>NC_058131.1:424645145-424786401 GCF_016433145.1 Gracilinanus agilis | reverse complement strand
CCCTCCTTCCCTCCTTCCCTCCTTCCCTCCTTCCCTCCTTCCCTCCTTCCCTCCTTCCCCCCTCCCCTCCAAACCAATACTTGGCAAAAGAGTGGTAAATATTTAAACCCCACAAGTTCATGGACCCTCCTGCTCTGGGTATTTTAACTTTTGTTAAGTATTGGTGCAACCCTTAGGCTGTCATTTTATAGATTCTATTGCTCAACAGACTGACCAGTCCTTCTTTGGACTAAACATTTCCTGGATGATCTATTTTATATTACTGGTTTCAGGTCAAGTCATTGTTTATAATAAGTGGCAGCCCACTCATGCCTTACTCATGTGTCTCTTCCATGGCCTTTACTTGGGGTCATCAGTAATTCTGAGCCTTTGAAATTGTGGTGTTCCATGATTCACCGCCACATAGCATCACCAGGAGAATATTAGTGCAAAAAGAAAAGATGGGCTTTTGTGACAGGGAGCAGCTTGGGATTGTTCAAAGTGCCATATAATTTCCCAAATGCAGTCCAGCCTTCTGTCATTTCCCTCTTTGATTCTGAGCCCAGTTCGTGGTCTTTCCACCTGCAGTGACTGCTGAAGGCCTGTGTTCTGCTGGACTAACTCAGTGGGTTGCCCAGCAAGTTGCAACTACAATAGGCATCCTTCCTCCATTTGGTTTTTCCTTGGTAAATTGTCGTTTTTTTGGTGTGTGTCTTTTCTGTGCAGTCTTCTGTTTTGTTCAGGAGGCCCAGTTAGTATCGTTTGATACAGTCTGTACAATGTTATCTATAATTCCAACTCTTGAATTTTATTTTTAACCCCATACCTTCCATTTTAGAATGAATATTGTGTATTGGTTCTAAGGCAGAAGAGTAGTAAGGGCTAGGCAATGGGGATTAAGGGTCACCCAGTTTAGGAAGTGTCTGAATCCACATTTGAACTCAGGACCTCCTATCTCTAGACTTGACTCTCAATCCACTGAACTACCTAGTTACCCTTCTTGAATTTTTACAGATGAAGAAACTGAGACTCCCAGAGGTAAAAGTAACTTGACCAAGGTAGTAAATTGGTGAAGGCAGAATTCAAACCCAAGTTCTCTGAGCTCCTGTCTCCCCTTCCCAAGATATCTATCTGGTTCTTCCAGAGAACCTTGCTTCTTCTTTTTGGGCTTTTGATAAGACATCCTCTGTGAGCATAATGAGCCCTTTTGACCATACATGCCCCCTTGTTTGATGTCAGGCTTAATATTTTCAGTGAGAGGCTCTCTGAGCCCCACAGTAAAGAGTATCCTCTATCCTTGAACTTTGTGTCATCTTAATGAATCCAGGAGATATTGAGTTTTGCTCTATTAAATAAATAAAAAAAAACAACAACCACCAAAAAAACCCCTCTTATCTTCTGTCTTAGAATCAATATTGTGTATTAGTTCCAAGGCAGAAGAGTGGTAAGTGACATGCCCAGGGTCACACAGCTAGGAAGTGTCTGGGATCAGATTTGAACCCAGAATTTGTCTTCAGGCCTGGTTCTAGGTCCACTTAGCCACCCTGCTGCCCTTGCTTTTTTTTTTTTAAAGGAAGTAATCAAATCCATTGAGGTTCATTACCTCCTAACCAATTGTGTCTGTGAATGTCTATATGGTATGCTGTAGAAAACTTTGCCAAAGCCTGTCTGTTCTATTTTCTTTTCATTGAGTTTCCCCTTTATGAATACAGCTCTTTCTTAAAAGAATTTTAATGAGAGGATACTTCTGTGCATTAGTTGGTACCGGTGGTTCCTTGATTGCTTCTTCTTCTTCTTCTTTTTTTTTTTTTTAAGTAGTAATGATAATGCAAAGCAGCATGTGTAAATGGATGGAGAGCAGGCCTAAAGGTTAGGATGACCTAATACCTTGGTGTTTATGGTTAGAGAGAGTTGCCTGGAGTCAGGCAATGAGAGTTTAAATGACTTGCCTGGAGTCACCAAGTGGCATAATGATCCAGGGCAAGTCATTTAACCTCTGAGTGCCTCCTGACTACTCTGATTATGAAAGTTGTTAAACTGCTGCTGATCTGCCTTGTTTGAGAAAATTTTCTTAGCTAGAAGTCTCCCAGAATCCCAAAATCACAGCTCAGAACCAAAAAAAAATCTGATTTTTTTTTCCCCAGTTGTTTGTTGGACAACTGTAAATTTACATTGATAGAGGAAGTTTCCTTACCTGGAGAGTCCCCTGAAAATTGCAGATCTGAACCCCCCAAAAACTTGATTTTTTTCCCCCTCCAATGTTTATTTTCTTATTCTCAGATTTCTTGATAATATATCCTTTTAATGTTTTTCAGAGTTGGGTTGTTTATAGCACAGATTTCTTCTTTGTACTTGGTCTGGTCCAACTTCCTTTTCCACCTTCTTCTGTTTCATTTATGAAAATGGAAGTTCACCCCATGGATGATTTCCTTGCCCAGGATAATGGGATTAGGTGATAGAAATTCTTGGTGAATCTGTGCCATTTTTCAGCTATTTGTTGTCCTCTTACAAGTTTCCTCTGTAAAATGCTCTTGGATGACCTGTCTTATGCTAATCTTTGGAAATACTTGTTTTCCCTTTGCTGTTTGAGGCAATGCTCCTTATAATAATGTCCTACCATCCTTTGTGACATTTTGTAAATTGCATTGTAAATAAGTACAGCCTTTAATTGCTTCAAGTATTTCTCTGTTAAGGAGATCTGAGCTTTTTTTTTTTTTTTTTTTTTTTTTTATAAGCTCTTACTTTTTGTCTTAGAACCAGACAGAAGAGTGGTGAGAGCTAGGCATTTGGGATTATGTGACTTGCCCAAGATCACACAGATAGGAAGTATCTGAGGCCAGATTTGGACCTCTGGGAACTCTAGGCCTGGCTCTCAATTCACTGAGCCACCTAGCTGCCCCATCTAAGTGTTTTCTGAAGCAATTTTGCTTCTTATCTGTCTGATTAAAATTCTGTGAGAATAGAGATAACCACTCAACAGCTTTTCCATTATCCATTTCCATTTGTACTTTTCAGTAGGTCAGGTTGACACTATTATAATTTCACTCAGTATCATCTTTATATCTTGAATTTTTCAACTTGGTCTTGACTTGTGACCTTTCATGGAGCTAGTTACTAATCTGATTGCCTGAGATGATTCAGAAATGGCTCTTACATTGGTAACCATTTATATCCTACTGTTAAGATCTAATTGATTTCATTTTTTTTAATGTGTATAGTGATTGTTGCCTTCAGTGGCTACCATATTCCAGCTCACTTTTCTTTCTTTCTGTTTTGTTTTTTTAAACCCTTAGCTTCTGTCTTGGAATCAATATTGTGTATTGGTTCTGCGAAAGGAAATTTTTTAATTCCCTTTGTCTATTTAAGTGAATCAGTCAGGAACTTGAAGTCCCCCTACTTAACAGTTCCCAAGGCAGAAGAGTAGTAAGGACTAGGCAATGGGGGTTAAGTGACTTGCCTAGGGTCACACAGCTAGGAAGTATCTGAGGTCAGATTTGAACTGCCTCTGGGCCTGCCTCTCAATCCACTGAGCCATCCAGCTGTGCACCCCACCCTCAACCCTCCAGCTCACTTTTCTTAAAGAAAGTGTGGTACATAATTGGAAAGTTTTATTTTTACATATTTTGTGTATATATATTTGTATGTATATACCTATGTATACATATATAAAACACATGATACATTTTTATTTCATGAAATATTTTCTAATTATATATACAATTTTTAATAATTCATTAAAAAACATTTTTTGAGTTCCAGATTCTTCCTCCCTCCCTTCAACCCCTCCCCTGCTATTTGATATTGATTATACATGTGAAATCATGTAAAACATATCTCCATATTAACATGGTACAAAAAGAAAATACATACATATGCAAAACCATGAAAAATGAAGTTTAAAAGACGTTCTTCACTCTGCATTCAGAGGGCTTCTGTTCTCTCTATAGATGGGTAGCATTTTTCATCATGGGTTCTTTGGAATTGTTAGGTGCAAGGCTTTTGAGGTCCTTTTCTACACTTTACTTTCTCCCCTTCACATAAGGGTTGATGGGTATGTTGATTTGGTTCAGAGGATCTTGTTACATTTTTGTGTTTTTTTTTTCCCCTGTAACATGTCTCTCTATGTAGTCTTCTACTACAGACGCTTGTATGTAAACTGAAATTAATTTCTTCATGGTGGTCTTTTTTGCTTATTTTTACTGAGGCAAGACAACTGGGCATCCCACAGAAATGGGGTTTCTTTTTGCCTTTTTTTTTTTTAACCCATACCTTCTGTCTTACAATTAGTACTATGTGTTGGTTTCAAGGCAGAAGAGTGGTGAGGGGTAGGCAGCTGGGGTAAATGACTTGTCTAGGGTCACATAGCTAGGAAGTCTCTGAGGCCAGATTTGACCCCAGGACTTTCTATCTCTAGACCTGGCTCTGAATCCACTGAGCCACTCACCTGCCATTTCTTGTTGCCCTTTGGGTGAAAGATCCAAACCTATGGCCTGCCAGTGCCTTTACGTGCTTCTCTAGTAATAATAACCTGTGAGCCAAACTTCCATTTAATTGAAACTTCCTTTTGTCTTCAGTTCACTTATAGTGAGAATGTCAATATTGATATGATTCACTTCCTCTAATAGTATGCCAAATTGTTGGTCATGGGACAGTAGGGGCTGGCATTTAGAGTACCAACAGTTAAGTTAATGTTGGTTGACAGTCTAAAAATTGTTTGAATCTTAGCACCTTTTTGCCCGATTTCCTCCTGTTTTAGGACTGTCACTCCAGAAGTAGAAGGGGGCCCAGACAAGGTTTGGAGCTGTTGTGGTTGGAGAATCCATTACCTATTGGAGAATTTTCCTCCTTACTTAAGAGGAAATGAATAGCAGGCTTTGGCTTCCACCAGGACCACACTTAAAATCTTTCCAACTTGATCTCAAAGAGAATAAGGGGAAGGGAAGAAATTAAAAAATTTTTTTTTATTTGCGTGTGTTTATTATACACACACTCCATTTTATTTTTTATTTTAATTTATTTACACACACTCCATCTCATTTATTTATTTATTTTCAGTTATTTATTTATCCCCCCCCTCCCCCAATCCCTCAGGGGAAGCTAGGTGGTACAATGGATAGTGGGGTTAGAGGCAAAAAAAGCTTCAGTTGATATTAGGCCTCAGATACTTACAAGCTACTGTGACCCTGGCTAAGTCTCTTAACCTAGTTTGCCTCACTTTCCTCGTATATAAAATAGCTGAAGAAGGAAATGCAGATCACTCCAGGATCTTTTCTAAGAAAATCTCAAATGGAATTGGGAAGAGTTGGACATATCTGAAAACAACTATACCAAAATAAGCATCTGTGATATTCCAGGGGCTGGGCTAAATGCTTTACAAATGTCCCATTTGATCCTCACAAGAGCCCTGATAGGTCGGTATATGATAGTGTATTATCCCCATTTTACTGGTGGGGAAACGGAGGCAGACTTTAATTAAGTGACTTGCCCAGGGTCATCCAGCTAGTAAGTGTCTGAGACCGAGATGGAACTAGGTCTTCCTAACTCCAGACTTGGTGCTCTGTCATCTAGCAGCTTCCCTTAAGGAAACTTAGAGAGATCTAGTCTGAAATCTTCATTTTGCTGGGAATAAAACTGAGGCCGGGGGAAAAAAGCAACCCATTAACAATGGCTTACCCAAGGTCACTCAGGTAACAGGAGATAGAGCTAGGATTTCAATCCAAGTCTTTTGATCCCAAAACTTAATGCTCTTTCTCATGTTGCACAAAGTCTAGATCTTGATTCATCTTTATCCTCCATTAAATGCAGGACACAGAACACAGAGGCAGCTGGTGTCACTGGATAGAGCTCTGGACTTGGAGCCAGGAAAACCTGAGTTCTAATCTTGCTTCAGACATCTTGTAGCTCTGTGACCCCAGGAAAAAAAGTCATTCAACCTTTGCCTTAGTTTTCTCATCTTTAAAATGTCTATAATAATAGCATCTATCTCCCAGAGTTGTTGTGAAGATCAAATGATATAATATTTGTAAATCATTTAAGCATACAATATCTTATCACATAGTAGGTACTTAATAAGGCCTTCCCTTCCCTTCCCACTTTTCCCAAAACTATGAACCCCTTCTTTACCAAAAGGAACTATATACCTTGTTACAAAGAAGAGAAAAAGGAAGGGGAAAAAAAGTTTTTTTTTTAACAAAATGAACGCATTAACTAATCTCACGGTTTAGTATAAACATTATTCTGTTCTCAGAGTCTCCCACTTCACTCTTTCAGTGAAGACAGGAAAGGTGCATTTTCCTCTACTGTGGGAATAGGCTTGGGTTTTATCATTGACTTTTTTAGATTTGTGGTTTTTGTCATTGTATATATTGTCTTTGTGGTTCTGCTTATATCATTTCAACAGTTCATCTAAGCTAGTGATGGGCAACCTTTTGAGTTTTGGTGTGTCAAAATTCACCAAAAAAAACCCGAGCATAACTCGGGTGGTGTCACTTTGAGAAAAAAAAACAACATAATTTCGCTATATTTATAGTTTAAATAACAAAAATGTATAATTGTAATAGATAACTGTATTTAATAAACCAAAAACTAATTATTTAACTTACCTGCTTAGTGACAGTTGTTTTGGCCTACAGACCTCTGGCACAGAGTGTCTATACTGCACTACAGCAGATGTTTCATCCTCGGCATGCGGCCCCACACTTCTCTGTTTACAGCCATGTGTCATCGAAAATGGCTACACGTGCTGACACGCATGTCATAGGTTTGCCATTAGGGATCTAAGTTTTCCTCTATTGCTCCATAGTTTTCATATTTGTGATTTCTTATTTCATTACATTTGGGTTCCACAGTTTGTTTAGCCACCCCCCAATTTAAGAGCATCAACATGGTTTTCTGTTCTTTGCTACGAGGCAAATGTGGCTACAAATATTTTGGTGTAAATAGAACCTCTCTATGTTTGACTTCCTTGGAGCACACATGTAGCAGTAGGATCTCTGGGTCAAAGGATATGGACATTTTAATCACTTCTTAGTATAAATCTAAACCATTGGATTTCAGCAACAGAAAGAAAGAAGGAAAGGCATTTCTGGGCTAGGAAAGCATCTGAGAAATACATAGAGAGGAGTTGTGATGATCAGTCTGCCCAGTGTGTTTTTTGTGTTTGTTTGTTTGTTTTTTTTTGTGAAAGCCCTTACTTTCTGTCTTAGCGATAGCTCCAGGACAGAAGACTGGCAAGGGCTAGGCAAATGGAGTTGTGAGTTGCCCAGGATCACAAGGTGAGAAAGTGACTGAGGCCAGGTCTGGTGCTGTATCTACTGTGTCACCAGCTGCCCCCTAGGGTAGTTGACAAGGGGAAGAGAATATTCAGCAAACCCTTTTAAAATACCTACTATGTACACAGCCCTATGCTATATGCTAGAGCATATCTACAGTCTAGATAAGGTAAGAATTCTGCTCTTACAGTATTAAACAGTCCAGGTCGAGGCCAGATTTTATTTTTAAATGAGCATTTATTAAGTGCCTACTATGTACCAGGCTTATGCTAAACATTTTATAAATCTGATGTCATTTGAACCTCACAAAAACCTTGGGAAATAGATGTTATTATATCCATTTTTCAGATGAGGAAACTGAGGTAAAAAAGTTAAAGTGACTTGCCCAAGCTCACCCAGCTAATGAAATGTCTTTCTGACTCTAGGTGCTGGGCTTTATTTACTTCATCTCCTACCAGCCTCTAGATTATGCTTATGGCCTGCACATAGTAGTAGGCATGCAAATATATGTTGAATAAATGAACTGTGGAGTCTATTGTCTGGAAGAATATTTGTTGAGGTAGAAATCAGATATTTTTGACGCCATGTGTGATAAACAATTCTAGATGCTCCCAGATGAGGCTGTTCTTAAATGTTCACATGGAAAGAATTCCTCCTCTGGTCCAGAAACATCTCAACTCATCTTTCTTTCTTTTTTGACTCTTTACAGAATTGTTGGGATCTGTGCCCAGGCTTGGAAGTCCAGAGTCTCTCCAGTATTTCCAGGAGGATCGAGGTAACCACTTGGGGTCCACCCAGCCTCTCCTCCTCTGCTGGTGGCCATGAACGACGTCGCGATTGTCAAGGAGGGCTGGCTGCATAAGCGAGGTCAGTGTCCCCTGTGTTCCCTAGCCCAGGGGTTGCAGGGGCTTCTGCAGTTTGGAATGTTTGGTTTAAGGCCAATATTGCAATACAGTGACTTTGAGTCGGAATTCTTGGGTTCAAATCCTGGTTTTGCTACTTAATTGGCTGTATGACTGAGCAAGCTGAATTCTCTGGGCTTTTTTTGGTTTTCTCATCTGTAAAATGAAGAGATTGAACTCTATGATCCCTAAGAGTATTTCTATAGCTATAGATTTCCCTTTCTATGTCTGTGACCTTATGATCCTGCCAGAGTGTTATGGGTATTTGAGGAAGGCGCCAGGAGTGCTGGTGGGGTGGATTTGTTTAGACCAGAGAATAGAGGCCCTAGTATATTATAGTAAATGTTTTTTTTTTAATAAACCCTTACCTTCCAGCTTGGAGTCAATACTGTGTATTGGCTCCAAGGCAGAAGAGTGGTAAGGGCTAGGCAATGGGGGTTAAGTGACTTGCCCAGGGTCACACAGCTGGGAAGTGTCTGAGGCCAGATTTAAACCTAGGACCTCCCATCTCTAGGCCTGACTCTCAATCCTCTGAGCCACCCAGCTACCCCCTATTAATAGTAAATTAGAGAACTCTTTCCCCCTGGCTTCCCCCCCTCTTCTCATGTGTCTTATTTGTCTTTTAAAAAATTTTTATTTCTAATTTCTATTGTTACATCATGAAATTTCCCCCTTCCTCCTGTATACATATTCCTTCCTTTACCCTTTCTCAGAAAGCCATAACATATGACAATTATTTTTCAAAAGAAAAAGAGGAAGAGGGGAGAAGTCAGCTAAATTAATCATTCAATACATAAAACAATAAATTTGACTGTGCTGTGTTCCCCACTCATGATCTCCCATTTCTCTGCAAAGGAGTTGAGGGAAGTATCTTTGGGCCAAGCCGCTTTGTAATTTTGCAACATTCATCTTGAGTTGTTTTGTTGCTGGGTTTGGCCCTTTCCGTTACGTTGTAGTCATCACTGTGTATCTTGTTTTCTTAGCTCTGATTACTTCATTCTGTATCAGTTCACGTAAGTCTTTTCTCTGCTTCTCAGAGCAGCTTTTTGAGCACAGTTGTAGTAAGTTTTGGAACTGGTCTGTGCTAGACTTGGGGAGGAGATGTTGAGAGAGCAGCATTCAGGGAGGATGTCTGTGAGCCTGGTCTTAAGGGAGCTAGGACTCATGGAATAGATAATAATAATGATAAACATCAAATAACAACAACAACTGTTAATGATCTATATATGGTGAGAAGGGGAGACAGGACTCATGGAATAGATAATAATAACAATAATGACAATAGCAACAACAGCTGTTGCTGACATGGACACAGAGCCAAAGGTTATCTCATTTGATCCCCACAACAACGTTGCTAAAGAAATGCTCCTGCAGCCATGGGGATCCCCATCTGAAGGCTGAAGAGCCCAAGGCTGTGAGTTTTTCTTGGAGGCATATAACTAGTAAGGGACCAAAATAGAGTTCCACCAGATCTTCCGGAATCCTCTAGTGATGTATGTGTGAGGCCATGCTGTCTGTCCACAAGAGAGGATGCTGTCATAGGGTAAACTACATCACTCAAACTTAGGGCTTTTGGAACTTAGAAGGGCATTGTGGGATGGGTGGTGGGACAGGGTAGTCTAAGGGGCAGCTATTCTGAACTTACCCAAGTAGTAGCTTCTTGTGCAGCAGGGAATTAATGAATATTCTTTGAGCTGGCCTTGAGGAATGAGTAGGATTCAGATATATGGAGGTAGGAGGGTGCATTATAGCCTGGTGTGTGTATCTTTAATAAAGACTTTCAAGTTGGAATAAAACATTTATGGAGGTGGGGGGCAGCTAGGTAGTAGACCGAGAGTCAGGCTCAGAGATGGAGGTTCTGGGTTCAAATGTGGCCTGACACTTCCTAGCTATGCGATGCTGGGTGGGTTAGGTTTAGAAACGAATTTAGGGTTAGTAGAACCAATATGTAGTATTGATTCTAAGATGGAAGGTAAGGGTTAAAATTCTCTATGATAAGAATAGGGGTCATCCAGGAAAAGCTAGGAGAAGAAAGGAATTTTCTCCCATTGGGACTTGGGCACCACTTTATTGATTAAAAAAATTCATTTAGTTTTAGCAATTAATCAATCATAAACATTTATTAAACATTTTCTATGTGCTAGGAACCATAGGATACCCTTAGGATACCCTCCCCCAAATAGGAGATAAAAAGAAAAAGCTTGCCAGTATCACCCTCAGGGAGTTGTATTCTAGTGAGGAAGTCAGCACATATAAATAGGTTCATTCAGATACTGAGTAGGTATTGACCAGGAAAAGTGTTTTCTCTAGCCTTCAAGTATAAGCAGAGTTTGAGTTGAGTGTTGAAGGAAGCAGGGATTCTTAGAGGCAGAGGTGAGGAGGGAAAGCATTCTAGGCATGAGAAACAGCCAACTTGAAGGCCTGGAGGTAGGAAATAGATGAAGCAATGTGCCCAAATGGGACAGTAGGGCTGTTCTGTAGAGTGCAGGAGGGAGTGAAGTATAGGAAGGCTGGAAGGAGAGAAAGGGACCAGGTCATGAAGGATTGTAAATGCCAGAGGAGTTTTTTATTTGTCTCTGTTAGCCATTATTATTTATTTATTATTAAGTAGTTTGACCTTTAGGAAAATCACTGGCAGCTTGTGGAGAATGGATTAAAATAATTAGTGGGTTATTGCAGTTGTCTAGGAGAAGGGAGAAGGCCAGAGCTAGGGAAGTAGAGTGGAGAGGGGCAGCTAGGATAAAGTACCAGCCCTAGAATCAGGAAGATTCCTAGCTGTGTGACCCTAAGCAAGTCACTTAACCTTGTTTGCCTCAGTTTCTTCATCTGTAAAATGACCTGGAGAAATGGCAAATTACACTAGTATCTTTACCAAGAAAACCCTGAATAGGGTCCCAGAGAATCAGAGATGACTGAAAACAACTGGACAACAACAGGGAGGTAGTTGTGTGAATGGAGAGAAGGGGATGTAGTTTTTTTTCCTAATTACATGTAGAAACAATTTTTGCTATTTGTTTTCTGATACTTTGGGGTTCATATTCTCTCCTTCCCTCCCTGCTTCCCTTCCCTAAGGTGGTAAATAATCTAAGTTATACCAGTGTTGTCATATAGTACATATTTCAATATTCTCCAAGTTGTGACAGAAGACAGAAGACATATCACACAAATAATAAAAAAATTCATGAAGGAAATAAAGTGAAGGATGTCGTGCTTTGATTTGCAATCAGATTCCAACAGTTCCTTCTTTGACTGTGGATAGTGGTTTCTCTTTATCATGAGTTCCTTGGGGTTATCTTGGGACCTTGTTTTGCTGATAATTTAGTCATTCACAGCGGATCATCTTACAGTATTTCTGTTACTGTATGCAGTGTTCTGGTTCTGCTCATTTCACTTTGCATCAATTCATATAAGTCTTTCTAGGTTTTTCTGAACTCATCTTGTTCCTCCTTTTTTCTGGCACAATAGATTTCCATTACAACCATATACTGTAGCTTGTTCAGCCCTTGCAGGGTATGTATTCTTGAGGTGTGAAGAAAGAAAAGACTTTTGATAGATGATTGGATTTTGTGGGGCCAGTGAGAATAAGGAGTTAAGGTAAACCCCAAAGTTCCATACCTAGGTGACTTGAATAATGTGTATAGCATTAGGGAAGTTCAGAGAGGGACAGGCTTTGGGGAAAAGATAATGTGTGTTCTTTTGGAAATGTTAAGTTAGAGGTGTGTCTAGGATATTTAATACAACCTGCCCTATAGGCAGTTAGTGATGTGTGAGCCCTTTTTTCTCTTAGAGTTGCTTTTTTCTTTACTCTTGAGTTGTGAATGAATGGAGTTGCTGCTTGTTGGGGGATAGGGGAAGCCATGTGGCTTGACCACTTTCTCCCTTAGGCCAGTCTCTCTGGGAGTTAGTCCCTCTGCTTTGAACTGGGCAGGGTCCGGGACAATTATTGCTTTTCCAAAGCTGTGGGCCCTCAGGCTATTTATCAGTGACTTCACCTGGCTTCCAGGACTGTCTCAGGCTTTCCTGGAAGGGAGAGGAAAAACATTAGGTGCTTTCCATTTTCTACAAATTGACTGGACTGAGGCCTTCGATAGGTGCTTGTACCTTGAGAGCTGGAAAGAGCCTTAGAATCATGTCTCAGAGAAGGTTCGAACTGGAAGAAGGGACCATCTTTTCCAAACCCTCCTTTTTATGGAGGTAGAAACCAAGCCCTAGAGAGGGAGAAGGAACTTAGCAAGTAAGTGGAAGGAACTGGGACCAGAATCCAGCTCTCCTGGCCTCTAGCCCAGGGCTCCACCCTGTCTCTCATTGTCACTTTGATGAGGGAAGGGATCAAGTCATGTTTTCATTTTCCATCTTCCTTAGCTCCCAGCTCACAATAGGTGTTTAATAAATGTTTGTAAATTGCAGTTTTCAGAGGCAGCTTTGTATAGTAAAGAGTATTGGCCCTGGAAAGTGGGGGTGGTGTTTGGCTCAGCATTCTGGCTCCAATATTTCCCAGCTGGGTGGCCTAGGGTCTTTATCTCCCTGAATTGACTCTCTAAAATGGGGATAAAATGCTTGCCTTATAGGTTTGTTGAAAGGATAATGCCTTGTAATCCTTAAGACCCTTACTTGAAAAACCTTCATAATCCATGAGGGTTATTACAAATGCTGTGTGTGATGTTGGGCAATTCTCCTTCCTTCTCTGGCCTGTAGTTTTCCTATCTGTAAAAAGAGGGCTTTGGAGAGGCCTTTAAGGGCTAATATAGTTCCTTCTATCTTATCTTAATCCTTTGCTTTAGTCTGAGGCTTCTTGGGCACCTTAGAATGGGAGATTTTTTTCATCCCCATGGCAAAATGGGCTGAGCTCCTAGCTGGAGACAGGCTTCTGGTTGAGTAGTAACCCATAGAAGTAGCTATGACTTGAGCTCTCTTATCTGTCAGGAAGAGGCGCCTCTTCTTTTTTTTTCTGTTTTAAACCCATACCTTTTGTCTTAGAATCTAGGGGTTCCCAGGCAGAGGAGCAGAAAGGGCTAGACAACTGGGGTTAAGTGATTTGGCCAGTTACACAGTTAGGAAGTGGCTGAGGTCAAATTTGAAACCAGGACCTCCCGTCTCCACTATCTGGCTCTCTGTCCACTAAGCCTTCTGCTTATCTCTATTCACTACTTCTGAGGGTTGCTAGTCAAGAGATTCCTGGTTATTGTCACAGAATTTGAGTTGGAAGCTACCTCCCAGTCCTTGACACTGGATCCTTATGGGGGCAAGAATCCTCTCTATTGTGCCTGACAAGATGTTCTTTTTAAAACAAACAAAAATTCTTACCTTCTGTTTTAGTATCAATTCTTTTGTTGTTGTTTTTTGTTTGTTTTTTAAACCCTTAACTTCTGGGGGCAGCTGGGTAGCTCAGTGGATTGAGAGTCAGGCCCAGAGACGGGAGGTCCTAGGTTCAAATCTGGCCTCAGACACTTCCCAGCTGTGTGACTTTGGGCAAGTCACTTGACCCCCATTGCCCACCCTTACCACTCTTCCACCTAGGAACCAATACACAGAAGTTAAGGGTTTAAAAATATAAACAAAAAACAAAAATAAATAAATAAAAAAAATAAACCCTTAACTTCTGTGTATTGGTTCCTAGGTGGAAGAGTGGTAAGGGTGGGCAATGGGGGTCAAGTGACTTGCCCAAAGTCACACAGCTGGGAAGTGTCTGAGGCCAGATTTGAACCTAGGACCTCCCGTCTCTGGGCCTGACTCTCAATCCACTGAGCTACCCAGCTGCCCCTTTAGTATCAATTCTAAGACATCTACTGAGCCATTTAGCTGCCCCTGATCAGATGTTCTAATGACTTTACATCAAGCATAAATTTATTTTTTCTTTATTTCTTCCCATTGGGCCTACTTCTGTTCTTGGGGCCAAGCAGACAGTCCAATTTCCTTCAATAGTGAAAAAGTCCTTCTGGGAGGAAGGATGAATACAACAGCAGAAAGAGCATGAAAGAGCCCCAGCTTTGACATCAGATGACCTGATTTCAAGTCTTTGATACTGTCTATGGGACTTTGGGCAGGTGATTTGATTTTTTGGGAGCCCTCAGTTTCCTGTAAAATGTGGGAGTTAGACTTGATGGCCTTTAACGTCTCTTCTAATTGCAGATCTGTGATCTTCTGAAGTCAGTTAAATTAATTGTTGGGCGCCATTTTGGTTCTTAGCTATTTTATCTCCCTGGAGATTGGTTTGTGGGACAAATGAATTCAATTCAGTTTAATAAACATGTACAAAGAACCTGCTCTGTGTAAACCCTGGGGCTGACCCTCCTAGATTTTAGGTTCAAGAGAGGGAGCCCGCAAGGCATGAGGGAAGAACTTTGGATTTGGAATCTGGGGGCCTGGGTTCAAATTCTGATTTTGCCTCTGACTCACTTGGTAAATGAGGGCTCTTTCTCTGAAATGCAGATGATAATACCATTATTTCATACCTCCTATGGAAGTGATGAGAAAAGCCCTTTGAAAGCATTAAAATGCTCTTTAAGGGGCAGCTGGGTAGTTCAGTGGATTGAGAGTCGGGCCTAGAGACGGGAGGTCCTAGGTTCAAATCCGGACTCAGACACTTCCCAGCTGTGTGATCCTGGACAAGTCACTTGACCCCCATTGCCCACCCTTACCACTCTTCCACCTATGAGCCAATACACAGAAGTTAAGGGTTTAAAAAAATGCTCTTTAAGTGGGAATTACAGTAACTTGGACTTTCAGTGGAGACTGAGCCAAAAAATAAATGCAATTTGACCTTGGGTGGGAGGGGAAATTTTTTGGTGGTATGCCACAAGTGGGGAAGAGTGACAGGTGTCTGTAAGAGGTAGAAGTGAGGAAGAAGTGGAAATTTCCTATTTCAGGCTAAATGGGATTTAAAGAAGTTGTTTAGTTGAAGGAAGGTGGGCTTTTTCAAAGTCTGTTTTGAGGAAGGGAGGGTGGTAAGAGGGAGTGGAAAATGGAGAAGATTCTGGGCTTGGAGTTGGACAGCTTAGGGTTCAGTATTACCAGCTTTGCCATTCCATGTCTGTGTGGCCCTGGGCCTTTCCATGACTCAGTTCCTTCATATGTAAACTGAGGGGGGTTGAATTAGATGATTCCCAAGGTGTTGGGAACATAAGATTTCAATAATACTGGGAAATTCTGCATGAGTGTGTCAGGTATTCAAGATCCTCTCTGTTCTGTTTCCAGACTTCTTTTTTCTGATTTCATCTCCTGCACACTGACATGAATTTTTTGCTTATGGGGTTCTATTGCCTCTATTATCCTTCTCCTGTTGGCATTATCTTCATCCTTCAAGGCCCAGTTCCAATGCCTACTTCTTCAGGAAGCTCTCTCAGTCCATCTGGATTTCCCAAGCTTAAAGCAATTTTGTTTTATTCAACAGTAAACATTAAATTCCTGCTTATTTTGAAAATGTATTAAATGTCCAGTACCTCTTGCTGGACACATCTGAACAAAAACAATTCCTGTCCTCGAGGAACTTACAATTCAGTTGGGACAGTGGTGGTAGGGGAGGAGGAAAAAAAATATAGAGATACAATTAAATACAATATAATTTAAGCACAGAGAGTTTGATGACAATTAGAGGCATCAGGAAAGACTTCTGGTAAGAGGGAGGTAACATTTGAGCCAAGCCTTGATGAAAGTTAGAGATTGGGTCTCTGAGAGGCAGAAGTGAGAAGGGAGTGCATTCTGGCATGGGAGACCGGTTGTTCAAGGACATGGCTAGAGCTGGTATATCAAGATAGAGTGTATGATAGAAAGTCAAAATAAGTAAGTCTGGAAGGGTAAGTAGGGGCTAGCTTCTGGAATATTTGGAATCAGGAAGACTCATCTTCATGAGTTCAAATCTGACCTCAGACACTTTCTAGCACTGTGAGCCTGGGCAAGTCCCATATCCCCATTTGCCTAGGACCTTGCCCCCCTCTCTTAGAATTGTTACTAAGACAGAAAGTAAGGGTTAAAAAAACTGATAGTCATTTGATAGATGTGGAATGACCCTCAGAGACCACCTAGCTCAGTCCCCTCATTTTATAGATGAAAAGACATTCCCAGAGAGAGAAAGAAACTTGGTCAAAGTCTGTTAGAACATGAATTAGCAAGAGCTAGAAAAGACCTTAGAGATAGCCCAAGACTTAAATTTTAAAAATGAATTCAACAAAAATCAAATAAAATGGGCATTTCCATAAACAGAGTAAAATAGTACACAAGACTGCCACTGTCTCTTATCCTCAGCTTGCTTTTCAAGTTTATGATAAATAATTAAACATGTAACTTTCAAAGCTATCCTTCTTTTCCATTCTGTTCTTTTCTGTGCATTTAAAAAATGTTTCAGGGACCTCCCTCCCTTTTTACCTCCCTTTTTCTTTTTTATTGCTAGTTTTGTCCTTTTCCCCTTCTCACCTCATTGGCAGTGGGGGATTGGAAACCCTTTTACAAATATGTATAGTCAAGCAGAACAGTTTAATTTTCACTTTGGCTCTGTCTGAAAATGTATCTCATAACATATCATCACTGATCTTTCAGGAAGTGGGTATCAATCATGGTTTATCATCTGGAATCATGTTGCTACTCAAATCTCTCTGGGTTTTTTCTTTACAATGTTGTTATTGTGTATATTGTTTTGGTTCTATTCACTTCCAATGCCCTCATTGTACAAAAGAGGAAACTGAGGCCGAGAGAGGGCAAGGAACTTGGCCAAGGTTCCAGAATGAGTCATCCTGGCAGAATAGGCCTGGAACATGGAATTATCCTAACTCCCAGGCCAAAACACTTCTCATTGCATCTTGGAACTGGAGATATCTTTCCTGTTTGAAGGAATGACTGACTCCCTAGCCCCAGGTCCCAAGGTGCTTTTACTCCAGAGCTCAAGCTTGCTTTGTATCTCACAGGATCGCTGGCTATAGTTTCCCCTTCCCCCCTCCAAAAAAAAATAATTCTACAATAATCCCTGGGGGCAGGGGGAGGAAATGACTGAGCAGCCGCCTGTCTGCCCTGCAGAGGGGAGGGGATCCTGCAGCCCTTAGAATGGGATGAGATCACCAACATCTGGGAGAATGAGCTGAGTCGGAGGGAAGAGGAAATCTCTCCTGGCTGGGCAGGACTGATTGGAGAAGTTTGTGGGGCCAGGAGGGGTGGTTCAGGGGAATGTCAGAAATTTAGCTCTACAAGAGGTTTGTGGAGTCACCCTGTCTTTTGGCTGTGACACAGTCAGGACATCTCGGGAGCTGGATGTGAGGAAGACCTTTCTAACAATTACAGCTATGCTGCCGTGGACTGACTGGGCAGCCTCAGCAAGTGCCCTGGCATTGGGTGTCAGTGGTATTTAGGAAGAAGATTTCTGCTCTAGGGAAGGAAGAAGGTTAGTTTGGGGTGCACACTAAGGTCCCTTTCAGTTCTGATCTTTAGAGTCCTACAATCCAAGGATTTTAGAACTAGATGAGGCAGCGAGGTGGCACAGAATCTGGAGTCAGGAAGATCTGAGTTTAAATCCTGCCTCAAACACTTTCTAGCTGGGGAAACTTGAATAAGTTTTGTGCCTCAGTTTCTCACCAGTATAGTATAAGGATATCTATCTCCTACAGTTGTTGTAAGGCTCAAATGAGATAACATGCTTTGTTGGTGGTGGTGACTCATTTGATCATGACCTATTTTACCCATGGACTTTGTTCATGGGATTTTCTTGGCAAAGATGCTGGAGTGGTTTGCCATTTCCTTCTCCATTGTGTCCCCATTTTTCAGATGAGGAGCTGAGGTAAATAGGGGTTAAGTGACTTGTCCATGATCCCGTAACTAGGAAGTGGCTGAATCTGGATTGGAAGTTGGGTCTCCCTGACTCCAAACTGGGGCTCTATCCAAGGTGCCATCTAGCTGCCCCATTATTTGTGAAGCACTTTGCAAACCTTAAAGAACTATATAAATACTAGCTATTATTTTTATTGTTATTGTTGCTGTTGTTTTACTAAAGGAACCTTGGACATCTGATCCAAATCCCCATTTTACACCCAGTGAGGGAGGACGATGTGTCCAGAGTCCCATAGCTAGTGGGTGTCAGATTGACATTTGAATCTAGAATACTTGACTCCTAATTTCAGCATTCTCTTCTTTAGAGATGCATGCAGCTCTGCTCAGGGTTTATTGTTTTTTATTTGTTTTACTTGGGGCCTCTGGTTCCTTGTCTGTCAAGTGACTAATAAATTATTATTATTTTTAACCCTTACTTTCTTTCTTAGTAACAATTCTAAGACATAAGGGCAAGAGCCCGGCAAATGGGGTTAAATGACTTGCCCAGGCTCACACAGTTAGGAGGCCAGTTTTGAACCCAGGTCCTGAAGCTCTATCCATTGTGCAGTCTAGCCACCCCAGGTATTATGGTAGAAGGGAACTTTGGTGGGAGAGCCAGGAGACTGGTTTTCTGGTCTAAGTTTGGTCCCTCATTTCCTCTATGATCTCAGGTCTTCCCTGAGTCCAATTGCCCCAATTATTTAATGAGGAGAATAATCACTGACCCATAGGGCTGCTTCTGTGAGTGCAAATGGTGTGGATGTCCTTTGCCAATCACAAAGATGACACACACATGAGGGAGTGGGTCTTCAGAATCTGACACTTAGATGTGGGCAGAGCCTGTCTGTCTCAAGAAAGAGAGTTGGCCACAGTCCCTTCCCCAGAGTTTTAGCTAGATGTTACTCTGCAGGGAGGGACTTCTCTCCAAAGCTGAATTGAGCTGAGGGTTCGAGATATCCGGGCTTCTTCAGCTTCTGAGTCTAATCATTCATTCTCCTATTATTATAGGATTATAGATTTAGGATCTCTGGGATCTCTCAGGGACCACCTTTATTTTACAGATGAGGAAACTGAGGCACAGAGGTGAGTTGCCTAAAGTCACACAGAAAATACAAGCCCAGCTGGAATGTCAGATCAGGTCCTCAGACCCCCAAACCAGTGCTTTCCCTGCTCTACTACATGGCCCTTTAAAGTGTTCAATGTGATTTCCTCCCAGGCCACCTGTGATTTGTCCTCTCTCAGTGTCAGACAGGCTGCCTGCCTTGTTTTTCTGAACTGGTGACATTGAGAGCTCTAGTCTAGTCTGAGCTTGAGTTTCCCAACATGTGCCGTGGTGGGTGAATTTATCATCATTTGAGAAGTTTCTGCCAGTCTGTCAGTTTACAATTTAATTAGTCTGTGCCAGCTGTCTGAGGCTCGGCTGGGCCCCAGGGGAGATGGGGAGGAGCAGACTGGAAGCCCTGACCTCAGGGAGCTCACAGTCTGGGCCAGTGGAGGAGAGGCGGGACTCACACATGGTGGCTGCCTGTGTGATTTCCAGGAGTTAAACTCAAGTAAAGCTTTCTCCTCCTCTCTCCCCAAGGTGGTAGAAAGGAGAGCAAGCCCCTAGGCTTGACCCCAGCTGGTTGTGGGGCCAGACTGTCATTTCCCAAGAAGAGTTTCAGACATGGCATGCCTGTGGTCTTCTCTCCACTTTCTAGCAGGCACCCTCTACTCTGATCTCTCTAGTCCAGTCCTACCCACCCCCATGGATGCTCAGCCTTTGCCCTTGTTGCTCTGCCTATTGAGAATACCCTCCTCTTCCTCTCCTTCGACAGCCCCAGAATCTTCCTGACCTCATAAGAATGCTGGCTTTAAAGTTTGAGGAGCAGTCACTGACTGCTGTGTGGTTCAAGACTGGGCGAGTTCAGGGGCTGGACTGTGGCACTTAGACTCTAGGGTGCTATAAACATTTTTAGTTCACTCCTTGTTGAATTAATGGCATAACTGGGAAGCAGAGCGATCCGGGTGGGCTAAGTAATGAAGGAAGGCTTCCTGAAGGAGTCGACATTTGAGCTATGTCATCGTCCTCAGAGATTTGGAGCTGGAAGGAGTCATCTAGTCTAAGCTTCTCCTTTTTACAGATAGGAAACTGAGGCTTAGTGAACTGCCCAAGGCACATCATGCAGTAGGTGGCAGGGTTGAGATTCAAACCCAGGCTTCAGACTCCAGGTTGAACGTACTTTCTACTGTCTCAGAAGGTCGAGAGAAATTTGGGGCAGTTGAAGTGAATAAGAAGAGGAGTCCAGACTGGAAATTACGCAGCATGCTGGAGAAGAGATTATAGTCAGTGGGTTTGACCCCTCTTGTTCTTGGGAAATGATAGTCTGGCTTTTAACCACCTTGGGAAGGGACTGGCGTCTTGCTCTGATTTCTATATCTTGGGTACAGGGAACGGAGAGCTTTACTTTTGTTTGAGTTTAACCCCTGGAAAACAGAGAGGTAACTGATTGTGGCCATTTTTGACATGGACTGCTCTGTTGTCCCAGGGTGGACTTTTTGAGCATCACGTGGGTTGTAGTCCTGGTTCTCTCATTGGTTTGTTCTTTGACCATGACGGAGTCATTTGCCCACATAGGGCCTCAGTTTCCCTATTTGTAAAATGAAGGATTTGGACTGGATAGTCTCTAATGCCCCTTCATGTTCTAATATGCTATGGTCTGATATGCTAGTGTGTAAAAAAGTAAAGAGATTATTACATAGATATTTTGCTGTCTAAAATAAGAGTGGGCTGCTTGGTTAGGTAATAAGTTCTTTGTTATTGGTGATCTTCAGGTAGAGATTAGATGACCATTGTAGTAGATGGGTCCCTTACTGCCCTGAGATTCTGTGGTTTTCTTTTTTTGGACAGAGAGACCATTCATGGTCAGACAGATCCTCCTCCTTGGACCTTTGTCATTTGTGCAGAGTAAAACCTCCTGCCTTCACCTGCCACTTACTCTGATTTGTGAGCCTGGGGATAGAGTCTGGCCTGAAGCCTTTTATACTTTCTGTTGTTATAATCCCTGGAATTATAACAAATTCTTCCTTATGAAGAATCTTATTCTTCATAAAGTTCTTCCTTATGAGATGGCTAGATAGCACAGTGGATAGAGTGCCAGGCCTGGATTCAGGAGATCCTGGGTTCAAATCTAACCTCAGAGGCTTGCTTCCTAGCAGTGTAAACCGGGGCAAGTCAGTTTAACCCTAGTTGTCTCGCCCTTGCTGCTCTTCTGTCTTAGAACTGTACTAAGACAAGGTAAGGGTTTAAAAAAAAATTCTCCCTGATCTCTAATATAGCCATTAGTAATTAGTTTTTTTCCATTTGCTCTTTAGAAAATTTTTTTATTATTCATTTCTTTAAATGTCTTACTTGTTTTTACACCATAATAATTTCCCTTAAAATCACCCTCATCTTCCCTTATTGAACCCTTCCTTGTAACAAAGAAAAAATAGACCCTCCCCACCATGTCCAGCTGAGAGAAGAATGGTGTGCTTTAGGATCAAGTTTGTTCATAACAGATTCATCCATTTTGACCGCTTTATAGTGTTGTTGTCTTTGTATCATCATCCTGGTTGTGGGTATCGGTCTCTTGACTCCATCTTTTCATGTGAATTTCCCCATGTTTTTCTAAATCCCTCATATTCTTTTTTGGTTACATTAAAATTTTTAAATTATCTTTATTTTATTCCAATAACAAATTTACATATGTTTTCCAAAGTTATGTGATTCATGTTGTCTGTCTCCCTCTTCTCTTCCCTCCCCTTTTCCAGAGTTTTTTGTTGAGCAATTCCACTGGGTTATACATATATCATCACTCAAAACCCATTTCCATATTACTCATTTTTGTAATAAAGTAATCTTTTAAAACCAAAACCCCAAATCCTATACCTACATAAACAAGTAATAAATCATATGTTTTCATCTGCATTTCTACTCCCACAGTTTTCTCTGGAGGTCCCTCATAGTCGATACTTCTTATGGCATAGAATTCCATTACATTCATGTGTACTCATCTATTCTGAAATAAAAGGGTCCCTCTCCTACCCCTCAAGTTTCTTTGCTACCATAAAGAATTCTGCTGCTTTGAATGTGAAATCAACCTTCTTGGGGTATATATGATATCTTTGGACAAAAAGAAAGAAGAGCACCATTCAGTGGCCCACATAATTCCAGTTGTTGTCCAGAAGGCTTGAACCAGTTCACAACTCCACCAACAATATTCTTAGCATGCCTATCTTTCCACAGCCCTGCCAACATTGTTTCCATTTAAAAAAAAAAAAACAACATCTCTGCCAATTTGAATGGAGTGAGGTAAGACCTCAGAGTTTTACTCTGCTTCTGTGCTTGGATCCTTTTGGTAGCCCAGTTAAGAATTAGGCCAGGTAGAGACGATTGCTTTACAGGGCAGGAAACTGAGGCTAAGGAAGGTTCAGAGGGATTTGTCTGCTGTCACACAGTAATTCTGTGGCCTGGCTTGGGACTAGGACAAGGGTCAATTTCTCGCTCTTAGGGTAATGTTTTGGTTTTTTTTTTTTTTTCCCTCCCCCTCACTCTGTTGCCCTGCTTCAATGAGAAGAGATGGTTGCTAAGCAAACATATACTGTGGATAATAACAATGATAATGATAATACTTAAATGGAGCTGTATTTCCTTGATGTGGGTGTTAACCCAACTTTTCCATTCCTTAGTAGATGATTCTTTGTGAATTTCCCTGAAAAAAATACTTTCCCTGGTAGCTCTGATGATGCCCTTAAACTAGGCGGATCTTCTGACAACAGATACCAACCCACACATTCATGTCTATCCTTGAAATCTTTTTAAAAACTAAAAAAAAAATTTTAAACCCTTACCTTCTGCCTTGAAATCAATACTGTCTATTAGTTCTAAGGCAGAAGAGTGGGAAGAGTCAGGCAATTAGGATTAAGTGACTTGCCCAGGGTCACACAGCTAGGAAATGTCTGGGGTCAGATTTGAACCCCAAACCTCCTGTCTGTTTGGTTTTAGAAGTCCTTCATAAACCAGCCTTTCTATACCTTTCCAGTCTTGTTACACTTTATCTCTGTCTCATTCTCTTCCATTCTGTGACACTGGCCGCTACTGTTCCTCCAACTAGACACTGCATCTTCCAACTCCAGACATTTTCTCTGGCTGACCCTTATGTCTGGAACTCCTGCCCTCCTCATCTCTGCCTTTTGGTGTCATTGGCTTCTTTCAAGTCTTGGCCAAAGATCCACCTTCTGCAGGAAACCTCTCTTAGGTTCCCTTAATCTTTCTATCTTTCCTTTCTGAGTCTCCCTATTTTATCCTGTCTATATATTTTTTTTGTACATAGTTGTTTGCCTGCTGGCTCTTCCATTAATGGCTGTGAACTCTTTCAGATCACTGTTTTTTTTTGTCTCTCTTTGAGTCTTCAGTGCTTAGCACAGTGCCTGGCACATAGTAGGCACTTAGTTAAAGTTGGTTGACCAATCTAATCCCATCCCCATCAATCCCCTCTAAAGAACCATTTTTATTACAATAATAAATCTACACATAAGTTTTCCAAGGTTACATGATTCACATTCTTTCCTCCCCTCTTCCCTCTCCACTCCTGGAGCTGACAAGCAGTTCCACTGGATTTTATATGTATTATCACTCAAAACCTATTTCTATATTGTTCATTTTTGTAATAGAGTAATTTTTCAAAACCAAAACCCCAAGGACCATTTTTAATAACCAAGAAGTTTGTTGTTCAGTCATTTTTCAATTGTGTTTGACTCTTTGTGGCAACCTCTGCCCCCTTGGTGTTTTCCTTGGCAGAGACACTGGAGTGGTTTGCCTTTTTCTTTTATAGATGAGGAATCTGAGGCAAATGGGGTTAAGTGACTTGCTCAGGCTCACACAGCTAGGACGTCTCTGAGGTCAGATTTGAACTCATGAAGATGAATATTCCTGACTCCCATGCCTAGTACTCTATCCATTGTGCCCCTGAGCTGCCCAGTAACCAAGAAAACAAACTGACTCCTGGCCATGTCTGACAGTATATACCTTATTCTGTACTTTTAGTCCACCACCTCTGCAGAAAGACAAATTTTGTTTATCATCAGATTTCTGAGGTAACCATTGCTTATTGGTGTGATGAGAATTCTCAAGTTTTCCAATGTTCTTCTTAATGCCATTGTATAAATTTGTTCTAGTTCATTTACTCTGCATAAGTTCAAAAAGTCTTCCCACATTTCTCTGAATTTTTTATGTTCCTTGGAACATTTCCAACTTGGGTAGGTCCTAACAGATAACCAAGTTCTGGCCTAGCTTTCAAGAACCTAGGGTTCTCTCCCTTTCACAGGTAGTCACTGGAGGAAGTCATCAGTGAAGGAATAGTACCTCACATTCACATGATGCTTTGCAATTTACAGAGCTCTTGTTTTACTCTATGTGGCACACAGAGCCTCCTTGAGAAATAGTGTTTTGTAGTGGGAGTTGGATTTGGATTAAGAAGATGGATCTACCATTAAGTTAAATTTGGGTTGAACTCTTGGCTTCTCTAGTTTTATTACCCATGACTTTGGGAAAGACATTTCCCCTGTGAGGTTCAGTTTCCTTAGTACACATGATAAGAGTGGGAAAAGTTGTCTATTTAGAATCAGAGATCTTGGCTTTGAATTCCAACACACATTATATTTGTCACAGTGTCACCTTAGCCAAGCGCCTCTCTCTCTCTCTCT
The DNA here is from genome assembly GCF_016433145.1 of Gracilinanus agilis. Lineage (NCBI taxonomy): Eukaryota > Metazoa > Chordata > Mammalia > Didelphimorphia > Didelphidae > Gracilinanus > Gracilinanus agilis. Next base: position 424,761,734 of record NC_058131.1, on the reverse strand, counting down.
CTTTCTTTCTTTCTTTCTTTCTTTCTTTCTTTCTTTCTTTCTTTCTCTCTCTCTCTCTCTCTCTCTCTCTCTCTCTCTCTCTCCTTCCTTCCTTCCTTCCTTCCTTCCTTCCTTCTTTCTCTCTTTTAATAATAAATTTCCACATACATTTTCCAAAGTTATATGATTCATGTTGTCTCCTTCCCCTATTCCCTCCCCCCTCCCAGAGTTGACAAGCAATTCAATCTGGGTTGAACATGTATTATAAAAAACATATTTCCGTATTATTCATTTTTTATAAGGGATGTGCTCTCTTCTTTAGTAAACTTGTATCTAAAATGAAGGAGTTAAAAGACAGCTAGGTGGCTCAGTGAATTGAAAGCTAGGCCTAGAGTCTTGAGTTCAAATTTGACCTCAGACGGTTCCTAACTATGTGACCCTGGGCAAGTCACTTAGCGCCCATAGCCTAGTTCTTACCACTCTTTTGCCTTGGTACCAATTACACAGTATTGATTCTAAAATGGAAGGCAAGGGTGTAAAAATAAATAACTAAAATAACAAGGTTATACTAGGAAACTTCTAAGGTCCTTTGCTGCTTTAAATTTATCTAATTTTTGAGTGAATTGCAAAACTACTATTGGGGATATTATCAGTGAAGTTCATCCAGACTTTAAGGGGAAAGAAAAAGAAACAAGTTTGCCACCCTTATGGGTATGATGAAGAGCTGGTAGTTAGATGTTAGCACAGTTATATGGATTCAGAGCTCCTTAGATTAGTCATAGTTAGGTGGCATAGTGGGTAGAGTGCTAGGTCTAAAGTTGAGAAGACCCAAGTTCAAATCCAGCCTCAGATACTATAAGCCCAATATAATAAGATGAAATTTAATGAAGATCAATATGAAGGACCTGGTCTTGGAGAAGGGGCAGCCAGGTGGCCCAGTGGGGAGAGACAGGTCTAGTAATTGGAAGCCCTAGGTTCAAGTCTGGCCTCAGACATTTCCTAGCCATGTGACTCTGGACAAGTCATTTAATCCCCATTGCCTAGCCCTTATGGGCCTTCTGCTTTGGAACTGATACTTGGTGTTGATCCAAAATCAGAAAACAAGTGCTTAAAAAAAAAAAAAAGATGATGCTTTGAAGAAGACATGATAGATTCTTCATGGCGTTATATCAGGTGGGTCTGGGAATTTGGTGCTTTGGAAAAGTCATCTTGTTAGTAGGCAGACATTTAATCTCTCATGACACCTCCCTGTTCATATAAGGGGTTGGGGGCTCATGAAACCCCATTTGGATGACAAGGCTGTGTGCCCTTGGACATACTTTTGTCTATCTCTGGGTTTTGTTTTCCCTAAATGGGGAAAACTAGGTAAAGAAGCCAAGTGGGTGGAGTACTAGACTTGGAGGCAGGAATACCCAAGTTCAAATCCTTCCTTAGATATTTAGTAACTGTGATCCTTCACCTCTTTTGATCTGAGTTTCCTCATCTGTAAAATGAGGATAGTAATAGCACCTACTTCCCTAGATTGTTGTGAGGATCAAATGAGATATTAATTGTAAAGCACCTGGTACAGCGCCTGACATATAATAGGCATTATATTTAATCCTTAGTCCTCTCCCACCCTTTTTGAAAGTCCCTTTCAATGATGTTTTATCTGATTTTTTTATGACTTTATGCCACCTACTCATCTTAAGATGAGGAAACCAAGACCTGGAGAGGAGAGGGGACTTTCCCAAGATGTCATAAAGGATTAGTGGCAGAAACCATGCTCATGCTCCAAGCAGGGACCTGGCACTTGCAAATAAGTTTGCATTAGTGAACTTTAGCCCTTCCAAGGAGGGAATTGAGAGAAGGAGAGGATAGGTGTGAATGCCTTCCCTCAGTCCCCTCTGGGATGGTCTTTCTGAACCTTCTTCTTGGCTTCTCTTATGAGGGAGTAGGGAAGAGTTGAGCAGGAGTGAAAGGGAGGGAGAGAATGAATGGGGAAATCACCCTCCCTCCCCCTTTTCCAACCCCCAGAGCTCCTAGAAAAGAGCCAGAGTCACAGTGGTTTGAATCATGCTATGTTTGCTGTGGTATTTCCTAGAAATGTTGTTTTACAGATTGAGATAATAAGAGGAAAGAGAACTGGCTTCTAAAGCCTTCAATTTTCTGATTTTGTTTCTGTGGGCTCTGTCTGTCATGCTAGAGAGATAGGACTGTGACTTAGAGCTCACACTGCCTCTTTGGGGACCATTCAGCTCTTTAGTTGCTGGCTGGGAATTCACTAAAGAAATCCCACAAATTAAGCTCCTACTGTGTGCCTGGCCCTGAGGGAGATGAATAGTTCAGATAAGAAATGGTCTCTGCCCCTATGGGGCTCACAGACATTGATAGGGATAGAAGACAGAAACACAGAGAGCTGTCCTATGTAGTAGGGGCAACTAGATGTCCATGTGGATAGAGCACTAGGTGCCTGGAGTCAGGAAGACTCATCTTTGTGAGTTCAAATCCAGCCTCAAACAATTCCTGGCTATGTGACCCTGGACAAATCACTTAACCCTATTGGCCTCAGTTTCTTCATCTGTAAAATGAGCTGGAGAAGGAAAGGACAAACCATTTCAGTTTTTCTGCCAAGAAAACCCCAAATGGGGTCATAAAGAGTCAGACACTACTGGAAAACGACCAGATGACAACATAATATGTAGTATCATAGAGGGCTGTAGTTCTCTATGAGAGTTGAAGGGAAAAGTTTTTCCTCATTAGAGGGAGCAGGGAATGGTTCCATTGAGCTTAGCCTTGGATGATAGATAGGATTTCAACAACTGCATGATATTAAGTACAAATTAAGTGTCTGCTTGCGTATAGAAAACTGTGATCAGTCCTTGGCGGGGCCAGAGGTTAGATAAATCTCAGTTTCTGCCCTCACGTGGTACATGTTCCATTGGGGACAAGCTACATGCAAAGAACTACATGAAATCTGATAAGATGTTTTCTAAAAGTCTTGTTCATGGCATTTGCTCCCCTGGCTGCTCCATCCTTGTCTCCACTTGGAATTTTTAGCTTCTTTAGTGGCCAACGTTCTTATAGGAGGCCTTCCATGTGTCCTCTGCTACCTGGTGCACCTTGGCTCCTAAAATTATTTGCACTTACTTATCTGTGTTTATATTAAATTACCCAGTAGAATGTAATCTCCTTGAGGTCAGTGACTTTTTTTTTTTAAACCCTTGTACTTCGGTGTATTGTCTCATAGGTGGAAGATTGGTAAGGGTGGGCAATGGGGGTCAAGTGACTTGCCCAGGGTCACACAGCTGAAAAGTGGCTGAGGCCGGGTTTGAACCCAGGACCTCCTGTCTCTAGGCCTGACTCTCACTCCACTGAGCTACCTAGCTGCCCCCTAGGTCAGTGACTTTTTGTAACCCCAAATGCTAGGCACAGTGCTTTGTGTATTTTCAATCTGGACCTATAATTTCTTTTTTCTTTTAAACCCTTAACTTTGGTCTTAGAATCAATACTGTATTGATTCTAAGGCAGAAGATCAGTAAGGTTTAGGCAATGAGACTTGCCCAGGGTCACCTAACTAGGCAGTGTCCAAATCAGATTTGAACCCAAGACCTTCCATCTCTAGGCCCAGCTCAGTCTACACTGATCCACCTCAATGCCCCCTGGACCTGTAATTTAATTGGAGTAGGCAGCCTCCCTCCCTTCCTTCCTTTTCCTTTTCCCTCTCTTCCCTCCCTCCTTCCCTTCCTTTTTTCCTCCTTCCCTTCCTTTTTTCCTCCTTCCTCCCTCCCTCTCTTTTATTTTAAATCCTTATTTTTGATCTTAGAATCACTACTGTGTATTAGTTTCAAGGCAGCAGAGTGGTAAGGGCTAGGCAATGGGAGGTAAGTGACTCTCCTAGGATCACACAGCTAGGAGGAAGTATCTGAGGCCAGATTGAACCCAGGAGCTCCCATCTCTAGGTCTGACTCTCAATCCACTGAATCACCCAGTTGCCCCCACTATTTATTTCTTATAGTGCAGTAAATGTTCCATTACAATCAAATAGAAAAGTTCTTTGAGCCATTCTGTAGCATGTGCTTGGTGGCACAGTGGATCGAGCACCAAAAAATCAGGAGGATCTGAGTTCAAATGTGGACTTAAACACTTAGTAGCTGTGTGATCCTGGACAAGTTACTTTACTCTGTTTGCCTCAATTTCCTCATCTGTAAAATGAACTGGAAAAGGAAATGACAAACCACTTCAGAAGCTTTGTCAAAAAAACCCCAAATGGGGTCCTGAAGAGTTGGATACAACTGAAATGAATGAATAGCAAACAACCAACTATAAATGTTTGGGATCTTTCTCTCCGTCTTTGACTTTTTTGGGATATGGGCCCAATAGTAGCTTATATTTTTCAGAGCCTGGAGAGAGAAAGTCCCTTTTCTCCCCTCTGCCTCCTTCCCAGGACTTTTAGGGGAATGAAATGAGAAGCCAACCACAAGTCCTGGAGTCAGTCTTTTTATTCAGTTTTGGGGTTTGACTGAAAGTAAAGCAAGTTTTCCAAGTCCCTGGCCTCTGTGGCTGTGCTCTGTGTCTGGGATTGGGATAGATTTAGGGAAGAATGACCCCCCCCTCCTCTAAACCTCATAGTTGTACCCACCCAGGCCTTGAGCTGGGCACCAGAGGGACCCAGGTTTCTTGGAAATGCATAGATCTGAGCCAGCCCTCACGCCAGGGAGACAAAGTGCCTATGAGTGGCCCCTGCTGGCTGGCAGGTCGGTGCGATTTATCGGCTGCTAGCGCCTTAATGGGGCTGCCGTCAGCGGCGCTGTTTGCTCAATGTTGTGTAGAAAGTTAATGGGGACCCAGCAGCTGTTGGTATTTGACTGGCTGTGTGTGCGGCGGGGGGACGGCTCACTCACCTCTGTCAGCTGTCTCGCCGCTCGGCAGGCCTGCTGGGGCTCACGGCACCATGGAGAAGCAGCCCACGCGGCAGCGGGCATGGTCGGTGCCTGCCTGGCTTCGTGCCAGCCTGCTGTCTTCCTTGGCGCACAAGTGTTTATCCAGCAATTTTCTTGAAAATTGGTAACTTGGAGAAGATGTTTTTTAAACTTCAGGCACAGAGAGGCGGACGGGGTTTGATGTAGCGAGGAGGACTGTCCATGGTGGCCGGCTGGGTCCTCGCACAGACCCGCGGGAGCGCCAAGCCTGCGGGCCCTTCTTGGACGTGCTTGTCCGCACGCTCGTGGACACGTGCCTCATCCATCCCTTTGAGGGCCTGCAGCCACCCTCGTACGTTTCCCATGACCCGGTGTGGACGTGTTCATTCCTCTCTGCACCTGTCCGTTGTGGTACCCAGTGCCTGTGCTGTGCGAACGCCGGCACATTCTCATACAGTCTGCCTGGGTGGCCGCCCCTACCTCTGCCCTATGCAAGTTGGTGTGTTTTGGGGGTGGGTGTATTTGCCGACTTGCTCCAGAGTTTAGAATAGGTTTCTAAATTTAGAGCTAAAAGTAGAGCTTTATGTTGTCGAATAGGAAACAGGCTCAGAACAGAAGGGACTTGCACAGGGTCACACAGGTGGTAAGGAGCAGACCTAGGATTTGAACCCTGAAGACTGAATTTGAATCCAGTAGAATCAGGAGATCCAGGCTTCAGGTACCTACGTGTATTACCCTGGGCAAGTCCCTCAATCTTTGTGGGACTCAGTTTCCTTCACTGCAGAATGCAGAGTGAACCTCTGATGAGGTTATGAATCCATCATCCTCAGATCAGCCAGGTGGCTCGGTGGTTTGAGAGCCTGGCCTGGGGCCGGGAGGTCCTGAATTGAAATCTGGCCTCACTAGCTGGGTGATCCTAAGCAAGTCACATAACCCCCATTGCCTGGCCCTCACCACTCTTCTGTCTTGGAACTGGCATTTTGTTTCAAAGAAGGTAAAGATTAAAAAAACAAGTATTATTTTCTATCTTTTTGCCTTTCCAATCTTCTTTCCACTGCTGTCTTTTTGTTCAGTCATGTCTGGTCTTGGCAAAGTCCTGGAGCATTTTGCCATTTCCTTCTCCTAGAGTTTGAGGCAAACGGAGGTTGTGACTTACTCAGGGTCACACAGCTAGTGAGTGTCTGAGGCTGGTTTTGAGCCAGACCTGTCACGTTATCCCCTGGACCGTCTCGTTGCCTCTTTTCCTTCCATTACCACTGTCTTTTTTTGTATTACTGCCGCGCAGGGCCTGTCTTGGTACCCTCAAGCGTTTGGCACAGTGCTTGGTACATAGTAGGCACTGAATGACATGCTTGTTGACCGATTCCATGTGGCCCGCTTGTGGGTGCTTGTGTCTCTCTGTTGACTCTGGGCACACATGCCTGCCTGCACACCCTTTGTGCTTTGGGTATCTGAAGGCTTTCCATGTGTGCCCTGGGTGTGTGCTCTGGGCGTGCTCGAATGTGTATGAACTAGTGTGCCGGCTCTGCGTGCATGTGCTTGTGTGAGCTGCCCGTGCCTGCCTGCCCGATTCCTCCCCTCCACCACTGACGTTAGGGGCAGCCCAGCTTGTCCTGGGTGGAAAAGTACAGGGAGTTGACTGTGGTACCCGGGTGTGTGTGTGTGTGTGTGTGTGTGTGTGTGTGTGAGAGAGAGAGAGAGAGAGAGAGATACATACATATAGACATACATACATACTCCTTGTAGTGGTGGCTGCTGGGACTCGCCAGTTCTTGCCTGAGCTGGCTTGCTGGGAGCTCTCTTTGTCTTGACTGCCCCAGTGCCTGGATTGCTCTCCCTCCTCATCTCTACCTTCTGGCTTCCTTCCATCCTGCCTCCTGCAGATCTTCTCTCCCTCTCTTCTCTGCCCCCCCCCCCTCCCCTTACAGGGACACACACTGGGTGTCTTAACGTGCACAGAGTCATTTGCACATTGTTTCCCCCATTAGACTGTGAGCTCCTCGAGGGGAAAGACCATTTTATTTTGGCCTTTCTTTTTATCCTCAGCCCTTAGTACAATGCCTGCCACTTAAGCTTGTGGAATGACTGAGAGATTGACAATCTTCCTTAGATGCCCAAAGACCCCTCCAATGGGAATCAGGAGCCTTAGGATCAGAATCTTCACTCAGAATTCCTCTCTGAGTGACTTTGGGCAAGTCAGTCTTTCTAATTCTCAGGTTCTAAAATGGAAAGAATTCATCTAGGGGCAGCTAGCAGCACAGGGGATAGAGGTTCGGGCTTGGAGTCCAGAGGACCTGGGTTCAAATTTGACCTTGGACACTTTTAAGCTGTGTGACCCTGGGCAAGTCATTTAATTCCCACTGCATAGTCCTTACCACTCTTCTGTCTTAGAATTGATATTAAACAGAAAGTAAGAGATTTAAGAAAGAAATTAGTCTAGATGACCTCCAAGATCCCTATTAGCTCTAAGCCATTTGAAGGACTTTGACCTTAGATTAGCCCCAAGACCTTAAAAAATTAAAGAATTATACTTGATCTTAAGATCTCTTCCAGGTCCAGAGAAATCCAGTCTATTTTATGATAATGTTTTATGAGGATCTCTTCTAGGCAATGAGGGGGAGGAATGGTGAATGAGCCACAGGTGCTACTTTCTGGGAGCTCAGTCTTGTAGATGGACAGGACAGATGCAATAGTAGGCAGGATGTGATCTGAATGGGATGAAGGGAGTACTGACTTGGGCTGTGAGGAAGGACAGAAAGAAGGAAGGAAGGAAGAATGAATGGAGGGGAGAGAGGGAAACAAGGGAAGGAGGGGAGAGGAAAGAAGGGAAAGAGGCAAAGAAAGGAGGAAAAAGAGAGGGAGAGGGAAGGAAAGGAGGGGAGAGAGCAAGAAGGAAAAGAGGGAAGGAGGGAAGGGAGGGAGAGAAGGAAAGAAGGGAAGGAGGGGAGAAAGAAGAGGAGAGAAAAGGGGGAGATAAAAGGAAAGAAAGGAGGAGGGATAGAGAAGGAAAGGAGGGAAGGATGGAGGGAGAAAGAGAAGGCAAGGTGGGAGAGAGGAAGGGAATGAAAGGTGGGAGGCAAGGGAGGGAGTGAGATTTATTCAGTGCCTGTTAAATGTTAGGCACTGTGCTTATCACTGCACAGATATTAATCTCATTTGATCCTCACAAGAGCTCTGGAAGATAGGTGCTATTTATTATGATCCCTACTGCTGGAATGCCCTGTACGTCTATCTCTACCAAGTAATAATAATGGCTAACATTTATATGATACACTAAGCTAAACAATTTACAATTATTATTTCCCAACAACTGGGGGTGGGGGGGACAGTTAAGTACTATTATTATCCCCCTGCTTGACTGAGACAGATAGGTTAAATGACTTGTCTAGAGTCACACATCTAGTAAGTATCTGAGGCTGGATTTGAACTCAGGTCTTCCTGGCTCCAGGGCCAGCACTCTATTCACTAATCCACCTGTTTGCTCTGATGACTCAGTGGCACCCAAACAAGGCCTAGCAGGGAGTTAGAGAAGGAAAATAGAGTGAGAGAAAGAGTTGGTCATGCAAGCAAAGGCAGAAATGAGCATGTTGAGGTTTTTTTTGGGGGGAAAGTAATAAGAATACCACTTCAGCTAGAGAGGAATATGGGGTGGCTTTAGTGAGAAAAGGATAGGAAATGAGAACCCTTGCAAGAGTGTAGCTAACAAGGCCTTTGTACTGAGCATGAGTCAGTCTGGTCTCTCTTTGGGGTATTGTGTGTGTGTGTGTGTGTGTGTGTGTGTGTGTGTGTAGTGGGGGGGGTCCTTGGGAGACTCATAGCTCTGCTAGGAGTATGTGGGTCTGACTCTTCGCCCCTCCTGCTGCATTCAAACTGAGAGGAGGAACTCATCACTACGGCCTCAGGTCTTTCAGGGGAAACACAGCCCCTGGTTCTTGGCAGTTCTCAATAGCCTGTCACCTTATTTCTCATATCCTACATATTGTTGCCACTGTATTGATCTGGAAGTATTGACAAGTTACTTTGTCTGAGGCTTGTTTTTGTGTATCTGAACTTTAGACAATTCCCAGGGCTCTGTGTCTCCCTCTGACTGGGAATCCCGATTCCCTTCTAGGACGGGCTTAGTAGTGACCCTTAAGGCCATGGATTGTGGGATGCTAGTTTTAGAAAGGCATTGCCAGATCAAGTGTATGGAAGAATGGAAAGAGCTTGGGGTGTGACATCAAGTCATGGATTCAAATCCTGGTTCTTGTTATTTACTATTTGTATGAACTTGTCCATTCCAGCAATGAATCAGTCTCTCTCCCTGTCTCTCTCTCTCTTTCTCCCTCTCTCCTCCCTCTCTCTCTGACTCTTTCTCTCTCTCCCTTCCCTCCCCTCTCCTCTCCTCTGTCTCTTTCTCTCCCCCTTTATCTCTCTTTTCCACTCTTTTCTCCCCACTCTCCCTCTTTCTCTCTCCCCCTCTGTCTTTATTTCTCTCTTCCTCCTTCCTCTCCCTCCTCTGTCTCTCTTTGTCTCTTCCCCCCTCTGTCTGTGTCTTTCTGTCTCTCTCCCCTCATTCCCCTCTCTCCTCTCCCTCTCTGTCTCTCTGTCTCTTTCTCTCTCCCCTCATTCCCCTCTCTCCTCTCCCTCTCTGTCTCTTTCTCTCTCTCCTCCCCTCTCATCTCCTCTCCCCCTTTCTTTCTCCCTCCTCCTCCCTTTCCTCCTGTCTCTGTCTCTCTGTCTCTCTCCCCTTCTGTGTCTTTCTGTCTCTGTCTCTCCCTCCTCCCCCTCCCTCTCTCCATCTCTCTGTCTCTCTTTTTCACTCTCTCCCTCTCCCTCTCTCCCTTTCTTTCTCCTTCCTCTCCCTCTCCCCCTTTGTTTCTCTTTCTTTCTCTTCCCCTTCTCCCCTTTGACTCTGTGTCTCTGTCTGTCCCTTTCTGTCAATATAGATATAGATATAGATATAGATATAGATATAGATATAGATATAGATATAGATATAGATATAGATATAGATATAGATATAGATATAGATATAGATATAGATATAGATATCTGAGCCCCTTCCCCTCTCTAAAGTCAAGTTTCCTGTCTGCCAAATGGGAGTAAAGAATTACCTACCTCATAGCACAGGACTTTTATGAGGAATTATTTTTGCAAACTGCCAAGCAATGTAGAAATGGGAATTTTTTTTTAAACCCTTACCTTCTGCCCTGGTATCTGTTCTAAGACAGAAAAGCAGCAAGGGCTAGGCAATTGGGGAAAAGTGACTTGCCCAGGGTCATACAGCTAGGAAGTATCTGAGGCTAGATTTGATCCCAGATCATCCTGATTCCAGGCCTGGTACTCTATCCACTGCTGCCCCAGAAATGGTAATTTTAATTTAGTTCATTAAAAAAATTATTAAATGCTTCCTGTGTGTAAGAGACTCTGCTAGATGCTAGAGAAATAAAAACAAATTGAGTAACAGTCCCTAATAGATAACCAAGAAAAGATCTATGTAATTAAGATTCTCTAAGTCTCATGTTCAAGATATGTAAGGAACTTACTCAAATTTAGAACTTAATATCCATTCCTTCATCAAAGGTTCTTTATAGATTGTCTTCAAAAGAAGGTCAAGCTATCAATTAACCATATTAAAAATTTCCAAAATGTGATGGATTCAAGAAATACCAATTAAAATAACTGTGAGACTGAACCTTACACCCATCAGATTGGTAAAAATGACAAAATGAACAGTTGAGGTGTGGGTGGGGAAGAGGCACATTAACGCATTGTTGCTGGTGCTGGAATTGATCCAGCCGTTCTGGACAGCAATCTAGACTGTGCTCAGTAAGTTACTAAACCATGTGTATCTTTTCACCCAATTGTACTGCTACTAGGCTTATGCTCCAAAAAGTTCAAATAAAAAGGAAAAGAGGACACAGGAAATATTTATAGCAGCTCTTTTCATGGTAGTAAAAAATCAGAAACTAAGATGGTGCCCATCTATTGGCTAATGGCTCCATAAGTCATGGTAGATGAATGTAATGGAGTATTACTGTACCATAAGAAGTCCTGTCAGCACAAATGGGACTGTTTTTCAGAGGAAACCAGGAAAACCTCATTGAACTGATACTGAAATGAGCAGACCTAGAACAATTTACACAATGACATTATAGAGAAAAACAGCTTTGAAACATTTTAGAGCTCTGATGAAAGCAGCATTGAGCCACAAGTCCAGGAGACAGACAAATCAGGCCACCCGCCTCCTGCTAGACAGACAATAGACATAAAATGCACGAGAAAAGCATATCTGGATACTGTCAATGTGGGAATTTGTTTTGTTGGCCTATGTGTTTGTTGTGAGGGTTTATAAAAATTTGTTGGAGGGGAGGACAAAGAGAACAGGGGGAGGGAGAAATAATAAAAGCCTGTAGAGATAAATTTAAAAAGCAAACTTAAAAAAGAAAGAAGAACCTAATCCCTGCCCATGAGAAGTTTATACATAAGACATACACAAGTAAGTAAAAATGTAATTTCAAGATGAAGAATGTTCTAATTTCTGAGGAGTGAGGAAAGATGGCTTTTCTAGGAGAGCTTACTTGAGCCATGCTTTAAAGGAAGCTAGGTTATATTGGGCAATAGTGGGGAGAGAGCCAATTCTTTTTTTTTTTTTCCAAACCCTTAACCATGTATTGGTTCCAAGGTAGAAGAGTGGTAAGGACTGGGCAGTGGTGGTTAAGTGACTTGCCCAGGTCATACAACTAGGAAGTATCTGAGGTTAGATTTGAACCCAGGGACCTCCTATCTCTGGGGCTGGCTCTTAATTCACTGAACCACCTACCAAATTCTAAACATAGGGGACCATTTTCTAGAAGGGTTGGACTACCCATATCAGCCATTCTTAATTCCAGTGTCTTGAATCTATTAATCCCTATTATATTTTTAAATTCCTGTAGATAGTTTGCTTTGTGTATATTCGTTTTCAGATTGTCTCATTAGATCGTAAGTTCCTGGAAGGCAGTGACTGCCTTTTGCCTCTTTTTGTATTGGTAGTATTTAGCTCTTAATAAATGTTTGTCTCTTGAAGGAAGGCTTCCCTACCCAAGAGCTAAGTCCCCTAGATGTTCATCAATCCCAAGTGGAACGGGAATGGAAAAGGGGAAAAGTATGGATTGACCCAAATACTCTTTGAGAATTTCCAAGTTTACATAAAAGCCTTTCGACAAGTGGCTGCAGTTGAAAGAAATTGCCCACTTATCATTTTGCTGGGTTCCAGAGAACCCATACAAGCAGTTGGGGCTCACAGTTTGCGATGATGCATTGTGGGGAAACAGATTGTAAGAGGCTCATTTTTCAGCCTCACACAATTGGGGGGAATGTGGGTGCGCTGTTTCCCTTTGCATAAGGACTTCAGCGACCCAGTTGCTTCCTACACAGGATGAGCACTTAATATCTCTGTGATGGGTGGGCCCCTCCTTCTCTGGCACCAGGGTAGTTTGGGGAAGCCTGTTGTTTTAAGGATGACTTCATTCATGTGATCTTTCTCTTTCCCCTTTCCTAGCCTCACCCCAAATCAGAAAACAGCTGTGACTGAGGATGAATCAAGGCAAGCCAAGATAGGACTTCTCCTCCCTGCCTGGAGGAGTCTCTGGGACAGCTTAATTCCACATGGTTGACCTTCCACATTGGAAAGATGCAGAAAAGGAGAGGCTGAGGGGGGAAAAAGTGATAGAGAGACCCAGACTCCCAAACAGCTGTTTCTTTAGTGCTTAGCTCAGTGCCTGGTACAGTGTGGACACTTATTAAATCCTTCTTGATTGATTTGGGCTTGTCCTGCTTGAGAGCACAGGAAGAAAGGTAGACATCCAGCTTTTCTTAGATAAGTCTGACTGCTTCTCCTTTGATCTCCTTAGGTCACATTTATCTGTGCATGTCTTATATTCTCCTAATCAGCTGTAAACTTGTTGAAGGCAGGGTTTGCAGTATAGTATCTGGCTTCATCCTTGGATCACTAGTACCTAGCACTTAGAAACATTGCATAATGTTCAATAATTTTGAATTGAATGGATACTAGTGAATTCAGTTAGTGGAATGTAAAGCTCTTGAAGACCAGAAACTGCCCTAGTTTTGTATCCTAGCTAGCACAGTGCTTTTGGCAGAGGCAATTAATTAGGCTGTGCTCATTAGCCTAAGGGGCAGCTAGGTGAGTGAATAGTGCCCTGGTCTGGGAGTCAGGCAATCTCTTCTTTGTGAGTCCAGATGTGGTCTCAGGCTTAACTAACTGTATGACCCTAGATGGGTCACTTAACCTGTTGGCCTTAGTTTTCTCATTTATAAGATGAGCTGGAGAAAAAAATGGCGAACTGCTTTTGGTAGATGTCCTGATTCTGCTCACTTCACTTCATCAATTCATATAGGTCTTCTGCCCTGGACGGGTCATTCTACAATTTGAAAGTTTACTTGAGGCACTGAGATGTTATGGGATTTTGCCCAGGGTCCTCTAGACCCAAGACTGGAACCTTGATGTTCTACATTGTGATGCTGGCCCTCTGTTTAGTAATAGTGATATTTGACATAAAATATTAAGTTTTAAGATTTATGAAGTGCTTCAAAAAAAAATCCCACAACCTCTCCCCAAAAAAGAAAGGAAAAAAAACCCAAACCCAAAAAACAAATAAAACCCCCGCACAACTCTTATCTTCTGTCTTAGCATCAGTTCTAAGATAAAAGTACAACACAGGCCAGGCAATTGGAGTTAAGTGACTTGTACAGGGAAACAAGCCTCCCTCCCCTGACTCCAGATATGGTGCTCTATCCAATGTGGTACCTCGCTAGCCTGCAAAATGCTTTTTTGTACTCTAGCTCATTTGGGCCCTAGAACAGCTCTCTGGAAGTAGTATTCCCTACCCTATCTCATTTTTCCTCTCACTCTTTTTTTCCCCCCAAATGGGAAACTGACTCAGAGAAATTAAGAGACTTGTCTAAGGTCGAACAAGTTTATAACTAACAGGCAGAATTCAAATGCTGCTCTGTCTGTCACTCTAGCCACTCTGCCATAGCCATTTTTAGGCTATCGCTGACCTTGGAGTCGAACCCTCTTAGTTTGACAGAGGAGGGAACAGCCAGACAGAGAAGGGACTTGTCCAAGGCCACCCAGTGAGTCAGTAGCAGAGCTGGGATTAGAACTGACTCATAAGCTCTTTTTTGCCACACTGGGCTGCATTTCATTTTTTTTTCCATTTTGTTTGGTAGATAATGAGGGATTCAGTTCATCTTAAGAATCTAAACTTCAAAGTTTGCATGGCCTTGGTGTTTTGTGAGAGAACATTTCCCTCAGATTAAGATCCAGGTCAGGCTCCTAACTGGATTCATGAGATCATAGGACATAGATCTGGAAGGAACTGAGAGATAATGTTGCCCTAGCCCCAACTTTGTTGTTGTTGTTCAGTTGTTTCGGTTGTGTCTGATTCCTCTTGACCCATTTGGGCTTTTCTTGGCCAAAATACTGGAGTGATTTGCCATTTCCTTCTATAGCTCATTTTCCAGATGAGGAAACTAAGGCAAACAGAGTCAAGTGATTTGTCCAGGGTCACACTGCTAGTAAGTATCTGAGGCCAGATTTGAACTCAAGAAGATGAGTTTTCCTGACTCCAGGTCTGAGGGTTTATCTACTATGGCACCTAGCTGCCCTCTCTGGTCCCCCAAACCAGCATGCTGAACCCCCTGGACAGTTTCCCCCTAGGATCTTCTTTAGCCTTATACATGCATCACAGTGCAATGGGCACTTAATAAGTACTTGTTGACTGTAACTCTTTAGGAAGATCACTTTGGTAGCTGAGAAGACAGCATGGAGCATGGAGAGATTCAAGGCAGAAGACACCACCTAGACACGTACCCCTACCTGAAATTGTTTTCTCTGGTTCTCCTCTCTTCTCTTCCTTGATTCTTACCTATTCTCAACTTGTCCAGACTCAGCTTAGATCCTGCCTCCAGGAAGCCTCTTCTAATTGCCTTTTGCCAGAAATGATCTCTCCCTCTTCTGAGCTCCCCCAGACGCTGAGCTCCCATCTGTTTGCCTGCCTGTCTTTTGTTCTGTGTCAGTGTCTGTCTGTCTGCCCGTCTCTTTCTCTGTCTGCCTGCCTGCCTGTTGGTCAGTCTGTCTCTGTTGGTCAGTCAGTCTGTCTTCTTGCCTACCTGCCTGTCTGTTGTTCTGTGTCAGTCAGTGTCTTCCTGCAGTCTGTTGATCTGTCTCTGTTGGTTGGTCTGTCTGTCTGTCTGTCTGTCTGTCTGTCTGTCTGCCTGCCTGCCTGCCTGCCTGCCTGCCTGTCTGTCTGTCGCCCTGAGCCTCTTGCCTTCTGTAAGAGTTCTCCGCATGTTTATCCACCCCACTCAGCTGTGAGCTCCCAGGCTTCTTCATTTGCAGGCAGCCCAGCCCAACCCCAGCACACAGTAGGCATTCAGTAAGCGTTTGGTGAATGAATGAAGGAATGAGCTGGGGAATGAATGGCCTGGCTGAGCATAGTGGGATCCGTATTGTTTTCAGAATTCTTTGCCTCACTCTCATGGCATTCCATGAAGCTCAGCCGGACTCTCTCCTTTCCCTGGTCCCCTCCCCCAGCACATACACTTTTAAACTCTGCTCTGGGCCTCGCTGAATAGGAGTCCCATTTAATTCACTCCTCCTGCCCCACCTCCAGCTCCCCCTGCCCCCAAATTCCCCGCAGATATGATAATTAAGCAGGTGCCAGATATGTTCGCTTTGTGTGAGCGTGAGAACTGGGGCCGGGCTGGGCGCCGTCGGGCCTCGCTGGAGACAGGGCTATTTCTTCTTGACCGGATGGTAGCAGTCCCAGCTCATCATTATTGCCCAGGCCAGGAAAGGGGGGGGCGAGGAGGCCTCCCCTGGTCTGCCCAACCCTTCCAGCTGCTCAGGGCTCCCTTCTCGGCTCCTATGCCTGTTGTCCCTTGGGGACTTGCTGGGGACAGAGGGGCCGGCCTTATGTGGTTGTGGGAAGACCCTCCCAGCCAGGGTCTGGGACGTGCATGGGGTGAGCAGAGCAGACAGCTGGGCCAGCCTGGACTCCCCTCTCCCTCCCCCGGCGGGCACCCCAGCGGGCTGGCCAGGCTGTCTGGGCC
The DNA here is from genome assembly GCF_016433145.1 of Gracilinanus agilis. Lineage (NCBI taxonomy): Eukaryota > Metazoa > Chordata > Mammalia > Didelphimorphia > Didelphidae > Gracilinanus > Gracilinanus agilis. The sequence goes on along the minus strand of NC_058131.1, from coordinate 424,745,754 downwards.
TCTCTCATTGAGATGCAGGGCACGGCTGGAGGGAGGGTCTGTGGCTGGGAGCTTTGAGGCCTGGGAATAGCTACCGAGTGACCCAGATAAAGGAGGGGGATCAGAGCCATCCTCCCGGGAAAAGAGAGCAAGCTGAGGGAACCAGCTGGGCATGGTAGGATGTCAGCTGCCAACATTTTTGCCGGTCCCCCTTGCAAGTCTGGCTGCCAGCTTTGGGAGGCAATGGATGTAGAGGATTGAGAGTTGGAGACGGAGCCATCTTTGTCTTTGTGTGTTCAATGGGGCTCCGATTCTTATAACTATGGGAATGAGGGCAAATTAGTAGTTGTGAGCCTCAGTTTCTCTCCCTGCAAAGGGAAGATAAGAATGCTTGCCTTAAAATAGTTATTAGGAAAGTACTTTTTAAGCCTTACAAAGTGCAATAGAACTGAGAGTTGCATCATAATCAATTACTATATTTCATAGACAAATACTCAGCCGACTGCTGGCAGTTGGATAGGGCTCTCCCTTCTGGAGGGCTTTGGATTTTCCTGACCTGAGCCTTGCTTCCAGTGGGGTGTCCAAAGGGCTTGAGATCCACTGAGGAATGTGTACTCTGGAGCAGGGACATTGGATTGGATTGGAGGCTCTTTTTTGGCTCAGACGTCCCGTCATTCTAAGAAAGGCTCTGGATGAGCCCCTTGTAACTGTTTCCTAGAATTCCTCTTGCTTGGCAAGTGTGGTGTAGTGCCACAGCCTCTTAATTACACCAGGGCCTCAAACCAGTATGCTAACCCACTTGGACAAACAATTTCCCCCTAGGATCCTCTTTGGCCTCACACTTGTATCACAGTACAATGAGAAAAGAACTGAAGTTGGATTTATAGGACCCAAGTTCTAATCCCAGATCTGATGACCACCACCCCTCCATGGGACCCTGGGCAAGTCACTTAACCTCTCTTGGTCTCAGTTTCCTTCACTTAAAATGAAGGCATTGGACAAGATGGCCTCTTAGGTCCTATGAGTGTAGACCCGTTCTCTCTCAAAGGAATGGTTTTGCAAGAAATGTCTCTTTCCTATTAGTTTGTGAGTTGGTTCTTTTCTACTTGTACAGCATGCCAAAGCACTAGGTCCTTTTTCTACTTTTGCTTGAGACAACAAAATACTTTTAACTCACTAGAGCTCATGTTATGCTGTTCCTGATTTCCTTCAAGTCCAAGCTAGAATCCCTCCTTTTGCCAGTTTTTCCTGATCCCCTTTGGTTCTAGTTGCTTCTCTCTATTGAGTATTTCTGGTTTGTCTGTAGAAAGCTTGTTTATACATAGTTGCTAGCATGTTACCTTTTTGAATCCTCAGAACTTAGCACAGTGTCTGGCATATATCAGATGTTTAATACATTTTTTATTTGACTGACTGACTAGGAAGGTTAGGAGTCAAGAAGCCCCTAGTTCAGATCTTCACTCTGCCACTTACTCCCTGTGTAATCATCTGTCTCTCTAGCTCTCAATTCATCTGTAAAATAGAGGAGAGACCTTCAGAGGTACCATCCAACTCTAAATCCTGTGAGTTCCTTCCTTCCTTCCTTCCTTCCTTCCTTCCTTCCTTCCTTCCTTCCTTCCTTCCTTCCTTTTTCTCTTTCTTTCTCTCTCTCTTTCTTTCTTTCTCTTCCTTCCTTCTTTCCTTCTTTCCTGACTCAGGGGCTCCTGCTCTGTGAACTACGGCCATGACTAGCAATGTGATGACCACTACAATGAACTCCAAAAGAGTTGCAGAGTTAGAAGGGTCATTAGAGGTCTGATGCTCTGTTGACGATTTTTACCAGTCTGTGATATTTTTTATTTCCAAAGGTCTCTCTTTCTTTTCCCCACTTTATACAATTTTTTATATAGATTTTCTTCCTTCCTTCCTCCCTTCCTTCCCTCCCTCTGTATAGTAGGAAAATCTTGAACCCCTGAAACTACATTACCCAAACTTCCTTTCTGTATTACCCACAATTCCTTTTGCCTTGTGTATATGTGCCTGTGTAAGTGGTCTGTATTTNCCTTCCTTCCTTCCTTCCTTCCTTCCTCTCTTTGTCTTTCTTTGTCTCTCTTTCTCTTTCTCCCATTCTCCCTTTCTCTCTCTCTCCCGTTTTCCCTTTCTTTCTCTCTCTCTCTTCTCTCTCTCCCTCCTTCCCTTTTTCCTGTGAGGCCAGATTTGAACCCAGGTGCTCCCAACTTCAGGCCTGGCTCTCTATTTTTTATGCCACTCAGCTGTCCCTTCCTCTTTTCTTTCTAACTTAGTTGCTCACCATGATCTTATCTGGAAGGCTGAAGGGGGAAAAAAGCCTTGTCTAGCTTTCCTGAGCTTCCTTACATCCCTAGCCTTGTGCATAGGTAAATGGGACAGGGGAGAAGGGAAAGACAACAGCATTTATTAAGTGCCTACTGAATGTTAGACACTGTGCCAGGTGCAGATATTATCTTATTGGAGACAGGAGGAGGAGAAACGATAACCCTTCTATATATGACATAATGGGAGGAACCTAGGACTCGACAATTGTAGATCTGGGCTCTAGCTCTTTTCTGCCTCTTAGTGAGCAGTGCGGTACAGTTGCCAGGAAGCTGATTTTATAGGGTGAGTTCTTGTTCTGCAGTTTGCTTCCTGTGAGATAGTGGACTAGTCACTTTCTCTCTGGATCTCAGTTTCCTCTTCGGTATTGTACTGGATGGATCAACTCTGGGGCAGTTTCTAGCTCTCCCTTTATGTCTCTACATTAATGGTCACCAGACCACGGGAAGAAAGCCTGCTAGAATCTTTTGACTCCTTTGTGAAATGGGGGCATTAAGCTTTGGTGGTCTGCAAGTTCAACTCCAGCTCTGAGTTCCTTCCTGGGAGCCTTTGTATCAAGGGCTTGATAGCCCACCCAGCACTTTTCTCCTAGGAATTGGCTCTCATCCTAGTCTGGGAAAGGAGGCTGAGTAGGTAGAAGACTGAAGCAGTTTGCCCCAGGGCACACATGGAATCAGCCCTGCAAACCACCATTTTTTACCCAGGGCTCTTGACTCCCAGAAGTCCATTTCCTAAGTAAGAATTTGTAGAGGGGGTCCTGCTTCCTTCATTGGGGAGAGGAGGATAGGGAAGAGGTTAGAACAGTCCCAATCAGTCCACGGGCTTTCATAAGTCTTACTAGGATTCTAAGACAGATAAGACAGGTCAAAATAATTTTTTTTAAAGTAAAAGGAAATTTATAAAGAAAAGCATAGTTGTATAGTGGTTAGAGCCAACTGCCGAACTTTTGAAGAAAGGCAAATTGATACAAGTTTGTGAAAGGCCTTGAATACCAGGCTGAAGAGTTTTGATTTTTGTCTAGTAGGCAATGAGAAGCTGTGGAAGAATCAAAGAGTGGGAGGAAAGAGAGAGCGATTGTGATTGAATAATGGTTTATACATATACATGCAAAACCCTTTTAAAAACGTATTTTAAACCCTCATTTTCTGTCTTAGAATTAATACTGTGTATCAGTTCCAACGCAGAAGAATGATAATTGCTAGGCAATAGAGGATTAAGTGACTTGCCTAGGGTCACACAACTAGGAGATATCTGAGTTCGCCCTTTAATAATAGTTTGGGGGCTAGCTAGATGGCTCAGTGGATTGAGAGCCAGGCTTGGAGATGAGAGGTTCTGGGTTCAAATTTGACCTCAGATCATTTCTAGCTCTGTGACCTTGGGCTTAACCCCCATTGCTTAGCTCTTACCACTCTTCTGCCTTGGAACTGATACACAGTATTGATTCTAAGACAAAAGGCAGGGTTTTGATTTTTAAAATAATTATAATAGTTAATTTGAGAGGATGAGACTGATATTTGCCACATTGACTGTTTATCAGTTTGTCAGCTATTCCTAGAGTAAAATTTCCAGCTACAACCCATGAAATATCAATCAAAGCAGCAGGATCATAGAATTCTTCACCAGGTAGAGCACCCTTACCAGTTCCTCTAGTTTAGCTCATCTTCATGGGGCATGGTCTCAAAGGCTGTTGTCATTCTTGTTTGATAGGATGTCTACCTTATCCATGCCCTTCTAAAATAGGGTACCATTTTGGGAGAATAAGAGTTAGTTCCCATAATATAGACATTTGCCTCTAATTTAGGTGTGCCCCAAGATCACAATGTTAGTTCTTTTGGTTGCCATGTTTCATTGTTGACTCCTCTTTGGCATGCAGTAGTCTAAAGACTTCCCGTGTGTTGTCTGGCCTCACTTCTCCCATCTTGTACTTGTAAGCTTGATTTTTTTGAGTCAAAATGTAGGATTTTTATTTTTCTCCCTATTAAGTGTTGTCATCTTAGATTCTGACTTATTGTTTTATCTGCCACTTTTGACTCTTTCCACTAAGGTTTTTACTTTTCCCCAGTTTTGTGTAATCTAGATATGATAGGCTGTGCTTTAATGAAAATAATTGATAAAAATAATTAAATGAGGTCTAGGATGAGTCCCCAGAGCACTCAGCTGGAGGTCTCTCTCTAATTTGACATTGATCTGTGTTCTTCAATTGAGAATATACCTAACAGCCGTGCATAGGAAAAGGCGTCCTGGATTTGGAGTAAAAATGTCAGAGCTCTGCCTCTTGAAATTTATAACCTTGGGGCAGCTATGTGACTCAGTGGATAGAGAGCCAGGTCTGGAGATGGGAGGTCCTGGTTTCAAATTTGACCTCAGACACTTTGCAATAACCCTGGACAAGTCACTTAACCCTAATTGCCTAGCCCTTACTCCTCTTCTGCCTTGGAACAAATACTTAGTATGGATTCTAAGAGAGACAAGAAAGGTTAAAAAATACTTTTTTTTTTTTTTTAAGAAAAAGGAAATTTATAAGCTTCATTTCTCCAAGGCCTCAATTTCCTCATCCCTTATCCATAAAAATAAAACAATTGATTTATGGAATCTCTGAGTTCCTTCCAGTTTTAGATGCTATGATCCTATCAAAATCCAATGAAAAAGTCCTGAAATTAACAAAGATTTGGAAGTGGTATAGATGTCCATTTATTTGGATAAAGAGCTAAAGTAAATTATACTGTAATGGAAGGTTACTATGTAATGTAAATGGAATGGAATATTGCTATGCTTTAATATGGTACAGTTTTTTTTAAATCCTTAACTTCTGTGTATTGGCTCCTAGGTAGAAGAGTGGCAAGGGTGGGCAATGGGGGTCAAGTGACTTGCCCAGGGTCACACAGCTGGGAAGTGTCTGAGGCCAGATTTGAACCTAGGACCTCCCATCTCTAGGCCTGACTCTCAATCCACTGAGCTATCCAGCTGCCCTATTGCTATGCTTTAAGAAATGACAGATGGGATGAATACAGAGAAGCATAGGAAAATTTATTTGAACTGACACAGGATGAAGTAAACAGATAACATACATAGTGGTTGCAATAATATAGATGGAAAGAACAACCACAAAACAATCGAGGGTAAATGTTACAAAATCACAAAGAACAAGGTGGGTCCCAAGGAAGAGATCTGAGAAGACCCTTCCTCTGCCCAATCCTTTGCAAAGGTGGGAGAGCCACAGGTTATAGAACATTGTTTATGTTGTCCATTTTAAAAAATGTTTTGATTGTTTTTTTTTTCATTTTTTCTCCTATTCTTTTATGCTTAAAAATATTCCTTATTATATGGGATAATTCTCTGAGAGGGAAAAGGAGTTGGGAAACAGGGAAATTTAGGTGATGTCAAAACAAAAAATGCCAATAAAATTTATTTATAAAACAAGAAAACCAGTTAGATGGGATTTCTATTTACTATGGCCAAATAAAACAAAAAGTCTTAAGTTTGAGCCTATTTTAGGGCAAAAGATACCTTTCTCACTCATATGGCCTTTTAATGGGAGGAGTGTATATGCCAGGTGGAAAGAGTTTTTGGTTATTTGGTGGGCTGTGTTAAACCTCGAGGACTGTAGCTAAAAAGATCAGCTGAGCTACCAGAAAGAGTATGATATAGAGGGAAAGAACACCTAGTGGGATGAGAAGACTTAAGTCTTACCTCAGCTATTTACTACTGTATTATCTTAATCTAATCATGTAACCTCTAGGCCTCAGTTTCCTTATTTGTAAACCGAAATGGTGGTTGGATTAGAAAAGCAGTTATTAAAGTGTGGTCTGAAGATCTTGGGGGTCTCCAGGACTCTTTTAGTGGGTCTTCAAGGTCAAAACAATTTTCACAATAAAATTAAAATATTTTTTGCCTGTTAAAATACTCCTCCCATTTCCAGCCTGTGTGAGATTGAATCTTCTTCCTATTTTTCAACCAAAACAACATATCATCATAAATTGAATACAGAAACAAATATGAGAATCCAGCTGTCTTCCATTAAGCCAGACATTAAAGAGATTTGTAAAAAATATATAAAACACTGCCACTCTGCTTACTAAATTTGTTTGTTTTGGAAAAGAGTTATTTTTCATTAAAATATGTTATTGATTTTAACATGTAATAGTTTTACTAATGTTATTTTTAAATGAATAAATATTTGAAAAATTTATCAGTCTTAATTTCTGATATAGCAAATATATATCCATATCTATAAGAGCTTGCACTCTCTTTGTGTCTGTCTGTCTGTCTCTCTCGGTCTCTCCTATCATCATACAAAATAGAGCTTTTTGGAGGGGAATCCTCAATAATTTTTGCAAGAGAATAATGAGGTCCTGAGATTAAAAAAAGTTTGTACACCATTAAGTGGTCCCTAATACCCTTTACTACTCTAAATCCTATGGTCTTTTAAAAAATCTTATGGTTCACATTTCCCCTCCATCAAAGATAGCCCCAAATACTTGTCATATACATGGCTTAAATCCAGATGTGTTCTCTGTCTTCAACACTCCTCAATCTAATTCTCAGCTGATAACCCTGCCAAAAAAGGGAGGGTGGGTAGCTTAGGGGCATGAACTGTTCCTTCTGAACCCAGGCTTTCTTTTTGTGAGCCCCACTTTTAAAATATTCACAGACAGTCATCCTCAATATATTCTAGGATTTCACTGGGAATTTTGAAGCTCAAGTAGTTGGTCAAGGTTGGAAGTTTCTACCCTTTTCACTGTCTCCTCCCTTAAAAAAATTGGATATTTGTCTGTCTTCAGTCTTTTAGGGACCTCTTCTCTTTGCCAGTTTTTAGAGGTCACCTACAGCAACTGTGTAGATTTTGCCAGAAATTTTTAATGATACTCCAAGATTTAGTTCATTTGGACCTGGTGGTAATGAACTTATTAAAGACTATTTTTACTGTTTCCTCACTACTTGAGTTTCAGTTCTTGGCTAGAATAAACATGGTAGAAGCAGGATTAAGAGAATAGACATTTTATTGCTCTATCATCTATTATTTTCCAGAGTTGTCCTAGAGCCAGTTCAATACCAGCCAGAGCTGATTGTTAAATTTTGAGCGAGCACTTTTACCTTCAAAATGGATAAATCTTGGAAATGGGCATATGCTACAAATCAAGACTTGATTTATTGCTTTGTTGAATGTCTAGACTTCAGAAAGTGATGGAGAAAATGTTAATAATGTAGACTAAATTTAAAAGTGTGTCAAGTACTCTTCCCCTCCCTCAGTTTGTTCTTAAATATTTATCATCACAACCCTGATTGTTCCCCATTTGTTTTCCTGAGTCACAGTTCTTTCTTTTCTTTGATCTTCCTTTTGCTTCCAGTACAGCTTTAAATTGTACCTCCCCCTCACCTGCCTTTAAAAAAATTATTTATCACTAGTTCATTTTGAACTTTAGTGCTAGAGACTCTGATGGGCCAGGATGTCCCAGCCTTTTTTTCCCCCCTACCTTATCTTTTGTCTTAGAATTGATATAAAGTATGGGTTCCTAGGCAGAAGAGTGATAAGGGCTAAGCAGTTGGGGTTGAGTGACTTGGCTAGGATCACACAGCTAGAAAGTATCTGAGGTTGTCTCATCTTTTTTAATTCATCCTTAGTTGTCTGCTTTTGCTTCCTTATGCCATACCTATCAGTTTCATCAGACAACTCCCTCTTTTTTTTTTTTTTTCTTATTAGAGGAATTTGTTTTGTGTCCTGAGAGTTTCCTTTTTGAAAGTTCTCTATTCTTCCTGGGTTGAATTCTATAGGAATTTAGAGTAATGAGGTCCTATCTATCTTTCTCAGAAATAAAAAAAAAAAAATCTGCTCTGTCCCAGGTTATGTGGCATGTCATACTATCCCTGGCTTTCCCCCTCCTTCTTTATTACAAATTCTGGGTTGTCATGGTCACTTCCTCTCAAGGTTCCTCCCATTTCTATTTTGGCCCCCAGTTCCTCTTTATTGGTTAGACTTGGGTCCAGAATAGCAGTTCCCCTTTTGGCTTCCTCCACCTTCTAAAGGATGAAATTAATAGCTAGACAAGTCCAGAAATTTCTCAACTGTTTTAACAGAGAACACTCCAATAGATGTCTGGATGGTTGACATCATTCATACAACTACCTTCATTCAAAGCCTCTTTGCTGTCTTCATGATCTGCTTCAGTAACTCATCATACATTTCCTCCTTCTGTCCAAATGGTCTGTGCTATAGCCCTATCCTGTCATGTTTCTTGGCTAGAATAAACCTGATTAAGAGTTTAGAATTTCTTTTGCTCTTTCATTTGTTACCATTCTAGAGGTGACCCGGGGCCAGTTCATGCTAGCTATAGCCAATTGTTAAATTTTGAGTGTGAGCATTTTCACTTTCAACTGACAAATCTTGGGAATGGGTAAATGTCTCTGATGACAACTTGATTTCTTGCACTATTGTTCCTCACCCATATTCTGGCTACTGTTATAATATTTAACATGCATGTATATTTTCTGCATAGAGAACACATAAAATTCTCAGTTTTAGCTTCTACAATAAAGTTAATCTTGGGTCATAGGTCAGAGAAACCTAGAAACATAGGATTGTAGATTTATATTGGAAGAGATCTTAGAGGTAAATAAATTCAACCCTTTTGTTTTATAGAGAAGAAACCATAGCCCAGAAAGGGAAAAATATTTGTCTAAGATTATACTACTATAGTAAATGTGTTTGAGGTAAGATCTGAACCTAGGTATTCCAGATTACAAATCCAACTTTCTAGCTACTACACTATTATATGTTCATTGTGCAAGGCATTATGGGAGATTCAGAGAGTTTCATTCACACAGTCTCTGTCTTCCCATAGTTCATAGTTAGGAAGGGACTTAAGCAGAGCTCAACTGGTAAATATTTAATAATTGGCTCTCCAGAAGAAAAAACTACCCATGACACACCTTTAAGTTAAATCTGCATTATTAACATTTTCCCCATTACTTTCTTAAATTAGTCATCAAAATAATAAATTAAGCCCTGATTTTCAGTGTTTGCTAATTTTCAAGGTACAAATGCACATCTTGAAAATTTAATAGATCTTCTGAACTCATCCAAGCTAAGCCTTGCATACCCTTGCAAGATAAGACAGAAATACAGATTACTACAGTGCATAATATTACAGTGATAGGGGCATTAAATGATTGCAAAATGCAAGGAGGTCTGAAATAGGCCAATAGGCAAGATCAGAAAAATCTTCATGGAAGAGGTGGTCTTAGAGTTGGGTTTCAAAGGACCAGGTGAGACAAAGAAGAGAAGAGTGAAGGTATTCTAGTCATAGAGGTGTATTTTTGTACATTGCAGTATGAGCAAATTCATAGTGGGAAAGCATAAGGAGCACCCAGAGTATAACTGTTGGTTGTAGTGTAGAATTCATGGAAAGGAGTAATGACAGGTAAGTCTGGAAAGCTTTGGTGGTCAGATCAAAGAGGACCTTATTGACCAGATGAAGGAATTTGTTGCCTCCATATAGACCACAAAGGAGCCACTGGAGATTTTTTTTTGCACAGAGGAAGACTGATAAGATCATAGTTGGAGAGGAAGTTTGATATAGTAGAGTCAATCTTGCTCCACTTGTCAGATGGTTGTTCCAACAGTGGATGGTGCCTTGGGTGTGGAGTTAACAAGGTGTTTAGTTATTTCAGTCCTGTCTGACTCTTCGTGAACCTATTTGGAATTTTCTTGGCAAAGAAACTGGAGTGGTTTGTCATTTCCTTCTTCAGCTCATTTTCCAGATGAGGAATCTGAGGCAAACAAGAGTCAAGTGACTTGCCCAAGATTACACAGCTAGTAAGTGTCTGAATCCAGATTTGAACTAATGAAGATGAGTCTTCTGATTCCAAGCCCAGTGCTTACAAGTTGTTGTTCAGTCATTCAGTGTCTGACTCTTTGGAGTTAGCATACTCGTTCACATTCCATCTCAGATACTTGCTTAGCTGTGTGACCATGTACAAGTCTCTTTCAGTTTTTCAGTTTCAGCCTCAGTTTCCTCATCTGTAAGATGAAGTATTTGAGCTTGAAGACTTCTCTAAGAGCCAATCCTTTGAGACCAGAGTGGCTTTAGACTTGGGTCTGCTTGCCATCTTGTGTCCTGTAGCAAATCCCTTTTCTTCCTTCTCTGGGCCCCCCTTCCTCTTTAAACTTTGGATGTTAGATTAGATAGTCCTTAAGGGGAGTTTAGTCCAACAAACATTTATTAAGCATGTCAGGCTCCCCGTGCCACTCGTTTTACAGCGTACTCTGTGATGCCTGTAAATGGGGGTATGGACAGCGTGTGCTAGCTTAAGGATGTGGCAAAGGAGGGTGGGTGTGGGCTAGGGCAGAGTCTGATACAGCAGTAAGCTTGCAGCAGTTGGTAAATAAAGATGGATTTTCCTTTGTTCTGCTGGTGTGGGCTGCTCATCACTCTCTCCTTACGCTGTGAGCTTCCTGGGGAGTGGCAGCTGTTTCTGATGTGAGACACTCGATCAGGGGCCGACAGCTCCAGATTTGCTCAGACACTGGGGTGGAAAGGGGGGGGAGGGTGCTGAGAATTGGGGGGGACGACGACTGTTATTGTAAACCCCCTGGAGAGTTAACTTTTCCTGATGAAGGCGGGCTTCCCAGCGTTCCTCTCTGAAATGGAGAAGTTGGGGCTATGGCTGGGATGTTTTTACACACGGTGGACACTTAGCAAATACTGATTGGATTGGACGGGCTGTCCTTGGCAGGATTGCTAGGCTTACTGGGCCTTCTTCTTTGGCATTTAGATGCCCTCATCCCCAGGGGGACAGAGGATGGAAGGAGATGGTGGCAGTAGTAGTCATGGTGGGTCTAGTGACTGAATGAAGTAGGACTTAAGACCTCTGTTTCCCTAGCTGTAAAATGATTACAATAGTTGATTTTTGAGATCCCTTTCTCTTTCTTTGTGGTATTTGTTTTAAGTTGACAAATCTTGAATTGTAGCTGTTTTTAAAGAATTAAATGTCTAGTTTCTTCTTAAGCCCATAGCCTGTCCTGTTCCTTTGCTGCTCCCATCACCTAGGCTGCCTATACCTCTAAACTGAAAGGCTGCTTGCTATATTTGGATGAGTTAGGAGTAATGATTCTTGAGGAGAGATGGAGGACCGTCAGGCTGTATCGTCTTTCCTGCCATTTCATCCTCAGGACCTCTGGGCCTTGCTGTCTATTGCTGCTCTGCTCTCTGGACAAACAAGCTATATACAGGATCAAAAAGAATTAATTAATAGAGGGAAAGCACTGGAATTAAGAGGGATTGGGGAAGGCTTCCTGTGGAAGGTAGAATTTTAGTTGGAGCTTACAGGAAGACAGGGAAGCTAGAAGATGGGAGATAAGGAGGAGAGAATATTCCAGACATGGGGGATGGACAGAGAAAATGTCCTGAACTGAGCAATGGAGTGTCTTGTTTGTGGGACAGTCAGGAGGCCAGTATTACTGGTTTGAAGAGTATGTGGTGGGGAGTGAGGTGTAAGAAAACTGGAAAAGCAGGAGGTGACTCCAGGGGCTCTTTAATTAATATATTTAGATTTATTCCTTAGGGGCTTTGAATGCCAAGTAGAACTTTTTGTATTTGTTCCCAGAGGTGATAAGGAGTCACCAGAGTTTTTAATGAGAGAGAGAGACAGACAGCCGACAGACAAGCAGACTGACTGGGGTGGGAAGAGAGGGAAGGAAGAAAGGAATGAGGGAGAAAGAGGGAAAGAGAAAGGAGAGAGAGAGAGAGAGAGAGAGAGAGAGAGAGAGAGAGAGAGAGAGAGAGAGAGAGAGAATATATATGTGTTTGTGTGACATGATGGGACTTGCATTTTAGGAAAATCACTTAATAAGGGATAAGGGACTTAAATGTTGTTTGTATGAATCATTTGTTTTTTCTTTCTTTCTTTCTTTTTTTAAAGAAAACCACAAATGTTTCACTTCATAGAAACAATCCTGGGGAGCTCAGTAGCTTTTATACCAGGGCTCGAGGGCCTTGCAGTGTTTGTGCAAGAAGAGAGAACAGCCCCAGCGCATAGACTGAGTTACAGAGAGAAAAGTCAATGTTGGTTTTCCCCAATGGAAACTGGCCATCGGCTCTAGTCCTAAATGGTTTTTTTCTCCCTCTCCAAACTTGTGTCTAATGAGTCTGGAGTGGGGGCCAGAACCCTCATGTGCACAGCAAGGATATTCCTAGCTCTCATTTCAACAGGGATTTAGTGTTTGCAAAAGATTTTTCTTACAACTTTATGAGATATAGGGAGTAAGCAGTTAAATAACACTCCCAGGGTTGCCTAGCTAGCAAGGAGGAGAACTAGGATTTCAGTCAGTCATTCAGCAAAGCATTTATTTTATTTTTCCAAATGAAAATATGTATATTACACATATTCCAATTACTTGTAAAAACAACATTTGATTTAAAAAACTTTGAATTCCAAATTCCTCATGTAAAATCTTTGTCCAATTGCTTGCTGTCTGGGGTGGGGGAACAGAAGGTCAGAAGAAGGGAGAGATAACAAATCCCCAGGGCCAGATGGATTCACATGTGAATTCTGTCAAACATTTAAAGAACAATTAATCCCAATACTATATAAACTATTTGACTAAGAGGAAGGGAGAGAATTTGGAACTCAAAACTTTGAAAGTGAATGACAAAAGGTTTTTACATGTAATAGGGGGGAAATTATTTAAAGAATAAATGGAAGATTCTTTTATCTATTAAAAATTTTGTCAATTTGTTATCTGGAAAAAAATAAAATAAAAAAAATCGAGTTCCAAATTCTCTCTTTCATTTCCTTTCCTCTCCCTCCAAGAAGACAAGCACTTTGGATAACAGATTATAGATGTGTAGTTCCACAAAATATATTTCTATATTAGCCATTTTTTGAAAAAACAAAAACAAATGTAAAGTTAAAAAAAGTATTTGTTGATTTTTATTCAGATTCCATCAGTTCTTTTTCTGGAGGTAGACAAGCATTTTCCATCATAAGTCCTTCAGATTTGTCTTGGATCATTGTATTAGCAGCAAAACATTTATCAAGCTCCTACTATGTGAAAGGACCTCTTTTAGACAATGGAGATAAAGACATGGCTCTGAAAACATTTGCCGTTTCTACATTAGGAAACAACACATCCACATAAAAGGATATATAGGATGTAGAAGGGTTAACAGGGCAGAGAGAGGCTTCAAGCATGGAGTGGGTTTAGTTAAGTCCTGAAGGAAACTAGGGATTCCAGGAGCCAGAGGTGAGGAGGGAAGGCATTCCAGGCACAGGGCAGAGCCCGTGCCAAGGCAGGGAGAGCAGAGATAGTGTGGCCGGATCCTGACAAGTGTGAATGGGAGCAACGTATGAGAAGCCTGGAAGGCTGGGTAGATAGTCGGGGTGAAGAGCTCTAAGTGTCAAATAGAAGAGTTGATTTGGAGCCAGGTTTCCTGTGGTACCTCCCCACCCCCTTCAGAGTTCTGAGAGGGATGCTGGGGGAAAGGAGACCTCAGTCTGACAAAAGCTCCTATTGTAGAAGGGGCTTTTTTCTAAAAAGGAAAGAATCAAATGTTTTGATTAACCAGCCTCCACCAAAAGTCCAGTGCTTTCTGGAAATCTATACAAAGCAGAGATACATCCTCTTCCTTCTGGGAACCCCCAGCCTGAGGGGGAAATGTGACCCAGCCCTTAGGGAGTAGTCCCTCTGGGAGGGAGAAGCTGTTCTCCAGGATAAGGCCCATTTCTCCTCTTCTTCCTCCTGTTTTCCCCAAAGCAGAACTGAGCCCAGAAAGGACTCGAGGAACATAATGAAGGTTGTTTGTGTTCATGCTTGAGGAGTGTAGGATACCCAGATGCCAGCTCCCTTTTCCAGAGCTTTCTGGTCTAAAGGAGACCAAAACAAAAGATTGGGTGAGAGGCAGGAAGCCTTTTGATCAAATCCTGTTTATGGGATGAAAAAGAATAGGATGGATGCTTTAGGGTCTGTCCTCTCCCTTAGAAGATGAGACATAGGGGGCAGTGGAATGAGAGCCAGGCCTAGAGACAGGAGGTCCTAGGTTCAAATCTGGCCTCAGACACTTCCCAGCTGTGTGACCCTGGACAAGTCACTTGACCCCCATTGTCTAACCCTTACCATTCTTCTGCCTTGGAGACAATACAGTATTGACTCCAAGATGGAAGGTAAGGGTTTAAAAATTAAAAAAAAGATGAGACAGTTTGTTATTATACAGAGAGTAATCTTGGAACTTTGGGACAAGGTGTTCATCATTAACAACCAATAGGGAGGGGGCAGCTAGGTGGCTCAGTGAATGGAGAGCCAGAGATCTTGGGTTCAAGTCTGGTCTCAGATCCATCCTAGCTGTGCAAGTCACTTAAGCCCTATTGCCTAATCCTTACTGCTTTTTTGCCTTGAAACCAATATAAAGTATTGCTTCTAAGATGGGAGGTAAGGGCTTTTAAAATAAATAAATAACCAATAAGGAAGGGCAGCTAGTTGGTTCAGTGGATCTCCAGGTCTGGAGAGGAGAAGTTCTGGGTTCAAATTTGGCCTCAGACATGTCCTAGCAATGTGATCCTAGTCAAGTCACTTAATCCCAGTTGTCTATCACTTAACTGCTCTTCTACCTTGGATACTGATTCTAAGACAGAAGATAAGAGTTTAAAAAATAAATAAAAACATCAGTAGATAGCTAGTCAGATAAGTAGATGGATGGATGGATGGATGGATGGATGGATGGATGGATGGATGGTCAGATGGACAGACAGACAGACAGACAGACAGATGGAGAGAGAGAGAGAGAGAGAGAGAGAGAGAGAGAGAGAGAGAAAGAAATACCACCCTAGAGTATACTTTCTAGGAGTATTCCTGGGATCTGTCATTTGCCCTATTCTAGCCAACATTTTCATCAGGATAAAGTGATACATGGATGGCATGGTTCATTGGTGACACAAAGCTGAAGGTGGGGTGGAGCATAGCTAACACGATGAATGAACAGTATATTCAATATCTAGAAGGATGTGAAATTGTGACCTCATTTAAAATTTTTTAATAACAAATTCCCTCATAAGTTTTCCAAAGTCATATGATCCGTATTGTCTTCCTCTCTTCTTCCCTCCCTGCTCTTGGAGCTGACAAACAATCTGATCCAGGTTGCTTTTAATTATCACACAAAATATATTTCCATATTATTCGTTGACTTAATTTACAAACAAATTAATTTGTTTTAATAATAAAGTGTTAAGGTTAACACTAATGGAAGTGTCTCTAGATTGTAGGAGGCAGTTGTTCTTCCCTCTGTTTTGGGTTTTGCATTTAAAAACAACAACAACAAAAACCCTTGATAGATTCAATATTAAGTATCCTTTTCCAGGCAGGAGAGTGATAAGGACTAGCAATTGGGGTTAAGTGATTTGCTCAGGGTCACACAGCAGGGAAGTGTCTGAGGTCACATTTGAACCCAGGACCACTCATCTCTGCCCCTTGGGGTTTTCTTAACAAGGATACTTAAGTGTTGCCATTTTCTTCTCCAATTTATTTTACAGATTAGGAACTAAGACTAAGTGATGTACCCAGGACACAGAGCTAGTAAGTGTCTGAGGCCATATTTGAACTTAGGAAGATGAATCTTTCCAGACTCTAAGCCAGGGAAGTCTATCTACTCAGCCACCTAGCTGCTCCCTATCATAGCTTTTAAAAAAAATCTGAAAGGCTGTCGCTATGGAGAAAAATTGGACCTAGTAGCAGAAGCAATGGTGGTAAGTTACAGGGAGGCATAATACAGGCCCAGAGTCAAGAAGACTCATCTTTCTGAATTTTAATCTGGCCTCAGATACTAGCTGGGTGACCCTCAACAAGGCCCTAAACCCTGTTTACCTCAGTTTCCTCATCAGTCAAATGAACTGGAGAAGGAAATGGCAAACTGCTCTAATATCTTTGCCAAGAAAACCCATAATGGAGTCTTGGAGAGACAGACAACTGACTGCCCAACTCCCAGGGTGCCAAACCTTCTGTGTCAAGCCTACAAGCATATAAGTGTTTACTATATTCACTGTGCTTGGTCCTTATAGGAAAGAATAAAGAAGAGGGAGAAAAAAAATTTAGCAAAACTAACCATCAGTGAAAAGCATAATGTATGCAGTATGTCCTCTGCCCCCTTCCCCCCAATGTCTGAGAAAAGAAACTAGGGAGAGGGAAGATATTTTCTCATATTTTTTCTTTGGGACCAAACTAATTTCACAACATTTAAGGTTTTTCCTCCTTATTCTCTCTGTTTCCATTGCTGTTATTGTGTATCTCCCCCACCTCCTGGCTTTGTTTATTTCACTTTACATCAATTAATATAAGCTTTACCATGCTTCTCTGTATTCATCAAATTCTTTATTTCTGGTAGCAGTGATATTTCATCACATTCGTATATCACAATTTATTTAGCCATTTCACAGGGAGTGGGTATCTGCTTTGTTTCTAGTTCTTTGCTGACACCAAAATAGTCTGCCTTCAATATTGTGGTGCCTACAGAACCTCCTTTTTTGTCCTTGTCCTCCTTGGGATATACTCCAGCACTGGAATCCCTTGCTCAAAAAGTATGGACATTCTGGTCCCATTTTTTGCATAATGCCTATTTCTCCATAGTCCCTCCAGGTGGGAAACTATATTTTGCTATAGGGAAGCACATTTTAATTCAACATAAAGAATTTTCTACTGATTGCAGTGGTCCAACAGTGGAATGGCCCTAGTAATTTCTGGGGATGTACACAGCAGGGTTGGCTCTCATTGAGGGCTCCCTGTGGTGCTTCTTAAGATACTGGTGGCTCATTCCTTGTGTTTCTCAGTGAGACTGGGGAGGCAGGATTGGCTTGGTGAGGGCTGGGAAGGAGAAGGAGGGCACAGCCTGGGACCTTTCATGGAATTCAGGATGTGAATGGCATTTGCCTCCGGGGTGTTTTTCCTGGTCTCATCAATTATTAATTGAGTTTCTATTTCCCAGTACTTAAGCCTTAGCTTTGATTTTTTTTTTGTTTTTTGTTTTAAGATAAAGTAATCAGCACTTAATTTGTAAGAGGACTCTGGGTATGTCATTTATGAGCATGCTAGCTGCTGTGCTGAGTTGTTCCCTAGGTCTGGGAGAACAGCTATGGAAGATGGTGGCTCAGTGGATAGTGTACTCAGGAAGACAGGAGCTCATATCTGGACTCAGACCCTTGCTACCTGTGTGACCCTGGGCAAAAGTCACTTAGCTCATGTTTGCCTCTGTTTTTTCAATAGGAAAAAAGATAGCACTTACTTTGAAGGGCTGTTAAAAAGATCAAATGAAATCATATTTGTAAAGCACTTAGCTCAGTGCCTGGCACACAATAGGTGTTTAATAAATGCTTATTCCCCTCCTTTCTCCTAACTGTGGCAAGTGGGAAAATAGATCATAACTGATACTTTATAATTTTATATTTATAATTTATTTTTGTGCATTTATACTTTTATATAGCTATAGTTTATTTTTCTATATTTTTAAAGTTTATTTTTCTATATTTTTAAAGTTTATTTTTCTAGATATTTATAGTTTCTATGTATTTATAGTTTATAATCTAGTTTGAGAATGAGGCCTAAAAACCAGGTGTCTTTAATACACAGTACTAGAGAAGGAGATAAATGGAGGGTATTGGGAGGAGGGCAAGAGACCTCAGTGAGAGGATAGAAAGTGACTGGAAAGTAGAATACAGAAGAGGACTGTGAGAGAAGGCTGTTCTGATACCAGCTTGCTGAGTGTTGAGTACCAGACAAAAGGTTTGCACTTGACTCTGCACATAGTGTGTGTGTGTGGGGGGGTGGCCAGAAGGGTTTTGAGCAAAACTGTGTCATGATCAGATCTGTGGCTAAAAGAGATTATTCTGGAAGCATGTGGAGAATAGATAGAAGTGGGGCCTGGTTGGAGACAGGGGGCAATTGAAATAGGAAGACCTATGAGATTATTGCAATAATCCTGCTAAAAAGGGACATTAGAGATCCTTGGGTTCAACTCCTTCATTGTGCAGATGGGTGGGGGGGGGGGAACAGACCCTGAGATGTGCTCAGGTTTACATATCTATAGAAATGGGGATAAAAATCTTCCCACCATTCTTGTTTGGAGGCAGACTTTGCCAGTCTCCAGGTGCTGCTGATCCGAATGAATGGTCTATAACTTAAATTTATGATACTGTCCACCACTCCTGTGCATCCCCCCCCAGCTTCCCCCAACCTCCCTAAGTGCCAAGTTTGATAAAGCAGTTGACTAATTAGCAAATCGCCCATTGTTGCACAAAGCACTTGCTCTGCAAAATGTAAATGGGAAAAAAGAAGTTTTTTTCGGTGTGTCAGTATGAAAAATGACAAGAGCTAAAATACCGCGGAGGACATCTGCTGCTAGGCTAGGACGCCGAGCCCTGTGGAAGGCAGATGTTGAGACACTTTCCAGAAGCTCCCAGTTTACCTTTTTGAGGTCCCACTAAATAGACAGAGCCCATAACCAACTGGGAATCAGGAGACCCAGGGCCCTGCCCCGCCATTAACTTGATGTGTGTGACCTCAAAGCCAAGATCCTATTGCTTTTCTGAGCATCTATTTCCTTGTCTGAAAAATGGGGATAACCCTTGCCCTGCCAATCTCCCCCAGCTGTTTCGAAGTTCACATGAGATAATGAATGAAAGCTTTGTTACCCATAAGGCTCCAGATAGCGACAGCAATTGTTGTTTCATGCATGGGATTTAAAGAACGTACATTCTACTGGGGATGCAACCTGTGTGCAGATAAGCAAGTAAATCCAAGGTGATTTGAAGAGAGAAGACTCAGAATTAGGGGATTGGAAAAAAAAGACCTTTTGGAGGTATTAGTGGCACCGTGCTGAGCCTTGAACTTGAAGGAAACCAGGCATTCCGGAAATCAGACGTGAGGAAAGAGTTCATTCTAAACACAAGAGACAGGAAGGGGATGCCAAGCTCTGGGGATAGCAAGGAGTCTGGTTTGGGTGGTGGTCTTCTTCTAGCCACATTTCTTAGCTCTTTTTCCTTAATTCCCCTTGCCCTTGCCTCTAAAAGAACAAAGAATCCTCATCCTGAAGGAACTTGCATTCCATTGAGAGGGAAAAGAATGTGTACAGCCATAATGTATAAGGGAGGTGCTGGAGGAATATTTTAGGCTGCTTGATGGTGCAGTCAGGAAGATTCCTCCACCTGATTTCAAATCTGGCCTCAGAGACTAGCTGTGTGACCCTGGGCAAGTCGTTTAACCTTGTTTGCCTCAGTTTCCTTATCTGTCAAGTGAGCTGGAAAAGGAAATGGCAAACTACTCATCTCCCTGCCAAGAAAACCTCAAATGGGGTCATGAAGAGTCAGACAGGACTGTAAAACTACAGAACAAGGAATATTTGAGAAGAGAGAAGCCAGATCCCTGAGGGACTCTAAGGCTTTGGGGACAGGCTATAGGTGATAATCTTAAGGAGACCAGTGGAGAACATAGTCAAGGGAAGCGAGAGAAGAGCATGTATCCTGGAGAAGGATGATCAGCAGTGTTGAAAGCTGCAGAGAGGTCTGGGAGGAGACTGACTAGCGAAAAGGCAATTGCATTTAGCCTTGAAACCACTGGTCAGCATTGAGACAGGGTGATGGGGTTGGAAGTCAAATTGTGATGGGGTTAAAGAGTGAGTGGGTGGTGAGTAAGTAGAGGAAAATTATTTTGGCTACTATATAGAGAATGGATTATAGAGTGCAGACGTGGGGTGACCAATTAGGGAGCTAAGTGAAGAGATTTAGAGGCAGGAAGAAACTTAGAGGTCTTCCTCTCTCTCATCAGCCCTTTCATTTTATAGACAAAGGCAGTGCAGTCCAGTCCAGCAAAGGCCTTGCTCAAAGTTATCCAGGTAGTTTGGGCAGGGCAGAGATTTTTTTTTTTTAAACCCATATCTTCTGAATTAGTATCAATACTGACTATCAATTCCAAGGCAGAAGAGTGGTAAGGGCTAGGCAATGGGGGTTAAGTGTTTTGCCCAGTCACATAGCTAGGAAGTGTCTGAGATCAAATTTGAACCCAGGCCCTTCTATCTCCAGGTCTAACATTCTACCCATTGAGCCACCTAGCTGCCCTTAGGGTAAGGATTTTTTTTTAACCCATACCACCTTCCATCATAGAGTCCATACTGTGTATTGGTTCCAAGGCAGAAGAGTGGTATGGGCTAGGCAATACGGATTAAGTGGCTTGCCCAGGGTCACACAGTTAGGAAGCATCAGAGACAGGGCCTCCCATCACTGAGCCACCTAGCTGCCTTGCTATATCCATTCTTAGCTAATCTCATCTTATTCATAACAAGAGCCAGTTGCTCTTCCCAGTAATGCCAGGCAGCTTTTGTCTTATAGCACAATAGCATTTCATTATATTCATATGCTGCTGTTGGTTTAGCCATTGCCCAAGAAGGAACTTGTTTTTCCTAATAATTCCTTATTATTACAGAAATTGCTACTATATGTATGTTTATACACATTGGAGTTTTTCATCTCTTTGACCACTTTTTGAGTTTATCGCTAATAATGTTATCACTGGGTCAAAGACTTTTCTAGTATAATTTCACATTGTTTTGTGCCTATAATTCCTACAAACACTGACTATTTGGGTTTTCTTCATTTCATCAATTTGATAGGCATGAGATGAAACTCTTGAGAGCCTTTCTCAGATGCTTTGCTCAATTTAAGTAGACTGTCTGTAGGGTTCCCCTGGTCTTTTGGTCAAGTAATGCCAGAAAAGGAAATGAGGTTAGCCTGGAATGACCCATTCTTAATGAAGTCATTCTGGCTTTCAGTGATCACCACTTCCTTTTCTAAATGCTCACAAACTATCTCTTTTAATAATATGTTCTGGAATTTTGAGAGTAGCTGAAGTCAAACTTGTTGTTTTAACACTGGAATAGTCTGTTCTCTATTTTAAAAGAAAAGTTGTACTCTTTTTTTTTTTTTTTTTTTTTGGTAAACCTTTACCTTCTATCTTAAATTTGATATAAGAATAATTAACAAGGCAGAAGAGCAGTAAGGGCTAGGCAATTCCCCAGGGCAAAGTAACTCACACAGCTAGAACATGTTTGAGTTCAGATTTGAACCCAAGTCCTCCAGACTCCAGTCCTTGAGCTGCTTCATTTTATAAATTTTTGTTGAATTGAATGCATCATGAGTTTTTTGGAAAGAGAAAAGGATTTGGAGGCAGACACTTGAGTTTGATTCCCTACCGTATTACTAACCAACTGTGGCCGAGCAGCAGTTTTGGACCAACTGGCTTACTGCAAAGTGGGTAGGAAGGGCCCTGAGACCTTCTCAGCAACTCTCTCCCAATCCCTTGGGTTATCTTTGACTTGTTTGTCCTTCCATTCACCCCCTACACCCACCCAAGCTCTATATGGCAAAGTGTGGTGTGGTAGAAAGAAAATTATTCCCCAATTGATAAATGGTCAAAGGATATGAACAGGCACTTTTTGTATGAAGAAATTAAAGCCATATATGAGCATGTAAAAATGCTGAGAATTTTTTTTTAAACCCTTACCTTCCATCTTGGAGTCAATACTGTGTATTGGCTCCAAGGCAGAAGAGTGGTAAGGGTAGGCAATAGGGGTCAAGTGACTTGCCCAGGGTCACACAGCTAGGAAGTGTCTGAGGCCAGATTTGAACCTAGGACCTCCCAACTCTAGGCCTGGCTCTCAATCCGCTGAGCTATCCAGCTGCCTCCTAAGAATTTTTATTGGTTAGAAAAACATAAATTAAAACAGTTTTGAGATACCATTTTAAACTTGTCAGATTGGCTAACATGATAAAGGGGCAAAATGACAAATGTTGGAGAGTATGTGGAAAAATGGGGACACTGTTGGTGGAACTGTGAACTGATTCAACCATTTTGGAGAGCAATCAGGAATTGTGCCCAAAGAGTCATACAACTGTGTGCCTCTGACCTGGCAGCATCTGTTTCCCAAGGTGCTCAGGGAAAAAAGGAAAAGAATCTATACATTCTAAACTATTTTAGCAGCTCTCTTTGTGGTGGTAACAAACTAGAAATTGAGGGATGCCCATTGATTGGGGAATGGCTAAATAAATTATGGTATATGATTGTGATGGAATAGGATTGGGCTGTGGGGAATGATTGATTTGAGAAAAACACGGAAAATCTTGCATGAAATAATGAAGAGTGAAATGAGCAGAATCAAGAAAACATTTTATACAGCAACAGCCACTTTGTTGGAAGTGTACATGTAAATGACTAAGCTATTCTGAGTTATAGAAGTATAAGCTATTCTGAGTTATAGAAGTATTCAAACCAACTACAAAGTACCTATGGAGGAAGATGCTATCTACCTTCAAAGAAAGAACTGAGATTATCTATCTATCTGTCTGTTTATCTATCTATCTATCTATCTATCTATCTATCTATCTATCTATCTAATCTATCTATCCACCAATCTATGCATCCATCTCTCTCTATTTTTCTTCTCCCCTCTCCCCCCAGGATTTTTTTTAAACCCTGGCTTCTGAATTAGTATCAGTACTGTGTATTGGTTGGCAGAGGTATGGATTAGGCAATTGGGTTAAGTGACTTGCCCTGGGTCACACAGAGAGGTCAAATTTTAAGCCCAAGAACCTCCCATCTTCAAACCTGCCTCTCTATTCACTGAGCCACTTAAACTACCCCAGGAATTATATATTGTTTAGTTTCATATATATATTTGTGTCAAATTTTTACCTTCTTTAATTCAGGATTGGAAAGAAGGGAAATAGCGTGGAACTCAAATGTAACCTCCCCAACCTAAAATTAATATTTAAAAAAGAAAGAAGGAAAGAGCGTTAGACTGGGAGTCAGGAGAGCTGCTAACTAGCCCAAAACCTGCCATTATGACCTTTCTTTGTCATCTTGAATAAACCCCTTCCTTCCCCTCTCTTGAGTCGGCTTCCCTGTCTTCCAAATAAGGACTAGGAGATCTCTAAGCCTATGAGTCTACTGATGGTTTCCTTGCTTCCTTTAGCAATCCACAGTCATTTATTGAGAGATTACTTTGTGCTGAGCACTATATTAGACTTTAGGGTAGGTACCAGAGAAAATGAAAATATTCCTTGACCTCAAGGAATTCTAATTCTACATTCTAATAGGGGAGAAAACATCATCGTCATCGTCGTCATCACTGGCATTTATAAAGAATATTGTCTCATTTGATTCTCATAACAACTTTATTGGTAGATGCTGCTGTGATCCCTATTTCACAGATGAGGAAACTAAGTCAGACAGGTTACTTGACTTGCCCGGGGTCACACAGCTAGGATGCATTTGAGATAGGATTTGAACCCAGGTCTTCCCATCTCCAAGGACTGCGGCTCTAAACCCTCTACTACATAAATAGTCCAGCTGTCCCTCCTTTTCCATGGTTTTACTTCATGGGGTTTCTGTGGCCTGGGGTCCGGGTGGGCTGAATGGGGCAAAAGTCTCCTCTGTGGAGGTCCATCCCAGGTAGCAATCTGCTGTCTATTTATCTGTCAGTTCTTCTGCTTTCACTTGGAGGGTTTTTTCTTCTTTTTGGTGGGAGGAGGAGGTGGGAGACCACAGAGTCTTGTACCTGGTGGGGCAGGAGCAGGGAGAGAGCACAGAATTTACAGGGGAAAGCTGACATAGGTGTTACAAGTTAAAGCGAAAATTGAGATTTCAAGCATCCACCAGAGGTCTTGGAACAGATTCCCCAAGAATAAGGGGGGGACCAGCTGTATAGTACTGTGTAATAATTTTCAGTGGTCTTCATTATTAATTTAATTTATTATTATGTTATAATTTATCATTAAATTAATTTAATGTCTATGTGTTTAATTTATCAATTAAACTTTATTATACTTATGTATCTACAAGAAACTTATGTTCCAAATGGGGTCAGCAGACCTTTGTTTGTAACTGTGATTTCTGTCATCCACAGTGGGTCCTGGACAGTATCCCCTGAGGACACAGGGGCCCTACTGTATACACAAGAAACATATGAAGGGAACTATAAGGAAGGTAACTGTAGAGGCGAAGCTGGGAGAATAGGTCTTCTACCGAAAGTGGCATTGAAGCTCAGTATGAAAGGAAGACAAAATTTCCAGGGAGAAGCTTCTAGGTGACACAAAGGCACAGGGGATAAGAGAAAGGACATTGTGTATGAGAAAGAATAAATTGGCCAGCATGATGGGCTCATACAGTTATGGAAGGGAGTAATGTGCAAAAAGACTGAAATGGTAAAAAGAAGACAGGGCAGCTAGGTGGTGGATAGAGTGCTGGGTCTGGGGGGTCAGGAAGCTTTGTGTTTAAATCCAGTCTCATACATCCTAGCTGTATGACCCTGGGTAAATCATTTAACCCTGTTTGTCTCTATTTCCTCATCTGTCAAATGAGCTGGAGAAGGAATGTCAGACCACTTTGGCATCTTTGCCAAGACAATTCCAAAAGAAAGGAGTCACGATGAAGGGTTGGACACTTCTGGGACAGTCAGTCAAAAGGAAGAAGACAGATTATAAAGAGCTTTAGATGGCAAATAAGAAAGTTTCTGTTTGACCCTAGAGATAATAGAGTATCTACTGTGGCTATATACATTTCCTAAAGGATGGACCTTTACAACAACCATAACGAACAAGAAGCTAAATAAACAAGGACAAACGACTCTCTGCTACAAGAGTACTTGCTTTATATATTCTGTGTTAATCTCATTTTTGTTAACTGAATCCTGATTCCCATCAACTTTCATTGTCTTATTGGAAATGGGTTGTCTTTTTCAGTAAGTGTTAGAGAAGTTGTGTCAGTTTTAAGCTTTTTTACATGCTTCTTCTCTAATCATATTGGGGTAGTTGCTCATACTTAACAAAACAAACACTGAAATGTACCAAGTGAACCCTGTTGGGATTGAGTAAAATGAAGAAAACTTCTAGAAAGAGAGCTGACCTATGAAAAAATGTTCCAGATGACTAATAATAAGAGAAATGTAAACCAGAACAGCCCTTGAGGCTTTGCCTCACAGCCAAGAAGAGCAAAGACTGGAATCATCAATGTTTGAAAAATGGAAAAATCATGCATTGTTGGTAGAGCTGTGAATTACTACAATCATTAAAAACTAGTAAACTGTTACCGTTTGTCTTAAAACTGATACTAAGTATAGGTTCCAAGGAGAGCAGAACGATAAATGGGGTTTAAGTAAATTGTTGAGGGTCACACAGCTAAGGGCGGATTTGAATCCAGAACTGAGCCATCTAGCCTACCCCTGTTACAAAATACAAAGCAGTTTGGAAAGATGCAGATAAAGACTTACTTTAAAGCTTATACTCTGACTTAGAGATTCCACTCAGTGAGGTCTTTGACAAAAAGAAATAATCTAAAATGTTTATAGCAACATTTTTTGGGTGGTAGGTTGTTTGTGTTTAGTCATTTTTCAGTTGAGTCTGACTCTTAGTAACCCCATTTGGAGTTTTCTTGGCAAAGATCCTAGATTGGTTTGCCATCTCCTTCACCAGCTCATTTTACAGATGAGGAAACTGAGGCAAACAAGGTTAAATGACTTGCCTGGAGTCACATAGCTAGTAAGTCTATTTTGAGGCAATAAACACCTGGAAACAGAATAGATGCCCATCAGTTGGAGAATGACTCAATCAATCATAGTACATGCATGTAATAGAATATTACTATAGTGTAAGAAATGACAAAAGGAATGGAGAGACATGTGCACTGATTCAAAACAAAGTAAGTAGAACCAGGAAAGCAGTGTACATAATGGTTACAATAACATGAATGGAGAGAACCATTCAGACCCATCAGTCAGGAAGCATTATGTGCCTACATTATGCTAGATGTCCTGCTGTCTAATGGGACACAAAGAAAAGGCAAAAAAACTACAGCCCTTGCTCTCCAGGAGCTTGTATTGTAGTCCAATTATCAAAAGTGAATGTTATGAAATTATTAAGAACAAGTTTGGTTTCAGAAAAGGAATATGAGAAGATGCATCCCCTCTGCATCTTTGCAGAGGTTGGGGTCCACAGGTGTGGAACATTGCACAATCTAGTTATTCTATGTGTTTATTGGTTTTGCTGAATTTTTTCCTCTTATTTTAAGATTTTTTTCTGTAGCTTTTAAGGGATGACTCTTGGAGGGGCAGCAAGGGAAATATAGATGATGTAAAGATAGATTATATTGAGAAATATAATTTTTTAAAAAGAAAGAATGGACGGTCCTGAAGCATGTCTTTTCATTGTGATATAATGGAAAGAACAATCTATTTGCAATTGGAAGAGCTGAGTGTGAATCCCCTGGAGTGAGTCCTTTTTGCCCTCTGGGCCTCAGCTTACCCAGCTTTAAAATAAGACAATTAGTGAACTAGATGGCTTCTAAGATCCCCCGCTGAATCCTAACATCCCAGTTTTAAATCTATTGGACTAGGATGTGCCTGTACTGTCACTGAAGAACCCTGGAGGTCATTAGCCCCACCATGGGGCTAGTTGGTCTGAGGCAGTCATCAAATGTTGGGTTCTTAAGAAGCCACATACAAGCTGATTCCAGACGGAAGTACAGAACCTGAGGACATTGAACCAGCGAGGCACAGGATAAAAACAAAACAAAAATCCTTTTGCTGGTTTACAGGCACACACTTAGCCAGGATACACATTGGCAGGAACAGTTTTCCAGGTTCCCACCCAGAGGGACTCATCCTGTCACAATCACCTAATTTGAAATCCAGTCAGTCAGCTCAAGAGCCACACTCTCTTCTTAGTACTAGATTATATAAGATAAACTATAAAGCTGACCATAGTATGTTAAGCCTATTCCCATTCTGGGTCTTTGTGACTAAGTGCTATCCATTAGTACTTTAAACTACTGAAAGAATGCAATTTATTTAGCTCCTCAGAGTTCAAGATTGAGCAGAAAACAAAACACTTAAGACAACAGGTCTTAACAACCTCCTCCCTCTGTCTTTGCTTTTAGGAGAATACATCAAAACATGGCGGCCACGCTACTTCTTGCTAAAGAGTGATGGGACCTTCATTGGCTACAAGGAACGGCCACAGGATGTGGACCAGCGGGAGTCACCCCTCAACAACTTCTCAGTTGCACGTAAGTAGTTCTCTTGATTCTGATAAACTGACCCTTGTACACTCACTATTTCTTTTGAAGGCATTTTCTACAGTTGGGCATGCCTGATCTGCATGATCTTGGGTATATCATTTAATCCCTTTGTCTCTTTGAGCCTCTGCAGAATGAGGGAGTTGGAGTAAATGACCTCTAAGATTCCTTCCCTTTCTGGGGCAGCTAGGTGGCTCACTAAATTGAGAGCCAGGCCTAGAGACAGGAGGTCTTGGATTCAAGTCTAGATTGAGATACTTTTTAAAGATATAACTTTGGGCAGGTCACTTAGCCTCAATTGCCTAGTTTTTACTGTTCTTCTACCTTGGAACCAATACTTAGTATCAATTCCAAGATAAGAAAAGGGTTTAAAAAAAATTCCTTCCCAATTTGGAATTATGCCCAAAGGGCGATAAAAGACTGCCTGCCCTTTGATCCAGCCATACCACTGCTGGGTTTGTATCCCAAAGAGATAATAAGGAAAAAGACTTGTACAAAAATATTTATAGCCATGCTCTTTGTGGTAGCAAAAAATTGGAAAATGAGGGGATGCTCTTCGATTGGGGAATGGCCGAACAAATTGTGGTACCTTTAATTATTGTGTTGAAAGAAATAATGAACTGGAGGAATTCCATGTGAACTGGAAAGACCTCCAGGAATTGATGCAGAGCAAAAGGAGAACCAAGAGAACATTGTACACAGAGACTGACACATTGTGGCACAATCAAACGTAATGGACTTCCCTACTAGCAGCAATGCAATGATCCATGACAATTCTGAGGAACTTATGAGAAAGAACGCTATCCACATCCAGAGAAAGAACTGTGGGAGTAGAAATATAGAAGAAAAACAACTGTTTGATCACATGGTTTGATGGGGATATGACTGGGGAAGTAGACTCTCAGCAATCACTCTATTACAAACATTAATATTATGGAAATAGATCTTGATTGATGATACACCTAAAACCCAGTTGAATTGCTCATTGACTATGGGAGGGGAGGGAAAGAACATGAATCATGTAACCAAGGGAAAATATTCTAAATTAAATGAATAAATAAATAAAAATTCCTTCCATTTCTAAGTTATGGATACTATGAATAGATGAACTCTTCATTTCTAAATTTATGACTTTTGAACTCAATGTAGCCTACATCCCTCTACCATGTAGGACTAGGTCTTAAGTGAAACAAATGGCAGTCTTTAGGGACAGAGTACACAGGGAACATAACTTAGGAGCACCCTGGTCCCCCTGGGTACCCTTGAGTGCTCTAGAAGATGTCTAATCATCTAAAAGATGACCAATGTTGTCCCAGAGTGACCTTTCGAGGGCCCATTTCTTTGTTCTTCCCATGGCAGACTTGATTACTTTTCCTGGAAGCATGTCTTAATACTGGATGGCCACTCTTTTTTTTTTATGCTTTTATATATTTTTATTTAATTTAGTTTCCCTCCCAATTATATGTAAAAAGTTTCCAATATTTTCTCTTTTTAAATTTTATTTAATTAATTTGTTTAAAGTATTTTCCCATGGTTACAGGATTCATATTCTTTCCCTCCCCTCCTCTTTGCCCCCTCCCATAGTCAACGAGCAATTCAGCTGGGTTTTAGGTGTATCATTGATCAAGACCTATTTCCATATTATTAATATTTGCATTAGAGTGATCATTTAGAGTCTACATCCTCAATCATATCCCCACCGAACCATGTGATCAAGCAAATGTTTTTCTTCTGTGTTTCTACTTCCACAGTTCTTTCTCTGGATGTGAATAGCGTTCTTTCTCATGAGTTCCTCAGAATTGTCATAGGTCATTACACTGCTACTAGTAGGGAAGTCCATTACGTTTGTGCCACAATGTGTCAGTCTCTGTGTACAACATCCTCCTTTCACTCTGCATCAATTCCTGGAGGTCTTTCCAGTTCACATGGAATTCCTCCAGTTCATTATTCCTTTCAGCACAACAGTATTCCATCACCAACAGGTACCACAATTTGTTCAGTCATTCCCCAATTGAAGGGCATCCCCTCATTTTCCAAAATTTTGCCACCACAAAGAGCATGGCTATAAATATTTTTGTATAAGTCTTTTTCCTTATTATCTCTTTGGGGTACAAGCCCAGCAATAGATAGCCACTCTTTTAACTAAATTAAAATTTATTTTCCCCACTTGTTTTTGGAGGTCATCTCTGTCTCTACCACTGTGATATATTTGGAGATGTTACCAGCAAGCCGGGTTAGTGGGCAGGTACCTGAGGGGTTCTGAATTTAAAATCTCATGGAAACAATTTTTGGATAATCTGAGGTTGGAGTATGTGAAGATTTTTTAAAAATTGCCTATGTATTTTTTGTCTCACCCCTTTTTTTCTTCTGCTAATCATGATTCGTCACAGTAAGTGGCTCGTAGAGTCCTTGGGGAAGTTTGGGTGCCCATCAGAGAAAAGTACGTGTTCATGTGTATGGAGGTTGTGGGCCTTCAGGAAGGTGGAGGATCAATCTGTTCCTGCCACAGGTTTCTGTTGGCAGCCTAGGTTTTCCAGCTGAATTTGGCAGGGTTTTAGAACCTGGTTTTTCAGGCTTCCCTCTGCTCCCCCCCAGGGTTGTGCTAAGAGAAGAAATAGGAAGACTCAGAGTGCCCTCCTTGGTGTGTTCTGTGGTTTGGCAGATCCTTCAGCTCCAGCGCCCCCAGCACTGGCCCTGGCAACCCTGGCTAGAAGTGTCTGTGCGGTGAAGGAGAGAGCAGAATTGGAAAGAGGCCCTGGCAGCAGCCTCTGCTGAGCTGGCTCAGGGCAGGAAGGGGAGAAAGGACCCACAGTCACTTCTCCACATACCTTGTCACTTGGCTGGGTTGGGTACCCCACTGTCTTTTCCAGACTCTTGTTCTTGGCCATATACAAATGTTTGGTAGTATAGTAGGAAGAGTCCCCAACTTTAAGTCAGGAGAACTGGGCAAATCCATTCCCCTCTCTGGGCCTCACTTTCCCCACCTATAAAAAAGAGAATTTGAAGTGAGCACATAATATGAGTGGAAACACTGGAGAAATAGCTCTGGGCACTGCTTTCAGGGAACTCTCAGTCTAGGGGAGAATGGAGAGAGTAGCCTTGGATCTTGCCTATAGGAAGCTTCTATTCTGGGCAGATGAGGCTCACTTAGGATGGCAGCAAATAATAGGAAATATATACATACATATATATATATATATATATATATATAAACCCTTTCCTTTCATCTTGGAATCAGTACTAAATATTAGTTCCAAGACAGAGAGTGGGAAGGGCTAGGCAATTGGGATTAAGTGATCTGCTTAACCCACTGAACCACCCAGCTACCCCTTAGAAAATAGTTTTTTAAGGAAGCTTTGAGTATTATGGATCAGTCTTTTTTTTAAGGTTTTAAAAATCTGTTTATTAATGTAAGATAACAGCAAAGGATAATAAAATGTACTTTTACTCATTTATTACAAAGTAATAAAATAGAGCGGCTAGGTGGCAATGTGTAGGGTTTGAAGTAAAGAAGACCTCTGTTCAAATCCTATCTTAGACACTAGTTGTGTGACTCTGGACAAGCCACATAGCCTTGCTTCCCTTAGTTTTCTCAGCTGGAAAATGAACTGAAGGGGTCAGCTAGTTGGGTCAATGGATTGAGAGCCAGGCCTAGAGATGGGAGGTTCTAGGTTCAAATATGGCCTCAGACACTTCCTAGCTGTGTGACCCTGGGCAAGTCACTTAATCCCCCTTGCTTAGTTCTTACAGCTCTTGTGCCTTGTAACAAATACTTATTATCAATTCTAAGACAGAAAATAAAAGCCTTAATTTAAAAAAAGAGAAAGAATAAAATGCTACTACCTTTTTGTCCAAGTTACAGTTTCTAAATCAAGAGAATAATCTGTTTGTCCAGTGAGGAAATTGAGGTGGAGGGTAACCTTTAAGTTTTTGGTGAATGACAGAAACTTGACTCTTCACCCAAGTGGGAGAGAACTGTCTTCCAGTTCAACAAGCCTTTGTTGAGTGATTATTATGTACAAGACAGCATGCTTTGGGAAGAGGAGGAAAAAATGAGCCAAATCAGGGATTTTAACATGTGCCTAAGTAAATATGGTGAGAAGTGAATGTGATAGGGTCAGAAATCCAGGCCCAAAGCTGTGGGTGAGGAATTGGAGGAGGAAGAGTGCTCTCTTGGGAGTTGGAGTTCAGCGAAGACTTCCTGGAGGAGATGACACCTAAACTGAGCCTAAAAAGGAAGGGAGAAATTCCAACAGAGAAGAAACAGGAAGTGGGAGGTGGCAGGAGAAAAATCTAATCTAAGCATTAGTACAGACACAGAAAAGAGTAGCCAGGTGGTGCATAGTGGATAGAGTGTTGGACCTGTAGTTGGAAAGAGTCATCTTCCTGAGTTCAAATATGGCCTCAGAGGGGGCAGCTGGGTAGCTCAGTGGATTGAGAGCCAGGCCTAGAGACGGGAGGTCCTAGGTTCAAATCTGGCCTCAGACACTTCCCAGCTGTGTGACCCTGGGCAAGTCACTTGACCCCCATTGCCTACCCTTACCACTCTTCCACCAAGGAACTAATACACAGAAGTTAAGGATTTAAAAATATATTTAAAAAAAAGCAAAAAAAAAAAATATGGCCTCAGATATTTATTAGCTGTGATACTTACTAAGCTGTATTTGAACTCAGATTTTCCTGACTAGTTGGCTTCACTCAGGATATAAAGAAGGACAAAACCAGTTCCTCCCCTCAAGGAATTTTACATTCTAATGGACAAGCCACTTCACTCTCTTTGCCTCAGTTTCCTCTTCTGAAAAATGAACTTGAGAAGGAAATGGCAAACCATTCCAGTATCTTTGCCAAAAAAAACCCCAAATAGAGCCACGAAGAGTTGGACATGAATGAACAACAGCAATAGACAAAGGAAGGAGCAAGAGGAGAGTGGGAGGGAGGGAGAGGCAAAACTCAGGGTCATAAGCCTTCAGCCTGTGAATGAGGAAGAGAGAGAAGGAGAAGGAGGAGGCATTTAGGAACTGGAGGGACCATTTGCGAGATGTCATTACATCTGTCTGCCTGTCTTTGTTTCTGATATCCCCCGTGAGATACTTAGAAAGGTTTGGAGAAGGAAGAAAAGACTCTATGGTCTCATTTGTGAATAATAAACTCTAGGAGTCTAGTTGTCAACAAGGCTAGTCCTTGTTCCCTCATGCTGCAGTCTTAGCCTAATCCCTATTTTCCTTAGAAGTTGGGTGCACAGTACAGCACTCCTAATATAAATTAGGTGTCTGCTGCCCCTAGTCTGTTAGTCAGTCAACAAGCATTTATTATTAAACAATTTATTAGTTGGCAGACACTATGTTCAGCATCTGGGATATTTGTTATTGTTCAGTCAAATATCAGTCATGTCCCACTCTTTGTAATCCCATTTGGGGTTTTCTCAGCAAAGAAACTGGAGTGGTTTGCCATTTGCTTTTCATTTTTTCAGATGAAGAAATGGAGACAAACAGAGTTAAGTTACTTGCCCAGGATTACACAGCTGCTAGTAAGTGTCTGAGGCTGGATTTGAACTCAGGTTTTCCTGACTCCAGGCCCAGTGCTCTATCCTATAAATATGAAAAATAATAAAGGCTGGTATAAATATAAATATTAGTAATTTAATTAAAGCCTTGTTTATAGATAAAGTTATCAGACCACGTGCTTGTAAGCATTCAAAACTGCCGCCTCCATTACTGTCTCCTGTCTGCTGGCCAAGAGCCTACTGGCAAAGAGCCCACTCCCTCCTAACCCAGGAGATTTAAGCTCTTCCCTGCGTCAAGACGTAGGCCTCCCCAAGCCCAAAGACCCGGAAACGGAAACCAGTTGGACCATGTTGGATCACGGGAAATGTAGTTTTGATACATTTCCCTTGTCCATAGAAATATATACACTTTTTAGATGGCATTTTCCCAAATTTCACTTTTACAATTCCCCGTGAGGTCCGGCAAAAAAAAAGGTTAGTCCTTTTTTCTTTGCTGGACCTGTAAAAATAACAACTTCTAAATTTTTCAGGAATTTGGGGATAAAAGAAATAGATGAACAAATGGTTAAAATTAGCCGCATTGACAAAAACCAATTTGGGGCTGTCCCTCACTGGCATAACAGTGTACAATTAAAACAATACATACAACTCAATTTCAACTCCCCATAGTTCAATCAACTGCACCCCAAAGTTCAAAGTTTGGTCTTCATGGTACAGTGAAGGCTTTTCAGACATCTTCATGTGTCCTCACCAAACAAGTTCGTCGTCTGGATTTTGGGGAGATGGCAAGATCCTTATCCTGAAATTATTCTCAAAAGAATTTAAACTTTACATTATAGATTACAAAACTTACATTTTCTTCTAAGATTTATACAATTTCACTTTTACAATCCTCTTCTTTACATAGTTGACCTCACCCAGGATATAAAGAAGGACAAAAATAGTCCCTGCACTCAAGGAATTCACATTCTAATGGGTGAGAGAGACAAGAAGTAAGTAGGGCATCTTTGGAGTAAACATTCTTTCCAGAAACAGATTTTAAAGATCTCCCTTATTTTGAGTGATTGTGTGTATGTGTGTGTGTGTGTGTGTTTTATTTACTCATTTATTTATATTTATTTATATATATATTGATATGATATGATATGATATGATATGATATATTATTTAACCCAGTGAAACTGCTTGTCAACTTCAAAGGGGGAGGGAAGAGGGGAGGGAGACAAAAAGAATCATGTAACCTTGGAAAAAATGTTAAAACTCTATTTAAAATTAAAAAAATATATAAAGATATTCTTTATATCTGTGGGAAATTTTTTCCAGAATAATAATAATCTTCCCTAAAAAAACCTTTTACCTTCTATCTTAGAATTAATCCTAAGTAGCAATTCCAAGGCAGAAGAGAGTGGTAAGGGTAGGCAATCTAGGTTAAGTGACTTGCCCAGCATTACACTGTTAATCAGATTTGAACCAGGTCCTTCTGACTCCAGATCTGGCTCTTTATACACTGTGTTATCTAGCTGCCCTTAATAATGATCATTTTGACAGTTGATATTTATTTGGGGCTTTAAAGTTTAGAACATGATTTGTATTATCTTATCATTTGATTCTGACGGAAAATACTTATAAGGTAGTTATTTATTATCATTTCCATTCTATGAATGTGAACACAGAGGTTGAATGACTTGTCCCAAGATCACGAAGCTTATTAGTAAGTAGAAGAGCCATGTCTTCTATGTCTTTGAATGAAATTGTCTGTACACCACTGTCACCTCTGTCTCAAGAAGGTAGAATCCATATATTATCCCTTTTTGAGGTTGGGGGTGGGGGCTTAATTTTTCTCCTCTGTGAAATAAGGGGATTGGTCTAGAAAGTTCCTAAGGTTCCTTCCAGATGTGACATTCTGTTAGTGTGTTGTTGCTGTCTCCATTTTATAAATGGAGCTGAGGCTCCCAAAGGATAAGGGATGTGTCCTGAGTCACCTAAGGGAAATTTTGTGGCCAAACCAAGATAGGAACCAGGTTTTCTGGCTTCTAGCTGGGGCGGTGTGTGTGTGTGTGGGGTGTCCTATCTGCCCTGCTCTCCCACCCCATGTGCCCAGAGAGGCTCATTTGTACTTCCCAGATTGGAACTTGTTCTAAAACAGAGAGAAGGCACTGCTTTTGGATGTCTTGTTGGTTAATTACTGAGCTGAGCAATTAGGGGGCATATTGTTCACCAAACAGAAACCTTCCCCCTGACATGGTTGAATGATAGTGGTTATTAAATGACAAATCTCTATTATTCATTTTGCTGTGTATGGACAGACCATTGAGTTAGCAGTTGGAGAGGTATCCGTGCAAATAACTAAGGAAGAGAATTATTAGATTCTTCTATCCCCCCTCCTCCATCTCCCTCTCTCTCTGTTTCTGTCTCTTTCTTCCTCCTTCCCTCCCTCCCTCTCTCTCTCTCTTCCTCCTACTGTCTCTCTCTCCCTCCCCCCTCATCTCTCTCCCTCTCTGTCTCTGTCGGTCTCTTTCCTCCCCTTCTTTCTTCTCCTCTCTTCCCACCTCCCTCTCTTCCTTCCCCTCTTTCTCTCTCTCCTCTCCTCTCCTTTCTCCTTCTGCTTCTGATCTCCTCCCCTGTCCCCCCAGACTTGATGGATGCAAGAGAATTAATTGGTGTGATATTATAGTGGAAAGAGAGCCAGGTGCTGCTAGCCCTGCTACTAATTAGCTGTGTGACCTTGACCAATCGGTCCACCTTCCTGAGCCTCCTCTTTCTTTCGTGTGAAATGGGGATAAAATCATACTTAGATTCCCTGCTTCACTGAAATATTGTAAGGATCCAGGGGACATGGGCCAAGTACTTTTTATAGAGATAGCCAGGACACAGAAGATGGGGAGCATTGGCCTGAGGCAAGAGCCCTAAGTGTGAGCCCCAACTCCTAAAGGATCACCTGTGTGCAGCTGTTGGGGGGGCATCCTGTACAGTAAACTACAAGCAAGTCAGTTAGGCAGAGATAGGAAACGTGTATGTGGGACTAATGGTAAATAAGACTGAAAAGATGGATAGGAGTTATATGATGGAGGGCTTTTTTAGTATCAGTCGAAGATGTGTTGAAGCTAGGAGACAATAGGAAGATGTATGATATGTTTGAGAGTGACGTGGCTGGTCTGAGTGTCAGGTTCCCGGAGGATAGCTAGGAGAAGGGTTTGGGGAAAGGCTTGAGGCAGAGAGATAAGTTTGAAGACTTTTGAGACAGGAGAGTTAGACTCAATGACTTTTTTTTTTTTTTTAAGTTTGGAGGGAGAGGGAGAGAGAGAGAGAGAGAGAGAGAGAGAGAGAGAGAGAGAGAGAGATTGATTGAGATTGAAAGTACATCAGTTAATAAGAATTTTTTTAAAAACCACCTTTTGTCTTCGAATCTATATTAAGTATCAGTTCCAAGGCAGAAGAGGGGTAAGGGATAAGTGGTTGGGATTAGTTTATTTGCCCAGGGTCACACAGCTAGGAAGTGTCTGAAGCCTGATTTGAACCCAGGACCTCTGAGGTCTAGCTCTCCATCCTCTAAGCTACTTAGCTACCTCCATAATTTTTTTACACTTGATTTTTAAGGTCCCTTCCACCCCTGAATGCTGTTTTTTCAATCCTGCCATTGGTCTGCCCAGAAATTTTTAACTGACAGAAGAACCCATTTCATTTGTCTCTGGGCTCCAGAGCTAAGAACTTTCTCCTTTAGTCTCTGTCTGTGTGACCTGGACACTCTTGGCACTGCGGTTAGGCTCACTCCACTCCCATTCTGAGTACAGGGGAAGATGAGCTTGCAAACACTCAGGAACAACTTGGGGGATCTTCCTCTTAGTCTCAATCTCCCCCTTCTTCTAAGGCTCTGTTTCAATCCTGCCTCCTCTTCCAGCCCTTCCCAGACTCAGGTGGTGCACAGGGTCCTCTTCTTCCTGAGAGCTCCCATGCCTCTCATCTTGATCCTTATGCCTTGAGCTCCTACCTATCGTAGACTGTTGTTCCATGGTGTTATCTTTTGTTTTTCTCTCAGACACACTTCCCCAACCAACTTGTGAGCTTGTGGGGGCTGACTTAGCTAGGTTCCGTGTTTTGTCTCAGCTGCTGAAAGGCCAAGCCTGTAGCAGGCACACAGTAAATGTTGGATAAGGCACGTCTTCTCCATGCCCAGTGCTGACGGCAGGGAGGGAATATAGAAAATGAGTTCTACTAAGCTAAAAGGTTTGAAGATTTCGTGGAACAACAGGGTTCTTAGGAAATGGAAGCAGGGTGTTTGCTATAGTGGTTAAAAGTGGTGTCTTGGAGGAGGGGGCCACCAGAAGGTAGCTTGAACTGATGGGTAGGATTTGATTGCTAGAAGGATAGTCTCTTGGGTTTGGGATGGGTGGCCATAATGGCCATAACCATGCACAGTTTTGATGAGTGTGCTTGGTAACTGCAGAAATTGAGTCAGTCCTTGTGATATCCTCCCTCCTCTCTTCCTTGCTTCTGGGGGGCCAGGGTGGGCATTAGAGTGAGCTTGTGAATCTTGTCTGCAGCCCAGGTTGGTTCTACTATGGCCAGGGAGTTCTCAGTTCATCTGTGAGTCAATTTACTGGTTTTTCTATGAGCTCTAAGACAGCTGCTTGGACTGGGGAGCCAGACAAGCTCTGAAGGGCAACCAAGGAGCTGAGGTTTCACTACGGGGATTGTTCAGTATCTAATGTGTGCCCCTGACCCTCGAGGGCCCCTCTGGAAGGTCAGTTCCCATGCCCTGAAAAGCCTCTAACCTGCCTGGTTGCTAGTGCTTCAGATGGAATTCCAGACATTCTCTGCAGACAGCCTGGATTCCCCAGGCAGGGCCCCCGTCCTGAGTCCTCAAGAGTTTCCCTCCTGATCCTGTGAAGGGAGTGTATGTTAAAAAAGTCTTGGCATTTCACATTTTTTTCCAGAAACTCCCCCCCCCCTTCTTTCTTGGACATCATGTAATAGGTAAGTCTTTATAGAAGTTGGAGCAGGTGGGGAACACCTTGGTTCTCAGATTCCTTCTAGGTTCTTTTGTATGTGGTTATTAGAGACACCCTCCACCCCCAATCCCTGTGACCTCTGCCCCTTCCAGTGCGTAGAGGGCCAAGATGTCCCAGAGTAGCCACCACTGCCCATATTTCTGGAGTCTTTTAGAATTTATCAGGCCCACTATGTGGCATCTAGTAGGGGATTACAAATGTTAAGGGTTTGGATTGAATTGAAGTGAAAGCAGACCTGGCCTTTCAGGTAAGTATGGATGCTCTAAGTCCCTGTTGGATTCAGTTCAACAGATATGTTATGGATTCTTGTTCAGTTACAGGCAGGCTGGACTAGATTGTTTCTAACTTGAAGCTTCTATTATCCATCAGATTCCTGGGGTGGGAGCTAAGGGAAATGCAAATTTTCAGTGGGACATGGGCCTTGCCCTTATGGAACTGATGATTTAATAGAATTACATGTATGGTATAGAGATATAGGCCAAGTGCTGTGTGAGAGTGTGGGAAGAGGAAGATTGCTGATGATTTGAGGACTGGACAAAGGTTTCTTGGAGAAGACACGTAGGAATTTAGTAGCTGAAGAAGAGAATTTCAGGCATAGAGAATAGCAAAGGTGAGGGAGAACTGACTTGACTATAATCACGCAAACAATAATGGGCAGAGCCAAAATTCAAATCTGAAATTTTTGATTCTAAACCCAGTACCCACCGTTCCTCCTTCCATACTTTCCCTTCCTTCCTTCCTTCCTTCCTTCCTTCCTTCCTTCCTTCCTTCCTTCCTTCCTTCCTTCCTTCCTTCCTTCCTTCCTTCCTCCCTTCCTTCCTCCCTTCCTCCCTTCCTCCCTTCCTCCCTTCCTCCCTTCCTCCCTTCCTCCCTTCTTCCCTTCCTCTCTTCCTCCCTTCCTCCCTCCCTCCCTCTCCTGTCCTACTAACAGAAAGCAGAAAAGCAAGGACCAGGCAAACAGGTTTAAGTGA
The DNA here is from genome assembly GCF_016433145.1 of Gracilinanus agilis. Taxonomy (NCBI): domain Eukaryota; kingdom Metazoa; phylum Chordata; class Mammalia; order Didelphimorphia; family Didelphidae; genus Gracilinanus; species Gracilinanus agilis. The sequence continues at coordinate 424,706,865 of NC_058131.1, read as the reverse complement.
CTTGCCCAGGATCACATAACTAGGAAGAGTTTGAGGCCAGATTTGATCTCCCCTACTCTAGGCTTGGTTCTCTTTCCAGTGTCACCTAGCTCCCCAAAATCCAAAATTCTTTCCACTGACATTTCCTTCCTGCTGCCTCTCATCTATTCTGTTTGTTCCAAGCTATACATATGTATAAATACATATTCAGGGTTCCTATGTATGCCAACAAATTCACACATGTATGTAGTTATTAGAAGGGTTGGGGACATGCAGAAATGGGGTAGAATCCAGGTCTTCATACCTAGAAGGACCAGTGTTTCAATTCGTATATAAACTGACCTCATGGCAACTGGGAGTATACACATTGACAGAAGAGGAAACTGAGGTTCATGTAGGTTAAGTGACTTACTCAGGGTCACAAGACGGTGAGGATCAGTTCAGGGTCTCTTGATTCCAAATCCCAGTGTTTTCCCTATTCTGCCTTGCCAGCAGGTGCATCTGTCTTTGGTTTTCCAATGTTCTTTTGGGGTAAAATCTCCAAAATGACTATAAATGTCCCTCACCATAGGTAGAGATGATTTCTGACTGAGAGCAGGTGTAACTGTCAGGATTCAGTGTGAGTCTTAGGTCTCATTAGAGGATTTAGTGCTAAAAGGACATCATCCTTCTTTTTGATCCTCTAATCAACTAGGTCTCAGAGAAGGGAAGGATTTGCTCAAGATCACCAGATAGTTAGGGACCAAGTTAAAAAATACCATCTTTTAATTAAAAAAAAAAAAGCTTACCTTTGGGGGGGGGAGAAACCACCCTATCTTTTGTCTTAGAATTGGTACTAAGTATTAATTCCAAGGCAGAAGAACAGTAAGATCTAGGGAATGAAGGTTAAGTGACTTGTTTAAGATCACACAGCTAGGAGGTATCTTAGATCTGATTTGAACCCAGGACTTCCCATCCCCAGGTCTGACTCTTTCCATTATGCCATCTAGTTGCCGCCTGCCCCTCCTCACCAAAATTAAAACTAAGGCCCAACAAGATATTCAGTGCTTTTCCTCCTGCTTGACCTGCTTGGGTCCCTTTCTTTGCTGCTATGTAACTTGAGTAGCCTACTCCCCTGACCCCCGATTGCTTCGAGCCACCCAGGGGACCAAAGTCCCAGAATGTTTGCTCGCCCATGTCCCCTGGTTTCTAAGCCCCCCCCCCCAAGCTGCATGCAGACAGTTTCTGTGCCTCCCTGAGGAGTATACAAGGAACATTCCCTGGCTGATGAATCGAAGCCACTCGAGGGATTGGAATAAAGACAAATGATTATTTAAACCTGCTTACGTACCGTGACTTCTTTTCCTTGACTATGGTAGAATGCCAGCTGATGAAGACAGAGCGACCCAAACCCAATACATTCATCATCCGCTGCCTGCAGTGGACCACGGTAATTGAGAGAACGTTTCACGTGGAGACCCCCGAGGAGCGGTATGTTTCATTCATATTTAATAGAGAAACCCCTCCCAGAGACAGATGGAAGGGGGAAGAGGGGAAAGAAAGCAGGGAGGTATATTCCAAACAATTCCAGATTGGGAGTCAAGAGTGCTTGGGTTCTAATACCAGCTTGATTCTTTACTCCCTGGATAACTCTGAGCAAGTCATGGCCTTTTCCTGGACCTCAGTTTTCTCTCCTTTAAAATGGCATTGGCCTCAATTCTAAGAGCCTTCCCGATTCTGATTCTAATTTGGTCCTCTTATTTTACAGAAACACATTCCTCATTAGGTAGATAGTCTTTAGAACTGGTATGTCTTGGCAAGTTTATCAGTATAATTCTTATTTCCCTTTCCACCAAAAAGCCCCCAAAGAGCTGCCCCTTTGATGATGAGGAAATTGAGTCCAAGAGGAAAGAAGGGACTAAGCTGAAGTTATACAGCAAAGAAGTAGTTGAATTGAGACTACAGTCCAGACAACCTGATTCTCAGTATAGGCTCTTTACTACCTAGTGACATGATCAGAAAGAAATCCCCTCTGCACTATTCCTGACTGTCCAGTTCAAACAAACACCTCTGATTCAAACATGCTACCACTTCCCTTCCTCTTCCATTGACCCTAACTAGAAGAGAGAGCAAAGCTGACGACTTTGCACATCACTTAAATTCACATCAGTACATCACTCTTGGACAAACAACAGCAGCAACAAGCTCCGAACCCCTATGTTCCAGCATCCAAATAGAACAAATCCATCTTGTGGAAAATTTGAGACCCTACCAGAGAACTCTATTACTTAACAATGCTCTGATTTATCTTCAGTTTCATCTGTATATATGCCCTTTCTTCCGCTGATAAACTCAGCCTTTCACAAGCAAGGACTCTATTATTTCCTCAGGTAAATAGAAATAAAAGAGTTTTTGGTATTTAGAACTGTCTAAAAGTGCAGTGAGCTATCTTAGGGTAGTGAGTTTCCTACTGCAGGAAGTCATTAACCTATTTGCTAGAGGTGTTCTATAGGAGATTTTGGCTTAGGTAGGTGTAGATGGGCCTGGATGACCTTTGAGATCTAATCTAATTCTGAGATTCTACCATCGTTGTGGGATTGTGGCCCCTTTTGTCAGTAGCTCCCACAAGTAGCCTTGCACTCAGCAAGCACTAGGTAATTATTCACTGTGAAGATCAAATGTAATCATCTATCTATCTATCTATCTATCTATCTATCTATCTATCTATCTATCTATCTATCTGTGTGTGTATATATATATGTGTATGTATATATATATATATATAAAGTGTTTTGAGGACTTTAAAGTACTACATAAATGTTAGCTATGATTTGTTATTGATGAATGAATATTGCTGAAGTCAAGGGTTCAAGTAGAGACAATACATGATTAGCTGCATCCTCTCTCTCTCCCTCTGTCTATCTCTCTCTGTCTCTCTCTCTGTCTCTGCCTGTCTGTCTCTCTTTTTCCCTCCCTTCCTCTCTCCCTTTATTCCTCTCTCTTTCCCTACCTCCTTCCTTCCTTCTTTCCCTCCATCCATCCATCTGTCCATCTATCCCTCCCTTCTCTCTTAAAATCAGTACTGTGTACTGGTGCTAAGGCAGAAGAGTGGTAAGGGCTAGCCATTGGAGGTTAAGTGACTTACCCAGGGTCAGGCAGCTAAGAAGCTTCTGAGGCCAGATTTGAACCTAGGATCTCTCGTCTCCAGGTCTGGCTCTCAATCCACTGAGCCACCTAGAAGTTATCCTTTCTTACCTGGGCAGTAACTGGGACTGGGAGAGCTGTTGCCCTCTGGGAGCATTGGGTGAGGAAAGCCTTGCTTGATCCCATCCTCCATGACCTTTTACAGGGAAGAATGGACCAAAGCCATACAGACAGTGGCTGACAGCCTGAAAAAGCAAGAGGAAGAACTGATGGATATCCAATCAGGCTCTCCCAGTGACAATTCTGGGGCTGAGGAGATGGAGGTATCAACGACCAAGCCCAAGCACAAAGTGGTGAGAGGATGGGCCCTCGGGGTGAGGGAGCTCCTGTATCTGCCCAAGCCTTGCCCTATCTGCTGCTCTGATCCTATAGTTAGGGGACTGTTGCCTCTGAGGGGCTTGAGGCAGGGATGACTTTGAAAAGTCAACAGTGGTGGCAGACTTGAGCACCATGGCTTTGTTGAAGATTGTCTTTATCCATCCCCTCTCTTGTTTTTTTCCTTCTCCAACCTCATTTAAAAAAAAAAAAGCGTTTTTACCTTCTCTCTTAAAATCAATATTATATATTGGTTCCAAGGCAGAAGAATATAAATAAGGGCTAGGCAATGACTTGCCCAGAGTCACATGGATAGGAAGTGTCTGAGGCCAGATTTGACCCCAGGACCTCCCATCTCCAGTCATTTTAAAATTGAATATGTTAATTATTTATTTGTTTAATATTTGGCTAAACCATGTTGAAGAAAGCTCTCTATCCCTCCTTGCTCCTGGACTCCTGTAGAAGAGTTTCCAGGCTACCAGAATAGCCTGGTTCCTGGAGAAAGGTCTGCCTGGGGCTGCGAAGGATGTATCAAGGACAGCAGGGGCCCTCATTTTGTCCTTGATGTGCCACGAGTGGTTTCCAAGGGAGGAACGGTGGCTTTGCCACCTGGCTGTCTCTCTAGAAATATATTTTTAGTTGTGGGGCGAAACTCGGTTACATCTTAAAACAGAAGCCCCCTGAGTGTGTGCCTTCCTGCTTAGCCAAGTGCTGACTCCAGGTCCATCTGAAATACCTTTCCAGACAATGAACGAGTTTGAATACCTGAAGCTGCTGGGCAAAGGCACATTCGGGAAGGTGATCCTGGTGAAGGAGAAGGCCACCGGGCGATACTATGCCATGAAGATCCTCAAGAAGGAAGTGATTGTAGCCAAGGTGAGCCCAAACTGGGCTTGGAAGTGGCCAGTCCTAGGGAAGTGGCCTCTGTTGCTTGGTCCTGGGGTTGCAGGGTGGGGAGAGGAGGGGATGGGGTTCCCATGGGAAATTTGGAGTCACAAGGTGGAAGAATGATACCCATGTTATTTGATCTTATCTTGTAGGATGAAGTGGCACATACTCTTACAGAGAACCGAGTCTTGCAGAACTCAAGGCACCCCTTCCTGACAGTAAGTGTTGGATTTCTTGTCATGAGTTAGGGAATCACAAAGCCATCTTACAAGTTGCCCCTCCTCACCCCTCTTGTACCCCCCATTTAGAGCCTGTGATGGACCACACCATTTCTTCTTTTATTGGCTTAGGATGTTTTGGTTTTAACTTGAAAAACTTAAAAAAAAAATTTTTTTTAAGAAGCTTTCTTGATTTTTTTCCCCTAGTTCTATTATTTTTTGGTATTCTATCTCCAACACCTCACCCAACTTTTTTAAAAATTAAATTAAATTTTTAAATTTTTTCTCCCCATAGTTACATGATTCTTGTCTCCCTCCCCACTTTCCATCCTCCTCACAGAGTTGACAAGCAATTCCACTGTCCCTTAACTTTTTTAACCCCCCTACCTTCTGTCTTAGAATCAATATTATGAACTATTTGACAAAAGAAACAAAGAAGGAGTCTTAACAAATTCTTTTTGTGACACAAATATGGTACTGATTACCAAGCCAAGAAGACCAAAAACAGAGGAAGAAACTACAGACCAATCTCCTTAATGAACATCAATGCAAAAATCTTAAATAAAATAGCAGTAAAGAGACTACAGCAAACTATCACAAGGATTATTCACTATGACCGAGTGGGATTTATACCAGGAATGCAAAGCTAGTTCAATATTAGGAAACCCATCTGCATAATTGGCCATATCAACAACCAAACTAACAGAAATTACATGATTATCTCAATAGATGCAGAAAAATCCTTTGACAAAATACGGCACCCATTCCTATTGAAAACACTGGAAAGTTTAGGAATAGAAGGGCCTTTCCTCAAAATAATAAGCAGTATTTATTTAAAACCATCAATAAACTGTGGGAGTAGAAATGCAGAAGAAAAACATTTACTTGTTCTCATGGTTCAATGGGGATATTATTGGGGATGTAGACTCTAAATGATCACTCTAGTGCAAATATTAATAATATGGAAATAGATTTTGAAACAATGATACATGTAAAACCCAGTGGAATTGCTCATTAGGTACAAGAGTGGGGAGAGAGGAGAGGAAGGAAAGAACATGAATCATGTAACCATGGAAAAGTACCCTTAATTAATTAATTTTTGAGAAGCAATAAAACCGTCAATAAGTATCATCTGCAGTGGGAATAAGTTAGAAGCCTTCCCAGTAAGATCAGGAGTGAAGCAAGGATGCCCATTTTCACCTCTATTATTTATATATTGTACTAGAAATGCTAGCAATAGCAGTTAGAGAAGAAAAAAAAATTGAAGGGATCAAAGTAGGCAATGAGGAAACTAAACTATCATTCTTTGCAGATAATATGATGGAATACTTAGAGAATCCTAGAAAATCAACTAAAAACTAGTGGTAATAATTAATAACTTTAGCAAAGTTGCAGGGTACAAAATAAACTCATGTAGAATCAATATTATGTAGATAGAATCTATACTATATACCAGTTCTGAGGCAGAAGGCAATGGGGGTTAAGTGATTTGCTCAGGGTCACACAGCTAGGAAGTGTCTGAGGTCAGATTTAAAACCAAGACCTCCCATCTCCAGACCTGGCTCTTTTATCCACTCAGAAACTTAGCTGCCCCTAAAAAGATATAATTAAGAAAAATCAACCTTTACACATATCTGACAAGGTAGCACTCTTTTCAGCCTTGTAGACCACCACCCTTCTTTCAAGAGGAGCAGGGATTTTGTTTTATAACCAGTTCTATGGAATCAGGAGCTGGTGATGCATTCTGGAGTTAAAACTGTTTTGAACATGATAATGATTTTCCTTCTCATTATTCATGGCTTTAGAGAGGAGATTCTGGCTTGAGTGTGGGTTATGACAGGAAATCTCTAAGATACCTTCAGATTCTAGGATTCTAAATCAGAGTCCAAGTGGACCATTATATAGGGATTTGTGTGTGAATTTAAGAAAAAGAGAAGTAGGGAGAGAAGAGGAGGAGAGGGACAGAGAGAGGGATTGAGATTGAGATTATGGACTTTATTGCTGAAATAGAAATGATGGAATTTTTGGTAGGGAGTAACATTATTAGAATCTCTAGAAGAGAGGCTAGAGAACAATTTATAATCGAGAGGTAGGAAGGCATCCTCTACCATGCATTCTAGATTTGGGGAGAACAGATTTCACAGTGTTCAGACAGCTTGGGTAAGAAATCCCCAGACTACAATTCTGAACAAGAACATTAGTCCTGGTGGTTCTTAGAAGCCCTCAATTATGAAAATCTGAAGACATTAATATAGAATTCAGATGAGAAGAAAGACTTTTCTGTTGCCTTAGAAGATGTGGATGCCCAGGAAACTCAACGACTGACTTAGGTTTTTAGTAGCTCTGTACAGGAGATGAAAGAAAATCTGACACAAACTTGGAAGAGACCCAAGTAAAAGGTGTCAGGAGTGCAAAAGGCTTGGGACGAGCTGAGGCTGCCAAGGAATATTCAAGTCAACCAAAAGATTTTATTTATGGCTACGTGCCCTCCTGATTAGTTCCAGGAATGGAATCTATAAAGTGGTCTCATTCTTCCAGTTTGCACTGGGCTGGAACCAGTGACCATATTTTATATTATCATCACTTCAAATAGTTGAGTGTGAATTCATGGGATCATGTCACAAAATTTATTATTCAAATGAACCATGGCCTAGATTTACCTATTACTGTATATAGTTAGATACAGGTATAGGACAGCTAGTTGGCACAGTGCATAGTCAGGAAGATTGGAGTTCAAATCTGGCTTCGAACATTTATTAGCTTTGTGACCCTGGGCAAGTCACTTAAGCCTGCTTGCCTCAGTTTCCTCATCCGTCAAATGAGCAGGAGAAGGAAATGAAAGACTACTTCAGTATTTTTTCCATAGAAAACCCCAAAAGGGATCACTTAGTGTCAGACATTTCCAAATAAAAATTCTGTTTATGTTTGCTATGTTGCCTCTCATAAAAATGAGTTCCTATATGCTATAGTATATGTACATTTATATATGGTATAGTGTGTGTGTGTATATATATTGTGGAAAATATATGTAAGGTAATGGAGTCACCAGGGATATTATAAATAAACTACGTGGTTTGTGGGAACACACTCTGGAATTTATGAGAGACTGGACCAGGATGGAGAGACCAGAGTTTACTGGATTTCCACAGGAATGGCAGTTGATCTTAATTGTCACTCAGCTTCCACTAGGCCAGAGTATAGTAACAGGCTAACAAGGTAAAAGGGACTTAGCTTTAATTATGTTTGACTAAAAGGTGGGAAAGGGATTTCTGTACTTATAATCTAAAGGACAATGGGAGGACTTATTCTACTCTTATCTAAGCGATCTAAACTAACAGGGCCTAGGGAGCTATAAATGGAGTCTCTGCCTCAGACCTGGAACCTGCCAGGCTTGAGTACAGCTAGGGGCTTTGTGTCTTTGGGATTCTCACTGCAATCCACTGATGATCTCTGGATGCCAGGAGCTAAAGTTGTCTCAGGAACCAAGTAGTGAGGGTTTTGCTTAAAGCGCTGTCCACCAGAACTCAAACTTCTCCTCCTTCCTTGGCTCTGTAGATCTTGTCCTTTTGCTAGATGCCACACCACACAGGATCCCAGGGAGAATCAGGATGCAAGATGTCCTTTTACTCTGAGTGTTCCCAGGGCTAACCACAGTTTGTGTTAACCCCTAATGGAGTCTCTTCTCAAAGCCAAGTCACCTCTTCCTGCTCCTTCATTCCAACCTGGAATTCTCAGCTCCAGCTTCTTCCTGCTATGTACTTAATACCTAATCAATACCTAATCTAATCTTCCTCACAACAATCTACACACACACTTTTTAATCTATTTTTGAATGTAATCTAATATTTATATATTTATATGTAATCTCATTGAACCTTCATAACAAGCCTGTGATGTGGCTACAGTCATCATTAATTAGAAAATTCCTAGATCTCACCTACATTAATGATAATAACGAGTATTTTTTTAAACCCTTCCCTTCTGTCTTCAAATCAATATTAAGTGTTGATTCTAAAGTTCTGAGTGGGAAGGGCTGGACAGTTGGGATTAACTGTGAAGTGTCTGAGGCCGATGCAGAGAGTGTTTTAATAGAGTTCTTTACAATTACCAAGCACTTGCCTGTGAGAAAGGTAGTGTAAATAGTATCAGATGAGGAAACTGAACCTCAACAAAGAGAAGTTATTTGTCCATTGTTACTCAGCTTGTAAGAGGAAGTAATATTTGATGATGGAAGGGGCCCTCGATGCCTGGGTTCTGGACCTGGTCCTGTCACTAATTCAATGTTCCTTACTAGAGAGGCCTCAGTTTCCCCTTTTATAAACTGCTGAAATTAAACTAGCTGGTTCCCCAAGATACTTCTCAGTTCTGATTCTGAGTGATCTAGCCAGAACTCAAGCCCAGATCTCCTGCCTCTAGTGATTGTTTTCATTGTACTAATGGTTTATGAAATGGAATGGGATAGAAGAGCATTTGTTAAAAACTTACTGAGTGCTAAGCCCTGGGGTAAACCTTGGGGGCATTCAAAGAAACTCACACTCTATTTGGGTGAGAGAAAACAAAAACATAGAATTCATGTTTATGTGCAGTAACAGCAGATGGGAAGGCCAGGCAAAACTTAGGCAAGGAAGAAGCAGGACAGAAGACAAGGCCCCATGAATCTTAGGGAATTTTTTTTTTTAACCCTTACCTTATATTTTAGACTGTTAAGTTTAAAAATGATAAAGACTGATTTAGTAATAGAAATTAGTAGTTTAATTAAAACCATGGCCATGTTGGTAAAATATATATGACCGCGCCTATCTTTATAATTACCGCTGGAGCCCATCTTCTCCACATGTCAGTCAGCCCTTCAGAAAGATCAAGAGACCTTTCTTTCGGCCCTCCTCCCATTTAAACTGTCCTATGCGTGGGGACATAGACGTCCCCATGCCCAAAGAACCGGAAACCGGAAACCCGTTGGACCATGGGAAATGTAGTTTGATAGTCCCCACATGTCCATAGAAAATTTGCTAGACACTTCCAAATAGCACTTCCCGGAATTTAAAACAAACATTTCCCCCGAGGTCTGGCAAAAAAAAGGTTAGCCCTTTTTCTTCGCTGGACCTGTAAAAATAGACAACTTCTAAATTCCAGGAATTTGTGGAATAAAATAAATAGATGAACGAATGGATAAAACTAGCCGCATTGACAAAAAACCAATTTGGGGGCAGTCCCCTTTTGGCATAACATGTAAAATTAAAACAATACATTCAACTCAATTTCAACTCCCCATAAATTCAATTAACTGCACCCCAAGGTTCAAATTTTGGTCTTCATGGTACAGTGAAGGCTTTTCAGGCATCATCATGGTGTCTTCACCAAACAGGTTCGTCGTCTGGATTCTGGGGAGATGGCAAGATCCTTATCCTGAAATTATTCTCAAAAGAATTTAAACTTTACAAGACTCAATACTGTATATTGGTTCCAAGGCAGAAGAGCAGAAAGAGCTAGGGCCATGAGGTTAAGTGACTTGCCCAGGGTCACATAGCTAGGAAGTGTCTGAGGTCAGATTTGAACCCAGGACCTCCTGTCTCTAGATCTGACTCTCAATCCACTGAGCCACCCAACTGCCCCCTGTACAATCCCTTTCTTTCTCCTTCCTTCCTTCCTTCCTTCTTGAAAATTTCTTTTCTTTTTTTTAGAATATTTTCCATGGTTATATGATACATGATCATTCCCCTCCTCCCTTTTTCCTCCCCCCTCCCAAAGATGACAAACAGTTCCACTGGGTTATACATGTATTCTGTACAATCCCTTTCTAAGAGGATAGTGGCTTCAAAGATTAGAGTAGAGTATTGCTATTCACTCATTTCAGTCATGTTTGACTCTTCTTGATACCCCATTTAGGGTTTTCTTGGCAGAGATAATGGAATGGTTTGCCATTTCTTCTCCAGCTCATTTTACAAATGAGGAAAGTGAGGCAAACAAGGTGAAGTGACTTGCCCAGGGTGGCAGAGCTTGGAAGCGTCTGAGGCCGGATTTGAACTCACAAAGATGAATCTTCCTGATTCAAAGGCCAGCGCGCTCTACTGCGCCCCCTAGCGGCCCCCTAGTGGCCCCCTAGAGTAGACTAGGATTCTGAAATCTCTCCAGCCGAGGTAGGGCTTGGGGGATCGGCGGCGCCCCCTAGAGGCCGTGTGTTCAGGGTGTACTTTCTGATCTCCCCTGTTCCATTTTCCCTTGGAAGAGCTGGAGAAGAGCAGCCCAGGGGTCTGCTCTCTGAGAGCTCATCGTCCCACTGGAAGAGACGTCCAGACACGGGACGTGTAGGACACGCCAGGAGAGTGTGTGAAGTGGGGCTGGAGGGCGAGCTGGATTCGGAGCTAGCAGGACCCAAGTTAGAATCGAAGCTCGGCCACCTCTGCTTGCCTTGTGCTTGGTGCTTCGCAGCCTGAGTTTCCTCCTGGATCAGATGAGGGAGGGCGGCGTGGGACTAGAAGCCTTCTGAAATGCCTTCTGGCTCTACACTTGTGATTTTTTTCATCTCTTACTAGGCACTGAAATACTCGTTCCAGACGCATGACCGCCTTTGCTTTGTGATGGAGTATGCCAACGGAGGAGAGGTAAGGCGAGCGAGGCCCTGATGCCTAGGGGGCTGCTCTTAACGGCCGCTGTGCCTGCCCGCCTGCTAGGAAGGAGCCCCGTGCCAGGCCCCGAGGCAGGGGAGAGCGCCTAGAAGAGGAGGGCACCGGCCCTATGCCGTGCCCAGAGAGCTTCCTCTAGGACCATGCGGCGCCTCAGGGGCAGCTTCTTTCTCAACAAGAGGATCGAGCAAGGCTTGCTGGGAAAGGCAGCTTATAAGAATGGCCTTTAAAGCTGGAGAGTAGCCAAGCGGGCGAAGTAGAGAAGGGAAGGAGGGTCATTCTGGGCATGGACAGACAGAGACAGATGGATATATACATACACACATAGAGAGAGGGAGAGGGAGACAGACAGAGACAAATACACACACACACACAGGGAGAGAGAGACAGAAACAGGGAGAGAGAGAGAGAGAGACAGAGATCTATCTGATATATATATATATATCTGACATATACACACGCACATATATATATACGCACACAAAGAGAGAGACGGAGATAGAGAGAAGAGAGACAGATAGCACAGGGCCTTTGGGAGATGGTAGAGACGGATCCAGTTTGGTTGGAGCATAAACAACTGACCTTGGAGGTAGGAAGACCTGAGTTCAAATCCAGCCTAAAATACTCACATGATCTATGACCTCTGTTTGCCTCAGTCTCTTCACTTGTAAAATGGGGATTATAATAATATATAATAATATAATAACTTATAAAATGGGAATTATAATAATATAATAACATATTATAGTATAATAATATATAATAGAATTATAATAAGCATCAGGCTTATTGTGAGGATCAAATAAGATAATAATCGTGAAGCACTTGTGACAATACCTGGCACATATTAAGCACTATATAAATGTAAGTTATTTGTACATATATTTATATATTTATTTTATTTTAGATTTATATTGTATTTACATATATTATATATAATTACGTGCACTATATATGTTATATATAATATAATATTATCTTTAACTACCTGGAGAGGAGTTATTTGGAATTATGAGCAGAAGTAGCTTCCAAATTGTGGAGGACCTCATATTCTAGGCAGCTGAACTTGAACTTGGCAATAGGGAGCCACAGAATGGTTTAGAGCCACGGAATTATATGGCCAGATCCATGCAGAAGGAAAATAATTAGGAAGTATGTGAAGGAGTGATTGGAAGTGGTAGAAGGTTGAGGGCTCTTTGCACTCTGGGCTTCAGAAATACTTTACTTTCTGATTAGTAGCTTACTTAGTTACAGGAAGCTCAGTAATACACTGATGATTAATGCCCCAAAATAGAAGCTTACCAGCTGTGACTGGGATATAATCAAGTTTTTTTCTACATGAAACAGAGAGAGAGAGAGAGAGAGAGAAGGTGGGGAGAGACAGAAAGAGAGAGAGAAGGGGGCAGAGAGAACAGGGGGATACAGAGAGAGGAGGAGAGGGGGACACAGAAAGAGAAAAAGATAGGGAGCAAGAAGAAGGGGAGAGACAGAAAGAGAGAATATGTATGTGTATACACACTTGAGGTACTACCTTCCCTCCCCAAATCCTAGGGATTTAGAGGCCATTGGAGAGGATTAAATGGCACCCAATCAGCTTATTGCCTAATAAACATACTGTCCAAATTACCTGGTGGGCTTAGAAAGAGGTTGAGGCAGCTTAGTGAAACCAGAGTAAAGAGTATTGGACCTGGAGTCAGGAAACCTTGAGTTCCAATGTGGCCTCAGGCACTTATTAGCTGTGTGACCCTGGGAGGGTCACTTAACCTTTCTGTCTCACTTTGCTGGTCTGTAAAATAGGGATAATAATAGCACCTGCTTCCTCCCAGGGTTGTTTAGAAGATCCAATGAGATAATAATTGTAAATAGCTTAGCACAGTGCCTGGCACATAGTGGATGTTTTATAAATGTTCACTTCCTTCCTTCCCTTCCCAAGAGCTAAACCTGTGGGACAGAGGAGAAATAAAGCTTTGGGGTAGAATAAGATCTCCCCAGGGCCTTAGATGGGTAGGTGGGCAATATAGTGTGTGTAGGGAGTATAGCTAGTGGTTTGGATCTAATATATTTTGCAACAAAATAGACTGTATTGAGGTTTGACCAAAGAACTTTCCATTATCAAGCTCCATAGGTGGTGTTTGTGAAAGAGTACTCAACGAGAAGTCTATGAAACCTGAGTTCAAATCTCTGCTCTGACACTTCATAGTTTGTGGGTTTTTTTTTAGTCTTTAAAAATAGGGATAATGATGCTTGAAGTTGTCCCTTCCTAATGGGTTGCAGGTTGTAAAGAAAGTGCTCTGTAAGAATATAGAAAGTGGAGNCCATTTCTTCTCCAGCTCATTTTACAAATGAGGAAAGTGAGGCAAACAAGGTGAAGTGACTTGCCCAGGGTGGCAGAGCTTGGAAGCGTCTGAGGCCGGATTTGAACTCACAAAGATGAATCTTCCTGATTCAAAGGCCAGCGCGCTCTACTGCGCCCCCTAGCGGCCCCCTAGTGGCCCCCTAGAGTAGACTAGGATTCTGAAATCTCTCCAGCCGAGGTAGGGCTTGGGGGATCGGCGGCGCCCCCTAGAGGCCGTGTGTTCAGGGTGTACTTTCTGATCTCCCCTGTTCCATTTTCCCTTGGAAGAGCTGGAGAAGAGCAGCCCAGGGGTCTGCTCTCTGAGAGCTCATCGTCCCACTGGAAGAGACGTCCAGACACGGGACGTGTAGGACACGCCAGGAGAGTGTGTGAAGTGGGGCTGGAGGGCGAGCTGGATTCGGAGCTAGCAGGACCCAAGTTAGAATCGAAGCTCGGCCACCTCTGCTTGCCTTGTGCTTGGTGCTTCGCAGCCTGAGTTTCCTCCTGGATCAGATGAGGGAGGGCGGCGTGGGACTAGAAGCCTTCTGAAATGCCTTCTGGCTCTACACTTGTGATTTTTTTCATCTCTTACTAGGCACTGAAATACTCGTTCCAGACGCATGACCGCCTTTGCTTTGTGATGGAGTATGCCAACGGAGGAGAGGTAAGGCGAGCGAGGCCCTGATGCCTAGGGGGCTGCTCTTAACGGCCGCTGTGCCTGCCCGCCTGCTAGGAAGGAGCCCCGTGCCAGGCCCCGAGGCAGGGGAGAGCGCCTAGAAGAGGAGGGCACCGGCCCTATGCCGTGCCCAGAGAGCTTCCTCTAGGACCATGCGACGCCTCAGGGGCAGCTTCTTTCTCAACAAGAGGATCGAGCAAGGCTTGCTGGGAAAGGCAGCTTATAAGAATGGCCTTTAAAGCTGGAGAGTAGCCAAGCGGGCGAAGTAGAGAAGGGAAGGAGGGTCATTCTGGGCATGGACAGACAGAGACAGATGGATATATACATACACACATAGAGAGAGGGAGAGGGAGACAGACAGAGACAAATACACACACACACACAGGGAGAGAGAGACAGAAACAGGGAGAGAGAGAGAGAGAGACAGAGATCTATCTGATATATATATATATATCTGACATATACACACGCACATATATATATACGCACACAAAGAGAGAGACGGAGATAGAGAGAAGAGAGACAGATAGCACAGGGCCTTTGGGAGATGGTAGAGACGGATCCAGTTTGGTTGGAGCATAAACAACTGACCTTGGAGGTAGGAAGACCTGAGTTCAAATCCAGCCTAAAATACTCACATGATCTATGACCTCTGTTTGCCTCAGTCTCTTCACTTGTAAAATGGGGATTATAATAATATATAATAATATAATAACTTATAAAATGGGAATTATAATAATATAATAACATATTATAGTATAATAATATATAATAGAATTATAATAAGCATCAGGCTTATTGTGAGGATCAAATAAGATAATAATCGTGAAGCACTTGTGACAATACCTGGCACATATTAAGCACTATATAAATGTAAGTTATTTGTACATATATTTATATATTTATTTTATTTTAGATTTATATTGTATTTACATATATTATATATAATTACGTGCACTATATATGTTATATATAATATAATATTATCTTTAACTACCTGGAGAGGAGTTATTTGGAATTATGAGCAGAAGTAGCTTCCAAATTGTGGAGGACCTCATATTCTAGGCAGCTGAACTTGAACTTGGCAATAGGGAGCCACAGAATGGTTTAGAGCCACGGAATTATATGGCCAGATCCATGCAGAAGGAAAATAATTAGGAAGTATGTGAAGGAGTGATTGGAAGTGGTAGAAGGTTGAGGGCTCTTTGCACTCTGGGCTTCAGAAATACTTTACTTTCTGATTAGTAGCTTACTTAGTTACAGGAAGCTCAGTAATACACTGATGATTAATGCCCCAAAATAGAAGCTTACCAGCTGTGACTGGGATATAATCAAGTTTTTTTCTACATGAAACAGAGAGAGAGAGAGAGAGAGAGAAGGTGGGGAGAGACAGAAAGAGAGAGAGAAGGGGGCAGAGAGAACAGGGGGATACAGAGAGAGGAGGAGAGGGGGACACAGAAAGAGAAAAAGATAGGGAGCAAGAAGAAGGGGAGAGACAGAAAGAGAGAATATGTATGTGTATACACACTTGAGGTACTACCTTCCCTCCCCAAATCCTAGGGATTTAGAGGCCATTGGAGAGGATTAAATGGCACCCAATCAGCTTATTGCCTAATAAACATACTGTCCAAATTACCTGGTGGGCTTAGAAAGAGGTTGAGGCAGCTTAGTGAAACCAGAGTAAAGAGTATTGGACCTGGAGTCAGGAAACCTTGAGTTCCAATGTGGCCTCAGGCACTTATTAGCTGTGTGACCCTGGGAGGGTCACTTAACCTTTCTGTCTCACTTTGCTGGTCTGTAAAATAGGGATAATAATAGCACCTGCTTCCTCCCAGGGTTGTTTAGAAGATCCAATGAGATAATAATTGTAAATAGCTTAGCACAGTGCCTGGCACATAGTGGATGTTTTATAAATGTTCACTTCCTTCCTTCCCTTCCCAAGAGCTAAACCTGTGGGACAGAGGAGAAATAAAGCTTTGGGGTAGAATAAGATCTCCCCAGGGCCTTAGATGGGTAGGTGGGCAATATAGTGTGTGTAGGGAGTATAGCTAGTGGTTTGGATCTAATATATTTTGCAACAAAATAGACTGTATTGAGGTTTGACCAAAGAACTTTCCATTATCAAGCTCCATAGGTGGTGTTTGTGAAAGAGTACTCAACGAGAAGTCTATGAAACCTGAGTTCAAATCTCTGCTCTGACACTTCATAGTTTGTGGGTTTTTTTTTAGTCTTTAAAAATAGGGATAATGATGCTTGAAGTTGTCCCTTCCTAATGGGTTGCAGGTTGTAAAGAAAGTGCTCTGTAAGAATATAGAAAGTGGAGTCCTCCTTCCCTTTGTTTGAAAACTTTTATTTAGAAACAAGACTCGGGAGCTGCCCAGAGACCTCCTAAGCCTCCCGAGGTTCTCTGTCCTGTGTTCCTCTTTCCAGCATGCAGTGCCAAAAGTTTCTGGGCTTGGGGCTTCGAATACTGACCATGGCTTCCTTTTCCAGCTTGATGGGTCATTTGAACACTCCTTGGACCTACAGAGTGCTCTGTCTTCAGTGGGCACCTGATGAAGGTTCAAATTGAAATTTGAGGAATTTCTGTACCCAAAACTTGGTGACAATTGTTTGAAGCGGGTCAGTGGGGTCAGCAATCATTTTATTCCTTATGCCTGTC
This sequence comes from Gracilinanus agilis, assembly GCF_016433145.1. NCBI lineage: Eukaryota > Metazoa > Chordata > Mammalia > Didelphimorphia > Didelphidae > Gracilinanus > Gracilinanus agilis. Next base: position 424,689,986 of record NC_058131.1, on the reverse strand, counting down.
TCAGCACTGATGGCAGGAAGAGTAGCTTCTCTGCCCAGGTTCAGGAAAGAGAGCACTGAGGAGGTCTAATGTGTCTTTGTCTCTCCAGCTGTTTTTCCATCTCTCCCGAGAGCGGGTATTCTCCGAAGACCGAGCCAGGTTCTATGGGGCAGAAATTGTGTCTGCGCTGGATTACTTGCATTCTGAGAAGAATGTGGTATACAGAGACCTCAAGGTAAGGAGAAATGTGGGTCTGGAAAAAGGGGGAAGGAATATGTCGCAGCTCTTAGAATCAGTCACTTGACCATAAAAAGTTGTGTGTTAAATTTCAAGGCAGTTTGGGGTAGTGGATTAAGAAGAGGTCTAAAAGCCAGGATAACTTAAATTCAAACCCCACTTTTAACACATACCATGTGGCAATGGGCAAGTTTCTTAATAATCTCTCTGTGCCCTGGGCAGTTCTCTAAGGCTTTAAGTTACAGAGAAGGCACCAATCTGCATTGGTAAAGGGAGATTCCTCACATGGAAGGCCCAGACTCTAGCCTTATCTCTATATGTTACATTTAACCAGATGATAATAAATTTGATTATGCCCCATTCCCAATTTCTTTTTTTTTTTTCTGTATTAAAAAAATGTTTACTTGATGGTCTTCTCTTTTCCAGCCCTTACTGGCACTTCCTATTAACTCATCCCCTTTTCTCCATATAAACTTTCCCTTGTAACAGATAAGTAGATGTAAGTTAAATTATCAAAACCCTGGCAAATTTGAAAATGTGTCTCCTTCAACACCTCTAGTCCATCATTTCTCAGAAAGCAGTCAATAGAGCACTGGGCTTGGAGCCAAGAAGACTCGTCTTCCTGAGTTCAAATCTGACCTCAGACACTTAATAGCTGTGTGACCCTGGGCAGGTCATTTAACCCTTTTTTGCCTCAGTTTTCTCATCTGTCAAATGAACTGGAGAAGGAAATGCCAAACCAATCCAGTATCTTTACCAGAAAACTCCAAATGGGGCCACCAATGGATACAACTGAAATGACTGAACATCCACCAAACCTCCACACACTGAAGTAGTCATGGTTGGCCATTGCATTTCCCAAGTCTGAAGCCTTTCTGTATGATTTTCCTTTACATTACTGTGGTCATCATGTGTTAAGTTAGGGCCAATTACATGGCAGAAGGAAGCCTAGAGGGATGAGAGGAAGTAGGCAGGAGACCGAAAAAGAACTAGATTTAATGTCTAGTTTGGGCAGGAAAAAGTTGGAAGGAAAAAAAGCTTAAGAGAAGGAATGGAATATTCGGAGGCTTTTGGAATTGTGAAGAATACCCCTCTTCACTGGGGGGGCAACCTATGGGCAGCAAAAGGCCCTGACAAAAAGTGGTCACTAAAGGCTCCCTGTCTCATCCTTTGTTGTTGTTCATTCATTAAGCACGCCTTCCTTTTTGTGATCGCACGGACCATAGCATGCCAATACTGTCTGTGGGGTTTTCCTGGCAGAGATACTGGAGGGATTTGCCATTTCCTTCTCCAGTGGATTAAGGCAAACAGAGGCTACGTGACTGTTCAGGGTCACACAGCTAGTGAATGTCTGAGGGCAGATTTGAACTTGGGTCCTCCTTACTCTAAACCCGGTGCTTTATCCACTGAGCCATCCAGCTGCTTCTGTCTGGTTCTTTAGCCCCCAACAAAGCCCCAGAGAATGGTCTAGTTCCCTAAGTCTTTTTTCTTCAGGGTGCATATTACCCTCTACCCCAAACCCATTATGATACCTATTACCAGTTCAGACACTGAAAGACACCCGTGAGGTGCAGCTTCTTCTCCCATATACGCCATGTCCAGCCCTCAGGGACGGGTGTCTTCTGTCCATTCCTTTAACTATGTTTGAGGGACAGAGAGGTCAGTAGGATCAGGCCACCTGAAAAGAGCTGAGCCTCCCATTTTCATAAAGTCTCTGGTTTGATCAAGCCCACTTTGAAGAGGTAGGAGGCTGGATTTGGACCCTCCCTCTGCTGCTTATTGGCCTCGGTGGCATGAGCAAATCACTTCACTCCTGATCATCTATTTCTTCATCTGTAGCATGGGGGGAATCCTTGAAAACTACCTGCCTAACAGAACTATTTTGAGGGAAGTACTTTGTAAAAACTAAAGGTATTTACAGAAATGTGAATTGTTTTTTTTTTTATTATTATTCCCAGATCAAAACCGAATCACTCTGTGACCAGGGACAAACTTTGTCCTTCTTGGCCCTCAGTTTCCTCTACTGAAAAGAAGGAGTTGGATTATTTGATGGTCCTAAAGATCCCTCTCAGGGCTGATGTTCTGTGATTCCAGAACTCCCTTAAAAGAGGAAGAAGAGTCACTGGGGATGGGATTGAGGAGATGGTCAGCAATCACATAGTTGCCTCAGCCTATTTTTGCACATAAGAACCCACGAAAGGGAAGAGACCTTGGAGAATTTGTTGCCTCAGCCAGGTGACACAGTGGATAGAGCCCTGGACCCTGCAGTCATGAAGACCTAAGTTCAAATCCTGTTTCAGACAATAACTATGTGACTGTGGGCAAGTCATGTAACCACTCTCTGCCTCATTTGTCATTTAGTCATTTCAGTCATGTCCAACTCTTTGTGACCCCATTTGGGGTTTTCTTGGCTGAGATACTGGAATAATTTGGTATTTCCTTCTCCATCTCATTTGACAGATGAGGAAACTGAGGCAAACAGGGTTCAGGGTCTGGTCCAGGGTTACACAGTTAGTAAGTATCTGAGGCTGGATTTGAACTCATGAAGATGAGTTTTCCTGATTCCACGCCCAATCATCTGTTCCCTTGTACCACCTAGCTGCCTCAGTTTTCTCATCTGTAAAATAGGGCTAGTAACAGCACCTACCTCCTAAGGTGGTTGCGAGGCTAAAATGAGATAACTTTCATAAAGTGCTTTGTGAATCTAAAAGCATTATTAAAATGCTAACCCTTAATATTAGCTATTGTTTTACCAATGAGGAAACTGAGGTACAGAAGGGAAGTGACTTTCCCAAGGTTATGTGGGTTTCAAGTGGCAGGCTCAGAATTAGAATGTGAGCATACTGGCACTACACATATGGCACCCTTTGGAAGGAATCTTGGAGGCCATGTAGTCTAGCCACTTCTGAACAGAACCCACCACCACCACCATGACCACCACATGGCTCTGGTGAAAAGGAACCCACTACTCCATACAGAGTACAACCTTCCCCACTTTGGGGCAGCTCTAATTTTTAGTGAATTTTTTCTTGTATCAGATATGTGTCAGCTTCTGCAATTTCTACCTGTTGTTCCCTAATTCTGCCCTTTGGGGCCAAGCTGAGCAAGCCTACTCTCACTTGGATGATGATGGTAGATACTGAAAAATACCTAGTGTGAGCCAGGTTTGGTTTGTTTTTTTTCTGTTAACCAATTCAAATTCCTTCACCTCGTGGCATGATCTCAAGGTCTTCCATCATTCTTGTTCTTCACTCACTTCCATCATGTCTGACTCTTCATGACCCCATTTGGAGTTTTCTTGGCCAAGATACTAGAGTGGTCAAGGTCTCAGTGAAGAATTTTGGTCTCAGGTGGTAGACACTGACGCAGGACTGTCCAGCATAGCTTGTCTGCCTCCAAGAAGGTATTATTCTCAGTGAGCAAAAGCAGAATTGCAGTGGCTCAAAAGAAATGTGGGATGCGAAAATTTAGGTATTTCCTCCCAGATGACCATTTGACTGTTTGGGTCAACCTGTGGTAGAGCCTTATGAGCTAGTATTGGTCTGATTGGCTGCAGTTAGATAAAGACTGTATGTTGACCCCAACATAATGATGTCATTTTGGTCCTGTTGAAGTACAAAGGATGGCAACTACCCATGTAGATGGATTGAACAGAATAACTAGGTGGCAACTGAAGTCAGGAGTACTCTTCTTCCTGAGTTCTGATCTGGTCTCAGATCTGTTTTAGATGTGCTGTTGTTTAGTTCATATTGTTCTTGCAAAGCTGATTTCTGGAAGCCAAATGGAAGGCTTGATCCTTATAAAATCTCATCATCTTAGGGTCAACCTGATGTGTAATTAGAATGGGAAAGCCCTAGTGGATTTCTCTCCCTCCCTCTTTCCCTTGTCCTTTCTCTCTCCCTTTCTCTCCTTCTTCCTCCCTCCTTCCCTCTTCCTTTCCCTCTCCCTTTCTCTCTCCCTCCCTCTTTTTCTCCTCTCCCTCTCCCTCCTTCCCTCCCTTCCTTTCTCCCTTCTTCTCCCACTCCCTCCTATGATCTTTTTCAATCCCAATATCCAGTGGACTAATTATCCTACCTACCTTTGTGATCTCTGCAAATTTCATAGCTGTGCCACTTATACTTTTATCCTAGTCATTATTAAAAGTATTAAATAGCACAAAGTCAGCTATAGATGTCTGGGGCTACTGGGTGGTTTGGTGCACAGAGAGCTAGGCCTGGAGACAAGAGGTCCTGAGTTCAAATCTGACCTCAGACACTTCCTAGCTGTGTGACCCTGGGCAAGTCACTTAACTCCCATTGCCTAGCCCTTACCACTCTTCTACCTTGGAACCAATACACAGGATTGATTCTAAGACAGAAGGTAAAGGCTTTGAGAGAGAGACAGAGAGAGAGATCTTTGGGGCACTCTATTAGAGACTCCTTATTCCCTTCCCCTCCCAAGGCTAGCACTGCACTGAATCAGTAATGACTTTTAGGTCTTTCAATCAGTGTAATCCATCTAACTGTACAATCCTCTATCACACATCTCTTCTTGTTGATAAGAATAGCATGAGAAACTTGGTTAAATCCTTTGCCAAACTCAGAATATTAATCATGAGAAAAAAGGAAATGAGTTTAGTCTAGCATGACCTATTATTTAAAAATTATTGATGCCTATAATAATAATTCTTAGCATTTATATAATGCTTTAAGGCTTACAAAACTTTTTACATGTAATGAAGAATAAGTTACTTGATCAGTAGCTTGTGAGTGTCTAAGGCAAGATTCAAACTCAGGTCTTCTTGACTCCAAATCCCACACTCTCCCCACCTTGTTGCCTCTATTCTCTATACCATACTCATTTCTCACCCTTTCCCTACATCCAACCCTCCCTTTTAAGGAGAAAAGCAAAACATCTGATGTTGTTCAGTCATTTCAGATGTGTCCAACTCTGCATGACCCCATTTGAAGTTTTCTTGGTAAAGATACTAAAGTAGTTTGCCATTTCCTTCTCAGCTCATTTTACAGATGAAGAAACTGAGGCAAACAAGGCTAGGTGACTTGCCCAGAGCCAGATAACTAGGAAGTATCTGACATTGGATTTGAACTCAGGAAGATGAGGTCCAGCACATTCTCTACTGAGCCACCAAGCTGCCCTCAAACATCTGCCACAGAGACGTTTTCTGATAATGTCTATGCATATAATAATTTATTTGAGTAATTCCCTTCTCCAACATAATGGGGAAGAGAGGTAGATTTCATTATTGCTTTCTCTGGAGCTTTCATTAATTTCCCATTACTCCAAATTCAGCTTCTTTTTAGTGATTTTTTAGTTTGCCTTGTTATAATCATTGTTGATGGTGTATTCTTAGTTTTCCTTATGATCTCTTTTTCAAGGTCATACAAATCTTCCCTAGTCCCTGTATGAATCCTTTGTATGTCTTGTTTCTGACTACATAATAATATTTCATTACATTCAAAACTAGCTTTTTTTTTTTAAATCTGTTCTTCCAGTCAATGGGCACTTGGTCTATTTCCAGGGCTTTGCTACACACATTTGAGTATATACTGGACCTTTGTTTGTCTACTTCCTTTGGAGTATGAGTGCAGTAGTGGGATAGTTGGATCAGAGAGTAAGGATGGTTTGCTTTTTCTATATAATTTCAAATCAAATTCTATTTTGATTTGTGGTAATTTTGGACAAAGTATTTCTGGATTACCAGAAACATTTAGTCATCCCCCTCCCCCAATTCCCACCATTGGACAGTTTTCTTCTTATTCTGGCTGACACCTTTCTATTCCACTTTGACTTGCCCTGTGGAATATTTTTAGGCTTGCTGGAGCTCACTTATCCTTTCTTTGACATTTGCTTTCCGTAAACCTAGATTATGTCAGACGTGTGTCACTCTTTCTTCTCCTTCTCTATCAAAATTCTAAGCTGGAATTCCCCCCAAGGTTCCCATCATTTTCATGTCAATCAGTTCCGTCTTCTTGGTGAGAATAAGGTCAAAAATAGCAGTTCCTCTCATTTGTTCTTCCACCTTTAGAAGGAAGCAAATAGACCGATCCCAACCCAGCACACTAGAGTGAGGAAGAGAGCTGGAACAGATATCCAACTAAATGAAATCCCCTGTTACTACATCATGCCTCAGTGCTATGCCTGTAGTCTCTAATACTGTAGTAACAATATTCATTTTATTTCTGCCTCTGTTGATCTTATCTACAAAGGCTTGCCCCAGGTTTCCTTATTCAGTCTGGTTTCTGGAGCTTCTCACATGAGTTTCTTAGTTTCTCTCTCTCTTTCTCTCTACCTCTCCTTCCTTCTTCTATTTCTTTATACATAAAAAATAATATTTAATTAGCTAAATGAAAAAATTTAACCATTTTTTGCTTAGTTAATTAAATTAATTTAATATTTTAAAGTTCCAAACTCTCTGCTGCCCCATCCTGCTCTTTGAGAAAGCAAGCAATTTGATATTGAATTTTTTTTTAGCCCTCTCTCCACCTTCTTTTCCCCTCCTTACTCATTTTTACCTGTCTTATAGTTTTTTTGAGGGAAAAAAAATACTGGAGTGGTTTGCCATTTCCTTCTCCAGCTCATTTTACAGATGAGGAAACTAGAGCAAACAGAATTAAGTGACTTGTCCCACAGCTAGTAAGTATCTGAGACTGGATTTGTACTTGGGGAGAGGAATTTTCCTAATTCCAAGTCCAGTATTCTGTTCATTGTGTCACCGAGCTGCACCTGTCCTTATTCTAAGGCATGAGTCTCTACTCACCCAGTGTCAGTGCTTTCAGGTTCTCTTTTCCCCATTATGTTAGGGTGTTTCATTCAGTTTGTTTGATACCCATTCTTTGTGGGTTTCTATGTAGACTTCAGGAGCAGCTAGGTGGTAGGGTGAATAGAATTCCCTGCTTGGATTCAGCTGACTTCAAAACTGGCCTCAGGCACTACTAGCTGTGTGACCCAGATCAAGTCACTTAGCCCAGTTTGCCTCAGTTTCCTTATCTGCAAAATGAGCTCAGGAAAGAAATGACAAACCACTCCAGTACCTTTGCCAAGAAATCCCTAAATGGGGTCAATAAAGAGTTGGATGTGACTGAAATGCCTGAACAACAAAAAAAAAAATTGAATTTTATCTTATTAATTTCTGGGTATCTCCCCTTCCTACACTTGTGTCAACTCTCTTTGCTATCTAGCCTATAAGTGTTGTTAGACTTTTTTTTTTCTCCTTTCCTCCTTTCTTTTCTTTTTTAAAAGTCCTTTTAATTACATTTGGAAAACTATGCAAATATGTTTTTATCAGCCTTTATTAAGTGTGCTCCAACCCTGACCTAGGGATAAGCTTGTGATTTGTATATTCCAAGGCACAGCCTTCGTGTCCATTTTTTCAAGTTATTCAGGGACTCTTACATATATTTCCTGATTACCAGTGGGTAAGGTGCTTAGTGCTTGTAGAGAGTCAAAGAACAAGACCTCATACTGTACTTAGAGAGCATCTAATTTAGTAACTAAAGACAGTAGTAGACTGGGTGGGATGAGGGCCATGGAGAATGGCCATCCATACAGCTTGGAGGGATTGAGGAAGGAATTAAGGAGTAAAACATATAGGACAAGGAAGACTTCATAGAAAGAGGAGAATTAGAAGTCTGGGTAGGCTTTTCCCTGTGGTTCTTGACATTCTTCCAAGGGTTCATTTTCACTTCTATCTTTGTCCCTGGGCAAAAAATCTTTGCTTTTTATTGCTTAGGGATGAATAGCTAGGAAGAATTCTAGCTTGGGGATCAAGATATTTGATCACAATTCTGCCTACTAGTTAGGTTAGTGACTTTGGATGAATCCCTTCTTCAGGCTTCAGCTCCTTAAGTAAACAAAACCAGATATTCTTGGTTCTGAGGTCTGTCCTGGTGCTGATGTTCTGTGTTCTCTTTGGTCTAGTTTGTGATTCTAACCTTGCTCTTGATTTGGACTTTCCCTTCCCAGTTGGAAAACCTAATGCTGGACAAAGATGGTCACATCAAAATTACCGACTTTGGCCTGTGCAAGGAGGGGATCAAGGATGGTGCTACCATGAAGACCTTCTGTGGGACTCCAGAATATCTGGCCCCTGAGGTGAGCTTATTCTGTCTTTCTGCCCTGGGTGAATCTCTTTTCCTTCATGGGCCTCAGTTTACCCACTTGCAAAATGAAGGACGTTGGTATTGCTGAGCTCCCATACACTATGGTATATACATGAGAGGTAAGCTTAGTTTTACCATTCTTTTTTCCCCCAGCATTCAGGGCAGTGCCTGCCACCTGGTAGATGATTAATAAATGCTCACTGACTGACTCACTGATTTCTAAGCCAACTCTTTTGTGTTCTAACCCTACTATCCTGGGAAATTTATTCATTCAGTAAATATTTATTGAGTATGTAGAATGCTGCGCCATGATGGGGGAGATGCAGAGTTTACACGAATTCAGATAAGTTCCTCCTGTCAGGGAAATCCTACTCTTTGGTGTGGTCTTGATTCCACATCATCCTTCTGACCCATGATTAGGGATTCCTTCTCAGTGCCTAATTCTAACCCATTTTCTTTTCTAGGAAACTGAGAACACCTTCTGTGTATAAATACCCTGTAGAGATTGAAAGGTTGTTCCAATCTTGCTGGTAGCTTTCTCCTTTTATTTAAACCCTTACCTTCTGGCTAAGAATCAATATTGTGTTTTGGTTCTAAGGCAGAAGAGTGGTAAGGACTTGGAAGTGGGGATTAAATGATTTGCCCAGGGTCACACAGCTAGGAAGTATTTGAGGCTATATTTGACTCCAGGACCTTGTCTGTAGGCTTAGCCACCTAATCCACTGAGCTGCCTAGCTGCCCTCAGCTTTCTTATTTTTTAGTTAAATAGTCCCCTTTCCTTTTGGAAAAATGTGATGCTTTTTTTAAACTTTAAATTTAAATTTTATTTTTTTCTCATTTATATGTAAGCAAAAAATCTTAACATTATTTTTTTGGTTCTTTTTTTTTTCCAAACCCCTGTTCTTTTTTTAAGATTTTTGCATCTATGTTCATTAAGGAGATTGGTCTGTAGTTTTCTTTCTCTCTTTTGGTCTGCCTGGCTTTGGAATCAGTACCATATTTGTGTAATAAAAAGAATTTGGCAAGACTCCTCCTTTGTTCATTTTTGTCAAATAATTTGTAAAGTATTGGGATTAGTTGTTCTTTAAATGTTTGGTAGAATTCACTTGTGAATCCATCTGGCCCTGGGGATTTTTTCTTAGGAAGTTCCTTGATGACTTGTTCAATTTCTTTTTCTGAGATGGGATTATTTAAATATTCTATTTCCTCTTTTGTTAATCTAGGCAATTTATATTTTTGTAATTATACACCCATTTCACCTAGATTGTCATATTTATTGCCATATAATTGGGCAAAATAGTTCTTAATAATTACCTTAATTTTCTATTCATTAGATGTGAGATCATCCTTTTCATCTTTGGTACTGTTAATTTGATTCTCTTCTTTCTTTTTTTTATTAGATTAAGCAGCACTTTATCTATTTTATTTGTTTTTTCAAAGGACCAGCTCTTAGTCTTATTTATTAGTTCAATAGTTTTTTACTTTCAATTTGATTAATTTCTCCTTTAATTTTTAGGATTTCCAATTTAGTTTTTATCTGAGGATTTTTAATTTGTTCTTTTTCTAATTTTTTAAGTTGCAAGCCCAATTCATTGATTTCCTCCCTCTCTATTTTGTTGGTGCACTCAGAGATATAAATTTTCTCCTGAGTACTGCTTTGGCTGTATCGCATAGATTTTGATATGATGTCTCCTCATTGTCATTCTATTTAATGAAGTCCATAATTGTTTCTATGATTTCTTTTTTGACCCATCAGTTTTGAAGAATTATTTAGTTTCAATTACTTTTAAATTTATCTTTCCATGGGCCCTTGTTAAGTACAATTTTTATTGCATTATGATCTGAATAAGTTGTATTTATTATTTCTGCTTTTCTGCAATTGTTTGCAATATTTCTGTGTCCTAGAACATGGTCAATCTTTGTATATGTACCAGGTACTGCTGAGAAGACGGTATATTCCTTTTTATTCCTATTCAGTTTTCTTCAGATATCTATTAACTCTAATTTTTCTAGCATTTAATTCACTTCCCATATTTTCTTATTTGTTTTTTGGTCCAATTTTGGTCCAATCTAGTTCTGAAAGGGGAAGGTTGAGATGCCCCACTAACATGGTCTTACACTCTTTCTTCCTTGAGCTCCTTTAATTTTTCCTTTAGAAATCTAGATGTTATGCCATTTGGTGCATCAATGTTTAGTATTGATACTATTTCATTATTTATAGTACCCTTTAACAGAATGTAATTTCCTTCCTTATCTCTCTTAAATCAATTTCTCCTTTGGCTTTGTCTGGTATCATTATTGCTGCTCCTGCTTTTTTTTACTTTAGATGATGCATAATAAATTTTGCTCTAGCCTTTTACCTTGAATCTGTGTATGTCACCCTGCCTTAAATGTGTTTCTTGTAAACAACATATAGTAGTATTCTGGTTTTTAATCCACTCTACTATCAACTTCCATTTAATGGGTGAGTTCATCCTATTCACATTCAGCATTATGATTATTAACTATGTATTGTGCTCCATCATATTATCCCCTTTAAATCCTGCTCTATTCCCTTCTCTTTGTACCTCCTCACCAGTGTTTTGCTTTTTGTCACACACACACACACACACACACACACACACACACACACACACACACACACTCACTCTCTCTCTCTCTCTCACACACACACACACACACACACACACTCTCTCACACACTTCTTCCTCCCTCCTGTTACCTCCTACCTCCCTTGTCTTATTCCCCTTCTATTTCTCTGTGGGGTAAGATAGAATTCTATACCCCACTGAGTATACTTATTTTACCCTCTCTGAACCTTTTATGATGAGAGTAAAGTTTAAGCATTGCCTGTTACATATACATCATGTCATCATTATCAGCTTACTTTTCCACTGTCTTTTTGAGTAAATTCTTTTTATCTTCTCTACTACTGAGAGTAATTTTTGAGAATTACAGAAATCTTTTTTCCATGTAGACTTATAAACATTTTTACCCTCTTGAGTCCCTTAAATTTTCTCTTTCTAATTTACCTTTTTGGGCTTCATATTTTTTTGTTTAGGTCTGGCTTATTCCTCAGGAATGCTTGGAAATCTTCTGTCTTATTGAATGTCCGTTTTTTCCCCCTGATAGAGTATACTCAGTTTTGCTGGATAGGTGACTCTGGGTTGTAAACTCAAATCTTTTGCCTTCCTGAATATCATATTCCATGCCTTTCAACCCTTTAATGTAGACCACTGTTCTTTTTTTAACCCTTCCTATCTGTCTTAGAATTGATATTGATTCTAAGACAGAAGAGTGGCATGGGCTAGGTAATTGGAGTTAAGTGACTAGCCTAAGGTCATATACATCCAGGAAATGTCTCAGGTCAGATTTGAACCCAGGTCCTTCTGACCCAAGGCCTGGCACTCTATTTACTGTGCTACCAAGCTGCCCCTAACATATTCTCTCTCTCTCTCTCTCTCTCTCTCTCTCTCTCTCTCTCTCTCTCTCTCTCTCTCTCTCTCTCTCTCTCTCTCTCTCTTTTTAAAACCCTTACCTTCTATCTTGGAGTCAATACTGTGTATTGACTCCAAGGCAGAAGAGTAGTAAGGGTAGGCAGTGGGGGTCAAGTGACTTGCCCAGGGTCACACAGCTAGGAAGTGTCTGAGACCAGATTTGAACCTAGGACCTCCCATCTCTAGGCCTAGCTCTTTATCCACTGAGCCACTCAGCTGCCCTGCTAACATTCTCTTTTAAAAATATTTGTGTTTTTTTCTCTCCTTCTCCTTCTTTGGGAAAGTAGCAATATGATATAGATTATACAGAGACATTTGTTTTGATGTGACAACTTCCCAGCAAACCCCTTCCAAGAGTATTCCCCAGCCTCCCCACTGATATGTGTCTTGATTATGAGAATGTGGCCACTAACATTAACTTTTGTGTTTAATCAGGATTGATCAGAAGGTCTTTCATCGTTTTGGTCATTACATATACTGTCGTGGTTCTCATTTATCGCTGTTAGCCCTTCTGCTTTCTTTCTGGATCCTTTCAGTATTCCCACATTTCTCTGAATCCTTTCTTTTTGTCATCACATTAACTACATTAGACTAGTTTTAGCCATGTGCTCCATTGTTGGAGACATATTGTATTTCCTGGTTTTTATATCCTCTTGAGAGAAGGGACTGTCTTTTGCCTTCCTCTGTATTCCTAGCACTTAACACAGGACCTGGCACGTAGTAGGTGCTTAATTAAATACTTTTTTAATGTGTTGTCGCAAATAATGGTGCTTGGAACATTTTTGTACATTTGGGTTTTTTTCTTGTTAGTAACCTCCCGGGGGCAGCCCAGTAGTGGAATCTCTGGGTCAAAGGGTATGAACAATTTAGTTTTTTTCCTTGTGTAACTCCAAATTGTTTTCCAGAATAGTTGAATGAATTCAGAGTTCTACCCAGCAGGGTAGAGCTTCCAGCCCTTGTAATTTGATGTTTTATCATATTTGTTAACTTGATGTATTTGAGGCAACACTTCAGGGTTTTTTAATTTTATTTTTTCTCTGATTATTAGCAATTTGAACATTTTTTAAAGGATAATTGGTAGTTTGCTATTTCTTTTACTTTTAAAAATTATTTTTCTTCCATGTTCAGTGCATGTCTTTATTGATAGCATGTCTTGATGGGCACCCATGGCTTCTCACACTTGCTCATCCTGAGCACACAAGAAAGAATTGGGGTTCATACTTTTTTTATTTTTTTAAAAATCTAGTATTGCACTCACCAGTAGCTTTTTTCTTCCCCCCAAAATTGAAAATTGTATAAAAAAAGATGAGACATTTGAAACTTTTTTTTACAATAGACAACATAAAAATACAAAAATTAAAAAAAAAGAATAGTTGAAAAATGCTAATTATTACTGCTACAGGGCTCTTAATTCTTCTCCCTCTTGACCTGCTCAGAAACTAGGAGGGATGAGAAGACACTGAGAGACTGATGCATAAATGAATCTGCAGAATAAGATGAAATTGAAGAATGTCTCTTTATCTTGTAGATGAATATATCCTTAATCTTATAGATCAATGATGGGCAAACTATGACCCACAGGCCAGATTTGGCCCCCTGAAATGTTCAATCCAGCTGCTCGACATTATTCCTAATCTGAAGAATACAATGAGTAGAATACAATACAGTGAAACTTTGAAAGAGTTGCCTTAGAAACAGACTGACAGATGAGCATTTCCTTTCCTTTGGCGCCCCCTCTTTAAAAAGTTTGCCCATCACTGTAGATGAATATGAGTTGCCTAGAGATTCTGAGCGCTAAGAGTTTTTTTTTCTGCTAGCCCCATTTTTTCCCAGTCATGAGATCTCTCTCTGTCTCCCTCTCTCTGTCTCTGTCTCTAGGTAAGAAAGTAAGGGGTTTGGATTCACACACAGAAAATAAAAATATACAGTATTTCAAAATTAGTGCATCAGAGAGCTATAAAAAAAAAAAGTACCATGAAAAAGTCCAAGAGAAGATGATGTTACTGGTGGGAGGAGTTAGGGAATGTTTCCTGTAGGGGGTGGTTTTAGATTTGGACTCCAGTAGATTGTTAGGCATTCACTAGGTGAAAGGGGAAGCAATACCGGGGTGCCTAACTTGGAAGTAGTAATTTCCCCATCACTAGAGGTATTTAGGAAAAGATTAAGTGACATCTATTCCCTTCCACCCAGTATTCAATAAAAGTAGCTAGGTGGCTTGATGTATAGAACTCTTAAGTCTGTAATTATGAAGACCTGAGTTCAAATCTGAAATCAGACACTTATTAGCTATATGACTTTGCAGACACCACTTAACTTCTGTTTGCCTCAGTTTTCTTATCTGTAAAATGGAAATAATATTAACACCTACCTTTCAGGATTATAGTGAGATTCAAAAAGAATATTTGTAAAGCACAGTACCAGGTATATAGTAAGCACTTAATAAATGCATGTTTCCTTCCTTCTTTCAACAAGGGAAGATTATATAATACCCTGGGGTCCCTCACCACATCTGGTTTTTTGACTATGTCCTGGATAATGTGTCCTTTGCTGAAGGCCAATGAGCTCAAAAGGGCTGGTCTGTTTTCCAGTGGGAAATACCTTCCTGGCCTCTGGGTCAGTTGCTTTTCTATCATTTCTGTCTCCACTTGAGAATACGGTCTGACAGGCCAGTTTTCTGCATCCCAAGCCCATAGTCCCAGGACTAACTTTTACTCTCCCCATTGTTTACTCCCAGAAGCCAAAGAGCTTTCATCTGGCACCTGTACTTTCCATCCCCCCTTGCACTTATAGCATGGTGGCTTTGCTTCCATCTCTGGAGCCTCAGTTTTTCCTTCTTTCAAATGAAAGAGTCAAATTAGAGACTATCCAGAGGCCTTTTCCCTCTCTGAGATTCTACATTCTGTACTCGCTGGCTTGACTTGACGCGAGTTTGAGAAGAAATTTAACTCTGAGCTAATGTTATTCAAGTTCTGGTCTGCTCTCATTGGTGAAGAAAATTAGAGCTATCCAAGAACAAATGAGCTGCTTCCGTAGGTGGTGAGTTCTTTGTCCTTTGAAGTATTCAAACCCCAGGAGGATGACCACTTAACTTGTCAGTGGTAGCATGTAAAGAGATTATTTGCTCAGATAGGGTTAGAATTCTCTAATTCCCCATGCTTCCCAGCCTCTAGTGGACAGGCTTATGATAGAGCATGGCATGTCTGTGGCTCAGGGCTCCTTGCCCCCTCCTGTCTTCAGTTACTCTTTTCCTGAGACGGGGCTTTGCAGTTGAGAAACCAAGGTTCCAAGAGGATGATTAATTTGCCTGGGTTTCTTGCTAATATGCAAGCTAACAACCCAGGTGTTCTGACTTCCTGTCTGGTGTCCTAATCGTGGAATCCCATCATTGCATGCTTCATTTTGGTTAGTAAGTTTTATATCCCTTTACTTACTTCTTTATATGTTACCTTTTTTTTTTCAATTTTTATTTTCATTTTCAAATTCTCCCTCTCTCCACTTCCCCCTCTGCCCCATCAAGCAGGCAAGTACTATTAGACAGATGAAGTCATCCTGTGTACCCTATAGAAGTATCAGAATTGTTCCCTGGTGGGACAGCTGGTTTGCTCAGTGGATTGAGAGTCAGGCCCAGAGACGGGAGGTCCTAGGTTCAAATCCAGCCTCAGACACTTCCCAGCTGTGGGACCCTGGGCAAGTCACTTGACCCCCATTGCCCACCCTTACCACTCTTCCACCTAAGAGCCAATACACAGAAGTTAAGGATTTAAAAAAAAAATGTCCCCTGGAACTGCTGCTTGTCCTTCTGCAGACCTTGGGGTACAGCATCAAGGGGGCTATGACTGACCCCAGATAGCTAAGATCCCTCCCACCTTTCCAGTGTACCAGATTCTTTCACACACATAGATTCAGAGGTCATCCAGTGTACTGGAAAGAGCCTTGAACTGGAGATTAGGAAAGGGAAGGAAATATTAAGCACCTACTATGTGCAAATACCATGCCGCATTTACAAATATTTTCTTATTCAAGCCTCTTGACAGCCCTTTAAGGTAGGCAGTTTTTCTTAAACTCATTTTATAGTTGAGGAAATTGAGGCAGGTAAGGGTTATATGACTTGTCCAGGGTCATTTGATTCTCACAATAACATTGTAAGGTAGAGGCTGTTATTATCTCCATTTTATAGTTGAGAAAACTGAGGCAGGCAGTGGTAAAGTGACTTGCCTAGGATCACTTGATCCTCCCAATAACCCTGTAGGGTAGGGGCTATTCTTATCCCCATTTTATAGTTAAGGAGACTGAGACAGGCAAAGCAGTTAAGTGACTTGCATGAGGCCACGCAGCTACTAATTTTCAGGTTTTCCTGAATCCAGGTCCATTGTACCACCTAGCTGCCTCATTAGAACAAGGCGATTTGAGTTCTGTGTGATTTGGGGAAAGTCATTTAGTGCCTCTTAGCCACAAGTTCCTTTCTCTATAAAATAGGAGAGATATATCCTAATCCCAGTTCTGTTCTACATATTTCCATAGGTTGTGAAAAACTCTTTTAGAAGAAATGTAAAAGCCCACTAGAAGTGTGAATAGTTGTTAACCTCCCCATAGGTCTTCGAGGGCACCAGGAAAAGGGGTAATTACTAGAATTCAGTACTGGACGGAACAAGGAACAAGTGGTGGAAGCTATAGGGAGGCATCTTTAGTCTGGATATAAAGAAAAAGATTCCTGTAGTTGGAACTGTTGGAAGGTAGAGACCCTCACCTGACTGGAGGTCTTCCGCTCCATGGCCATTTGTTGGGGGCATTCTAAGAGGAGAGGTTTGCTCTGCTCAGTTACAAGTTGGTCTAGCTCTGTGATTTTATTTATCCTCATTTTATAGGGGAGGAATCTGAGGACCAGAGAAGTCATTAAGTGAATTAAAGTCATTAAATCTATGATTTTCCATGGCAGATCTCTTTCCCGATCTTTCTGGGAGGACTATTTTTGGGAGAGGGAAAGGGATTCCTTTTACCCTAAATATTACCAATTGAGCCTGTGTCAAGAGAAGAAATGGATGGATCTCCATGGCCATGGCCTTCCAACTTTCAAATTCTGGGATTCTTTCCATTTATATTCAACAAACATTTTTTTAACCCCCTTACCTTCCATCTTAGAATCAGTACTGTATATTATTTCCAAGACATAAGAGCGATAAGGGCTGGGCAGTGGGAGTTAAATGTCTCTCCCAGGGCCACCCGGCTAGGAAGTGTCTGCGGCCAGGTTTGAACGTCACATAACCAGATTGGAATCCAGGACCTCCTGTCTCTGAGCCTGCCTCTCAGTTCACTGAGCCACCAACGCCCTCGACAAATATATTTTTTTTATAATTATGAAATGTCAGATAATAGGGATACATGTAGAATCCCACATTTATGTTGAAAAGTTCACCTCTGCAAATAGAGTGTGGTAAAGATGTGACTATATGTAAACCATTTATGTGAAAAGTACCTGGCTTTTAGCGAACGGCAGGTCCGTGTGAATCCATAATGTTATATGGAAACCAAAAAGCGAATGAAAACTTAGACCTCAGCAAACATTTTTAAGGCACCTCGTTTAACATAAAAGTTAAAGACACAGACTTGCCCCCGTGACGTCTGCAGTGTAGTGGGGGATGTCACCGTGTAAGGATGCGGCCGCCCGTATGTTGGCATGAGGAGATATGTCAGGAGGAGGCATGTCGCTGTGGGCATGGGAGAGGGAGTGGGAGTGTGTCTGGGTGTTGGTGTGTCACCGTGTCAGGATATGAGGCGCTCATCTCTGTGGGCATGAAAAAGATGGGGTTGTGCTGGTGTCCCCTGGTAGGGGAGTGATGGGCAGAGCCATGGGGGAAGTGAGATTGTCACCTGAGAGTTGTGCGTGATTGTGTGGCTGTGAGGATGGGAGGGAGAGGGTGGGGGCTGCCTGGGGACGTGGCGTGGCCGTTCCTGTCATTTTAAAGTCCTGGGGCAGATCAGGAGGGGCTATGGTTCAAAGAAATCATCTCTGCCATGACCTCTGTTAGGCCGACTCAGGCTCTGGGAATCTCAGAATTCCAGTGGGGAGAGGCTGGGCAGCTGTGTTGGTCTGTGTTCTCCGGGCAGCTGCAGTGACAGCTGTCCTATTAGGGTGAATTACCCAGAGAGGCTGTAAATAGACCTGAGGCAGGGAGTGGGAGGGAAAAGGCAGAGGGGTCCGTAACCTGATACCCACCCCAACCTTCCCAGAAGCATTGGGGCCCCTGCCAGGTCCCCCGAGTGCTCTGTAAAAGGTGGGGGCCTTGTGGGCAGAGGTGGGTCTCACCACACCATCAGATCACCCTTCCAGGATCATAGGATTTAGAACCAGAAGGAATGGTGAAAGTCACTTTTATTCTTCTGTCACCTTTATTTCTGAATTGGATCTATCCTGTCCCCTTCTCCTGATGAGTGAGCTACCCCTCATTAAAAAGAAAATAAAAGATGGAAACAGTTCAGTGACATCAGCTAGTACATTCACCATGTCGGACGCCATAGGCAATATTTCCCACCTATAATCTTCTGCCTCTGCAGAGAAGGGAAGGTGATGCTGCTTTTGTCCAGGGAGAAGCTTGGGCAGTATAATCACATAATATTAGGTTATGTTTTTTGGTCTTTCTTTTTATATTGTCCTTCCAATACCTTTACTTCATAACTGGAAAAAGAGGCTAAGAAAATGGAAGGGACTTGTCCAAGTTCACATAGGTAGTTCTTGGAAGAGATGGGCTTAGGATCTAGGTCTGCTTCATTCTGTATTCCTTTCATCACTATGAACTCAGGAGAGTTAATCCAAAGAAAGGTAGTGAGCTCCTTGGCAAGGTATTTATAATGGGAAAGACCATTAGCCTATGAGTAGAGAGGCAAGTACTAAGTCTTGCATACATGTGTGTGCAAGAGCTTTATTCCCTCTTCATAGCTCCATGCTCTTCTTTTTGATGATAAAGAGGCTGGACTAGGTGATTTTTAAGTTCTCTTCCAGCTCTGATAGCCTCTTTTTTTGTTCTTTATCACTGAAACCATTCAAACAAAAGCTAGGGCAACCTCCTGCCCCTGACTGGATCAGGGATTCTTCCCATAAGGGAGAGATTGAGCTAGAGCTCTCACTTCTGTAAGCTCCTCGGCTCTGGAGATATTTGAGTAGAAGCTGGGTAACCCTTAGTCAGAGGCTATGGAAGGGATTCTTGTCTCATTGGAAAGCTGTATCATAGATTTCTTTTACTTTTCTTTTTTTTAGCCCTTACCTTCTGTCTTAGAATGAATACTGAGTGTCAGTTCCAAGGCAGAAGAGCAGGAAAGACTAGGCAACTGGGGTGGAGGGACTTGTCCAGGATCACATAGCTAGGAAGTATCAGAAACCATATTTGAACCCAGGAAGTCTCTAGGCCTGGCTCTCTATCTGCTGAGCCACCTAGCTTCCCCTAGAGCAGGAGTCGGCAATGTATGGCTCTTGAGCCATATCTGGCTCTTTTGAGGGCCAGATATGGCTCTTTCTGCAGGAGCCATAAAGTCATGAAATTACATTTTAAAAAATGTGGCATTTATGGCTCTCACGGCCAAAAAGGTTGCCGACCCCTGCCCTAGAGGTTTCTTTCTAATGTTTCTGAGTTTAAAGCATTGGAGATCATTTCTGTTGCTCTTCCCATCGCCGTTCATTTGTTTCAGTTGTGTCTGGCTCTCTGTGATCCCATTTGGGGTTTTCTTGGCAAAGATACTGGATACAAACCCACATTAAAAGGATCTAGTTGAAGAATCTCATTTGCCTTTCATGCCCACCTTCTACCACTACATATGGCATTTCCCAGAGCTATCTACCAATAAGAGTCATAACAACAAGTCCTAGTTTAGCAAACAACTCACTCACTATATTCTTTCCAGGTAATGAAAGCTTTATTGGTATCATTTTATTGATATGGAAACAGTTACAAGCGTAAACCACTTGTCTAGGTCCACCCAGCTCATAAAGGCCAATGATGGGACTTAAACCTCCCTCTGATTCCATACCTAGTATTCTTTCCACTCCACTGTGGAATGGAAACCAAGCCAAGGGTTCCTTTGCTACCTCTGTTAATTCTCACAACATTTGTGCAAGGCTTCCTAAAGACAGTCGGATCCTCCCTCCACCCTGGCCCATCACTCTTGGCAATTGCCTAGTAAAATGTAAACTCCTTGAAGGTATAATGGCTGTTTTTTTCAATTTTGCCTTTTTATCCACAGTATCTTGTACAAAATGCCTAGTAAATGGGTGCTGGGCAGCTGAGTGGTGCAGCAGATAGAGTGCTGGGCCTGGAGTCAGGAAGACTCCTCTTCCTGAGTTCAAATCTGGCTTTGGGCACCTACTAGTTGTGTGACTCTGGACATAGCATTTAATCCTGTTTGCCTCAGTTTCCTTACTAGTAAAACCAGCTTAGAACCAGCAGTACCATTGTTGGGTCTCTTTCCCAAGGAAATCAAGGAAAAAAGAAAAGAACTCATATGTTCTAAGATATTTATAGCAGCTCTCTTTGTGGAAGCAAAGAACTGAAAATTGAAAGGAAAGGATGTCCATCAACAGGGGAATAGCTGGACAAACTGTGGTATATGATTGTGTTGGAATATACTGTACCACAAGAAATAATAAACAGGTTAATTTTTTTAAAACTGGGAAATATCTACATGAAGTAATGAAGGGTGAAACGAGTAGAACCAAGAAAATATGATATGCAGCTACAGAAATATTTGAAGAATAACTTGTGAATGTCAACCTCCAGAGAATGAACTGAAAAATAGAATTTTTATATCTTGAATCTTTTTGTTGAGTAATACCTTCTATGGTGCAAGAAGGGAAGAGAAGGATTGAGATACCTGGGAATAAGTTCTATTAAATAAATTTTTTAAAAATATAAAGGAACTCAAACTTTTTAAAAAAATGATCTGCAAAAAGAAATGGTAAACCAATCCAGCATCTTTGTCAAGAACACTCAAATGGGGTCATGAAGAGTCAGACATGACTGAAAAAGAATTAAACAACAATCACGGAATGTGTACTGGTAGATTAATATTGGAGGACCTGAAGAGAGGGTGAGACTGTGTGGGAGTGTCAGAATCCAGATCTGCTTCGTTCTGTACTCCTTCCAACCCCAGGAACCCAGAGTTAATTCAGAAAAGGCTGATGAAGAAAGGTAGTGAGCTCCTGGGCAGGGCACTATATTGAGAAAGATCACTGGATATGAGTGTAGATGCCAGGGTTCAGATCCTGGCTCTTTGTAGTTGATGCTTCCTGTCTCCCTGCCCCACAGGTGCTTGAGGACAATGACTATGGACGGGCAGTGGACTGGTGGGGCCTGGGAGTGGTGATGTATGAAATGATGTGTGGCAGGCTGCCCTTCTACAACCAGGACCATGAGAAATTATTTGAGCTGATTCTCATGGAGGAGATCCGATTTCCCCGAACGCTCTCCCCGGATGCCAAGTCTCTCCTGTCAGGGTTGCTGAAAAAGGACCCTAAGCAGAGGTAAGCAGGGTCTCCTGGGCAGTGGGGTCTAGCAAAGCTGGGCATACTGTGGGTGCACAAGGACTAGTTTGTGCCTTTCCATCCACTGAGGTTCCTGAGGGTAAAGAAGGGGGTACTTGTTTATACTTGTTGCCTTTGAGTATTAATCATCCCCTTTATTAAGTGCCTCCTACATTATGTGCTGAGTGTTGGGGCTCCATGGACAAAAGTGAAATAATCTGGTCGGGACTTGATTATGACTTGGAGAAGGGAGTAGACCAAGAGAATCTCTTAATATCTATAATATCTGCCTCTATAAAATGAGAAAGTTGGACTGGGTGATGATATCTATGGTTGCTTCATACTTGATGTCCTCTGAGTTAGAGCAAAGTAGGTTTCATTTCAGCTCCCTTTTCCTTCTGGAAGCAAGTCTTCTAGGGAGTCTTTTCCCAATGCCCCTCTTGGGTGCCCAGCCAGTGCCCTGAGAAACAGCCTTTGCTCTGTTGTTAATCTGTCCTCCCTTCCCTCAGGGAGTCCTTGCAAGGCGTCTATAATTAGTCGTCAAAATAAGTCCTGCTCTGATTCCTCATCCATGGAGGAAGGAGCCCCTGGGTTCTCACAGGCTGTTCCAGGAGAGTAGAAGTTCTGTCAAATTCACCCAAACTAGAGAGGCTTGAAATATGGGCCTTGTGCCAGACTCTGTGTCTCTTGACCAAGGGCCCAGGGATAAGCCAAGTTGGGAAGTTAAGCCCAGTGTGCTGAGGGTTTTTGCCATCACCGCTCTAGAAGACATCCTGCGAAACCAAAAGCTATTGGTAGAGGGAGTGTCAACACTGAAGAAATCAGCTCTTTTAAGGATAGAAGAAATAATGATGGTAGAAGGCCTGGGGGATTTGGGGAGAAAGAGGCTCAACAGCAGACGGGGATTCTGGGCCTTCTTGCGCACACAGTGCATACTTTCTAAATGAGAGTAGGAAGTATTTATAGCCGTCTTAAAACACAGTTCCCATGTTAAATTATAGGCCTGTATTATATTGATTTCATTTGTAAAGTTCCAATTTACACCCACCACCTTGATGACAACTGTGTTATTAGGTGAGGTGTTCTCCTGGAGGTTTCACCATGGACTTCTTGAAACCTGTGGCCAGAATCTGAAAGCAGGAAAAGATGCATTGGGTATGGTGAAAAGGGTATTGGATTTGAAGTTAGGTGCCCAGGGATTGAGTCTGGGCCTCAGTTTCTTCACTTTTAAATCAGGGGGTTGGATTAGATAGCCTCAGAGGTCCCTTCCAGCTGTAGAGTTATGAGACTATGAATCTCTAAGGTTCCTTCCACCTCTGAATTCAAGGATTTGGACTCATACCTGAATGAGTTTCCTCTACGATATTCTTGGCCCGTGTTGACCTAGTCTCTGTTGTAAATGTGCCAGTAATGGAGAATTCGTTACCCATTCCACTTTTGGACAACTCGTCATTTGGATTATGAGACTGGTCACAAGCTTAAGTAATTTGTTGGAGAATTTCATTCATCTTCACCATGCAGAAGTTTTGATCCGGGGGTAGCCTGGGTGGCTCTGTGGATTGAGAGCCAGGTCAGGAGATGGGAAGTCCTGGGTACAAATCTGGCCCTCTGATACTTCCTAGCTGTGTGACCCTGGGCAAGTCCTTAACCCCCATTGCCAATCTCTTACTTCTCTTCTGCCTTGGAACCAGTACACAGTATTGATTCTAAGATGGAAGGTAAGAGTTAAAAAAAATTTTTTTTAATTTCTTTTCCCCATATAAACATTTATGTGATGAGGAATTAACATTTATATTTCAAATGACCTTCAGGTCGTACCTGTTTTTTGAAAATATCTGTCAGGAGTAGAGATGTTTTTGCCTTCTTAAGCCTTAGAGGGAAACATTAAGCATTTATTAAATACCTGCTGTGTTCTAGGAACTATGCTATATTCAAAGAAAGACAGAAAGTATTCCCTTTTCTTAGAGCTGACAGTCTAGTGGGGGAGATAACATGCAAACAACTTAAGTACAAAAAATGATAAATACAGACTAAATTGGAGATTGTCTCAAAAGGAAGGCACAAGCATTTAAAGAGATGGGGATGACCCTGGGCAGGTCACTTGACCCCTATCACCTAGTCCTTACCACTCTTCTGCCTTGGAACCAGATCCAAAACAGAAAATAGGGATTGTAAAAAATAAACATAAAGGGATGAAGGAAGGATTCTTGCAGAAAATGTGATTTTAGGTGAGACCCAAAGGAACCCAGGAGGCAAGAGGAAGAAGGGAGAGAATTCTGGGCATGGTGGAGACAACTAGTGAAAAGTAACTTCCCCAAATTTATGCAGTAAAAAGCAGAGTGTGATTATTTTTCAGAACCATCTCCCCCATCTTCTCTCTACTTCTTCCCAGGGCGATTTGATAGATTCATAGACTTTTAGGACTAGAAGGGATTATGGAAAGCATCTAGTGGTTCAGTTCCTCCACTTTGCAAAAAAAAGTAAAAAATGGGCCAGAAGGAGATAGTAATGCCCAAAGTTTAAATAATAATAATAATAATTTCTAGCATTGAAAAGTATTTTAAAGGATTTGCAAAGTAAAGGTGTTACCTGGAACTCAGGTCTATGCTGGCAGAGCTTGAGGGGGAAATAGTTGGAAATAGTTTGGTTGGGCTACCTGCTCACCACTTCAATTATAATAATAATAACTAGCATATAGCACCTACGGTATTTCAGCTCTGTGTTAAATTCTTTATTATTATCACATTTGATCCTTACAACAATTCAGCGTGGTAGGGCTATTATTCTTCCTATTTTACAATGAGGAAATTGAGGCAGAAAGATCCAATGATTTGCCCACTGTCACGTAGCTAGTAAGTGAATAAGGCCAGATTTGAATTCAGATCTTCCTGAATCCTGATCCAGTGCTCTATCCATCCAAATGCTAGTAGTTTGCTCTCCCCCCAGTTGACATGAGGAAGCAATAATGGAGCTGAGACTAGAGCCCAAGAATCCTGTCTCCCTGCCTAGGGTTCCTTCTATCATTTCCCCCTGGGATGAATGCTCACTTGGGTCTAAGTAGACCATTTTAGCTCTTGGGGTTGAGACATAGCAAGGGTAGTTGTGTGAGAAGACTGGAATCTGGGGTAGTTTCTGCCTTCTCTTGGTTAACCAGCCAGAAGTTGAGATGGAAGTTTCTGTCTGCCTATGCCAGCAACCTCTGGACCAACTTCTCCTTGGTGCAGTCTGACGTCCTTGGTCAGAACCTCCCCCCTTCCCAGCCACCACTTGTGTCCTGAAAGTGAGCTCTGAAACTGCTGTGTGGGACCCAAGGCGGCGGCTCTGTTCTGCTGGTGTAGGAGTTCCTGGTCTTGCAGCTGCCGCTTGGAGCATCCTCTGAAGGAGATAAGCCAGCTGCCTCCCCTTGGCTTCCTTTGCTGGGTTGCCACAGAGAAGAGCCATGGGAACTGTTTGCATCCAGAGTGACAGTCCCCCCCCATAATATGATTCATGGCCCCTGCCATCCCCTGCCCAGAATCACGTGCTCCCCAGCCTTTGCCTGGAAGGAGGTCAGTCCTCCTTCTTTTGTTTCTTCACCTGGAAAAAAAGAGAATTTGCTTCAGAAGGGAGAGAATTCCATTGGCACTCCTGAAAGAATTGAGATCACAAAACATGGACCAAAGGGAACAAGAAAACGAGACCCAGTCTAGTTGGATCTGTGGTCTGGGACCTCAATTCACTGGCGTAGATTATAGCCTATCTCGGCCCTCTCATCTGCCATGATCCTGGTTCACATTTGACCCATTAGCAGATCTGTCCAATATGAAGGATCAAATTTAATAGGAGTGAATGTAAAATTCTTCAGGCCAGTTAATTTTTTCTTTAATGGGCATAAGATGGGAGAGAACCTGGCTGAATAATAATGTATGTATGGAAGAAAAACCTCAATTCATTGTGAGTCCACCAAGCTAAAGGCTGTTTCCAGATGGAGGGAGGTGAAAGTCCTATTTTTCCTCTCCTAGCCAGACTCACCTAAAATATTGTCCTGGGTATATATACACTGAAGGAGGCCTATTGATAAGCTGGATAGTGTCCAGAGAGAGGTGACCAAGCAGTTGAGAAGACTGGTGACTGAGTCTTAGGTAGATCCATTGAAAGAACCTGGAACATAAACTCTTGAGGAAAGGGAATGTTTAGACTTTATTATTACCAGCTCTCTGAGTAGTAGGTGTTTAATAACTACTTGATTAATTGAACTTAAGAATAAGAACAGTTTTATTTTTATCTAGTACTAGAACAAAAAGTAGAAGCTTAATAAATGCAGTTAGGTGGCAAACAATAGATAAATAAGATGGTTTGGCTTCAAGAAGACATGAGTTCAAATTGACTTCAGACACTTATTAGCTGTATGGCCCTGGGCAAATCATTTGACCTATGTCTACTTCAGTTTTCACATCTACAGAATGGGCATAATTATAGCACCCACCTTCCAGTATTGTTGCAAGGATACAATGATATGATATTTTGTAAACCTTAAAATTCTGTATAAATGCTTGTTGTTTTTATTATTATTATTATTTAGCCCTTACCTTTCATCTTAGAATCAATATTGTGTATTGGTTCCAAGGCAGAAGACCTATAAAGGGTAGGTGATGGGGGTTAAAGTGACTCGCCCAAGGTCGAATAGCTAGGAAGTGTCTAAGGCCAGATTTGAACCTACAACCTCCTATCTCTAGACCTGACTCTCAATCCACTGAGCCACTTAGCCGCTCCTATTATTATTTCTATAATAAATATTTATTGATTATATTTATCTCAGAGAAGAAAAAATTCATAGGAGAGGGACGTTTCATACTTTCTCTCTCCCCCTTTTTTCCCTTTATTTTAAAAAAATTTCTGGATTACTTGTCGATAGTTTTTAATAATCATTTTCTGACATTTTGCAATCCATGTTCTTTCACTTCTTCCCAACCTTCCCCACTCCCCAAGATGGCAGGTTGTACATGTACTATCATACAATACATATTTCCATGATTATCATGTTGTAAAAGAAAGAAAAATTCATGAAGGAAATAAAGTGCTTCGCTCTGCATTCAGACTCCATTAGTTCCTTCTGGTTCTGCTTACTTCACTTTGAATCATTCTGCATCACTTCATAGAAGTTTTTCCAGGTCATAATCTCTCTCTTCAAGCAGCTGAAAGGCTGTCCTGTGAAAGAGAGATTATAGTACTCCAGTGATGTGACCATTTCTGGAGACTGTGGAGAGAGCATCCCTTCTGAAGGCAGCCTCGGAGATTCCTTTCAGCCCTGAGATTCTAGGCTCCTTTGACTTGGCTTTGGGGGATATGTTGGATTATCTGTTCCTGCTCTCTCCTTTCTTGCTCATTTTCAACATCTGAAAGACCTCAAATGGCGATCATTCCTCCCAGTGGTATTATGGAACTTTGATATTCAGACAATACCTCCCTTTGTGAGATAGTTAGGGAAGGTGAGGATTTTCCTGTTTTCCAGACAAGGAAATGAGGCCCAAAAGTGGTTTACCTTTAGGGTTCCCCAGCTGGGGAGCTTTGGAACCTGCCCAGGCATCCAAGTGTTCCTGCCTTTCTAGACTAGTGTTCTTTTCACCATACCACATTGTGTATCCAAACGTATTGGAGGAGGCAAATAAGACCTGGGAATAGGTGAGTGAGTTATCTGTATCCCAGTTCTGCTGAACACAAACTTAACCCTAATAAGATTAAAATCATTTTCTTTGGTGATACAGTCCATCTGCTTAGCATGATTTAGCCCTGTCCCGGACCCCTTTCCCTGCTTGTGCCCAGTTTTCTGTCCCCTCATCCCAACCCGCTATACCTTAAAGCCCAAAGGAGAGAAGACTGAATGAGTAGTGGAACATTTACATACAGATTGTCTAGGATGTAAGCCCACTTCCTTAAAATTTTGATTTAAATATATGATACCATAGTGATGGGGTTCACTTTCTTGCCTGACCGCTAAGAGAGAATTCTTTCACCAGAGCATCCCATGAAACAAAGATAAATACACAATCCACAAGCAATTTTAAAAGCACCTACTATGTGCTAGGTGCTATGCTGGGTACTGTTGATACAAAAATGGAGGATCTTTGTCCTGACCTGCATTCTCCATATTTCTCTGATTAGTCAGCTGCCCAGCTCTTTGGACAGAAATGATCAAAAAATGAGGCTTGCCTGAGGATTCTGGGGGAATAGTTAAGGAGAAAGGAAGACATTATGCCAAGAATGAAAAATTGGCCCATCTGAAACTTACATTTGACCTTTTTCATACCCAGAGTCCAAAGGGTCCCCTTTGAGGATTAGATTGTCTAAATTATTATGCCATTATATTCTTCCAGTTTGTCAACCTATTTGCATGTTTAAATGTCATAGCTTGTACTCTCATGTAATTATTTTCCAAACACATGAAAAATAAATTGCCCTTTCCCTATCAAAAATGAATATCATAATTTTTCTTATGATTCTGCATGCTCCATTGATGTTCACACAAAATATTCTGTGATTATATTGGGAAAGGAGCTAAAAGAACTGTTTCCCAATTGATAAATGATCAAAAAATATAAACAGGCAGTTTTCAAAGGAATGAATTAAAGTCAGAAAGTCATGTGAAAAAAATCCTCCAAATCGCTAATAATTAGAGAAATGCAAATTAAAGCAACTCTTGAGAGTCCCACTTCAAACCAATCAGACTGGCAAAGTTGACCAGAAAAGGAAAATGACAAATGTTGGAGGGACTTTGGGAAAACAGGCATGCCAGAGCATTATTGGAGGAGCCATTTGGTAGAACTGGGCCAGCCATTCTGGAAAACAGTTTGGAACTATGCTTCAAAGTCACTAAATTGTATATGCCCTTTGACCTAATGTGACCATGACTAGGCTTATACCCCACAGAAATAAAAGAAAGGAGGAAAGGATCGATATGTACAAAAATAATTATAGCATTTATTTTTCTGGTGGCAAAAAA
This sequence comes from Gracilinanus agilis, assembly GCF_016433145.1. Classification (NCBI taxonomy): domain Eukaryota; kingdom Metazoa; phylum Chordata; class Mammalia; order Didelphimorphia; family Didelphidae; genus Gracilinanus; species Gracilinanus agilis. Next base: position 424,661,687 of record NC_058131.1, on the reverse strand, counting down.
TTCAAATGGAAAATGACTGAAGCACATGGCATATGAGTATAATGAAATACCGTTGTGCTATAAGGAAGGGCAAAAGTGATGATTTCAGAAAAGCACAAAAGCAAACCTGAGAAGACTTATGTGAGCTGATACAGAGTAGCATGAGCAGAACCAAGAGTACCAAATATACTATGGAGTGAGATGGGATAAACCACAGTATTGTAAAGACCAACAACTTTATCAATTGGAAAACGGTTTTTTTAGCTTCTATCCCAATGTAATCAGAATTTTTTTGTGTGTGTGGACATCAATGGAGCATGCAGAATCACCAGAAAAAAATGATAATTCATTTTTGATAGGGAAAGGGCAATTTATTTAAAGAAGTGATTGGTTCATCGAACCAATGGCAATTCTAGAGAATTGCTGTTAAAACACAGAGATTCAGTGTGCGGGTTAACTTGGGCATGATCATTTGGTAATCTTTTTACTTAACCATGTTTATTTGTTACAAGGATTTTTTGTTTTGTTTTGTTTTTTCATTGGGGATGGGAGTGGATGAGGCAGATGAGAGGGAAACGGATAATAAGAAAAAATTAAATTTGAAAATTAGAAAAAGAAAGAAAGGAAACTAAGGGGACGTTCTTAGACCATTTATAAACATTTACTTTCATCAGAGTGCCATATAAATGTAAAGTTGTTAGTGGCCTTCAGGGTAGGAACAAGTGATATGATTCTTCCCCCTCTTTCTTCCCCATACCCCAAGTCTGACCTGCCAGTCTGAGAAGTCTTGCCTTGTTGAAACAGAATAAGGATATGCATCCCATTCCATTCATTCATGGACTACGTGTATACTCTTGCTCACTGCTGTTCAGTCATCTGTCTATCTAGATCAAGAATTCTGGCCCTATAATGTTGAACCTTGAAGAACCCTACAGCAGTTCATGTAGAAATAATTGATTTAAAAAAAACCTTCTGTCTCTTAGAATCCATACTAAGTATTGGTTCTAAAAGTAATTTGTTCCACCCCCTTCTCATTTTAAAGATAAGGAAACTGAGTTCCAGAGAGCAGAAAAGATTTGTATAGAGATACATAGAAAGCTAGAACCAGAGTCAGGAATGGAGTCCAGGTCCAACCCCCACCCCCCATCTCAGCTTTTTTTTCTACCCTATTACACTTCATCTTATCAAATCCTGACCTTTCAGCAAGTTTAAGGTATTTGGAAATAGAAGATGAGGTCCCCCAGGATGGAAGATGCCACTCTTGGAGTTAGGAATTGTGAAGAGGACCCTAGACAGGGAATGACAAAAAAAAAAAATCATTAGCACCACAGCATTAAAAGACAAGTGTAGGGAATTCAGAGAAGCATGGAAAGACTTAAGTGAACTGATGCAAAATTAAGCAGCATGAAAAAATAGGTAATCATTGCATCAATGTAAAAGGAAAAAAGAAACAAAAGGAAATGGAACACAAAGCTTGGTTTTAGAAGTTCAAAAAATGTACCTCTCTCCTTCACTGTTGGCCTGGGGCCTGTGGATGTGGAATGATGCCCAGTTCTCTGATTCAGTTCACATGATTGTGTAGCTTGACTCTAGAAATTACCTTAGAGTCCATTGGTCTTAGGCTTTCATTTTATAGATGAGGAAACTGAGGCCAAGGTTGAAAACAAGGTGAAGTAGCTCACTCAGAGTCATATAAATTGAAAGTATCAGGGCCAGGGGCCAACCTTAGCTTCTTTGACTACAACTTTGGTATGATACTATGGTTGATTACTCCATTGCCTTAGGTTAGAGCAAAGACCCAGGTTGGAAGATTTATAGAAAGTGATTACGTGCAAGCACGAGGTTAATTACTTGACAACACAGCAAGCTCCCCACTCCCCCCAAATAAAAGCACATATCCACACCATATAGCAACACAGAGAATCAGCTGTGCAAGGCCAAGGTTGTTCCCCATGGGGGAGAAGGTGTGCAGTGGTGAGATCTCAGTAGAAATGCACATTGAGTGTGCGATCTGAGCAGAGAAGTTTTATACCTTAAAAATAGGCTTGAGTGTGAATGAGTAATGAATACCAGGTAGGGGAAGGGGCTTTGTTTGTTTTCTTTTGTGTGTGTGTGTCTCTCTCTCTCTCCCCTCCTTCCTTCCTTCCTTCCTCTCATTTAGACTCTTTATGTGTATATATATAGACATATATAAAGATATATATCTATATCTTTATATTTTTTTTTTACCAATTATATGTAATAACAAATTTCCACACAAGTTTTCTTAAGTTATATGATCAAACTTGTCTCCCTCCCTTCCTTTCCTTCCCCCTCTCCATGCTGGCAGGCAATTCACTCTAAGCTATATATGTATTATCTCACAAAACATTTCCATAGTATTCATTTTTTAAGTGAGTAATCTTATAAAATCAAAATCCCAAAACATAAACCCAAATAAACAACTGAAAAATAATATGCTTTCATCTGTATTCTGATTCCAACAATTCTTTCTCTGGCAGTGACAGCATTCTTTTTGTCATAAATCCTTCAGAATTGTCCTGGATTATTTTATTGCTGAAAGTAGCTATATCACATTTGATTATTCCACAATATTACTGTTACTATGTACAGTGTTCTCCTGGTTCTGGGAAGGGGCATTCTTTATCAGATCTGGATGTGAATGGGAAACCTTGGTTGCTTTTCAATATTACACGCGGGGGCAGGGGAAGGAGGATATGCTCTAATTTGGACCAGAAATTCAATGAGAGTCTGACTCTGTCGTCAGGGATCCCAGAAATGGGTGTTGCTGCAATCATCAGGAGCTCCGAAGTGATGGCCATTTACTTGTTTGATATGAAGTCAGAATGAATCAGGACAGTTGAAAAGAACAAGCTGTTATTGCTTATATGTTTATGGTCATAAGGACCTCTTAGCCTAAGTGACTCTGAATTGGAGTCCTATCACTTATAATACAATATAAAAATATATTAAATTACAATTATTAAATTGATGTGTTGGTAGTTTTGCTGATTTGGAGAGGTTGTTTTTTTGGGGGAGTCTTTTAAAATCTTTGTTACACAAATGGCTAATTGGGAAGGGGAGAAGGGGAGACACATTCACACATGCTTGCATGCCTATGGAATCTTGGTTGTTGCTTTCCCACTCTGGTCCCCCCACTGAGGGAATGGCAGGTTCTTTCCAGCTCCGACATCCCTTGGTTCTCTCTCCAGAATGCTTCAGGTGAGATAGGGATGGCCCAGCTTTCCATTCCGGTCCCTGCTGGGGAATTTTTCATTGTGGTTGGTTTGACAGTAACTTTGTCTTCTCTCCCCTGCCCTCTCTCGCTGTTTCTGCAGGTTAGGTGGGGGACCAGATGATGCAAAAGAGATTATGCAGCACAAGTTTTTTGCTGGCATTGTATGGCAAGATGTCTATGAAAAAAAGGTGGGTTCCCAGGTGGCAAGGGAGGTGGGGCTGTTAAGTGGGGCATGGGCTCACTCTCAGCTTCCCTTCACAGAGGATGCCCAGCAGGTATTGAAACTGTTTCAAAGTAGAATGGGGCTTTTCAAGGAAGTATCAAGTTTTCCATCCCTGGAGACATTGAAATAGAAACTGAAGAGGGTGTGTGTGTGTGTGTGTGTGTGTGTGTGTGTGTGTGTGTGTGTGTGTGTTGGGAGGTGGGAAGGAAAATCCTGCTCATGTGAAAATGGAGAGAGTAGCCCTCAGAGGCTCTTCCCACTCTGAAGTTGTGGGATTTTGTGACCCTAATAATAATGGCAATTAATAATAGTAATAATAATAATAGTAGTAGTATTTACAGAGTGCCTGAAGGTTTGCAAAACGCTTTGCAATATTATTTTTTCCTCCCAACAACCCTTTAAGGTAGGTGCTATTATTATCATCCCCATTTTATTTACAGATGAAGAAACTTGGGGCAGATAGGTTAAGTAATTTGCTCAGGGTCATCTAGTCAATAAGTGTCTGAAGTGAGATATGTACTAAAAGCTTTCCTGACTCTAGATCCTGCACTCTGTCCACTGTGGCCATCCTATGTGACTGCCCATTCTGCTAAATTGGGATTAGGCTGTTGGAACTGCCTGCCTTTAACATCCCATTTCCCCACTGGAAAGCGGAAAGAGAGGCTTCTAGGGCAGGGCGGGGCTGTTGGCAGAGCCTTAGGCACCCGTTCCTGGCCCCTGCCCTGGCTTGGGTGCCCGCCAGCAGTTTGGCCAACACAAAGAAGCCCTTGATACTTTTCCCTTCCCTCTATTTCATAGGATGAACCAGGAGGCTCAGGAGGTCATAGGAAGCCGGGGGCAGGGGAAGCATTTTATCCTGGTATTTCCTCCTGAGCATCAGACCCTGTTTGCTTTCAGATCTTTGATCCTCTTAAGAACTGGCATGATGTTTTTAAGCCCTTATCTTGTAGATGCTCAGAACCACTCCTTTGCTACTGCTTCCAAAAAAAGAAAACACTTTCTCTCTCTCCCTCTTCCCTCCCTCCTCCCTTCTTTCTCTCTGTCCACAGCCAACCCTTTCTCTCAAAAATCTTATGTCCACAAATGTTCATAGGGTCAGGATCATTGGATTTAGAGATAGAGGGTAGAGATGCTCCTGTGAACTTAACCTGGTTTAAGCCGTCTTCTTTTATATCTGAGAACTCTGAAACCCAGAGGAGGGAGGGGAGACACATGCCTAAGAGTCATAGTATGCTACAGTGCACATATCTGTAACTTTGGAGTCAAGAAAGACCTGGTTTCTTGCCTTCTGACACTATCATGGGCCTCAGTTTCTTCCTTTGCAAAATGGGAATAATAATACCTATAGTACCTCCCTCATAGAGCTGCTGTAAGGAGCAGATAAGATCATACATAATGGTTCATAAACCATAAAGGGCTTCATCCATGTCTACTATCATTTATAAGCCCAGTAATTGCTTCTTCTGCCATATGAGTCTGCCTCTTTTGGTCTTTCTCTGGGAATATAATACCCAGACACTAAAAAAGTATGTAATAAGTTAAACATAATTTTTTTCAATCTATTTAAAATTTTTAGACATTTTTGGAGCTTTTTCCTTTTTACATTTATTATTTTTCAAATTTTTTATTTTGAGTTTCATATTCTGTTCCCCTCATGTCTCCCCCACCCACAGAGAAGGCAAGCAATATGAGTGGCCTGTTGTAGCCCTTTATAATCCTGCCTATCCTGTTTAGGAATCAAAGAATAGGAGGGTTACAAGGATCATGCATCTGGCCCAATCCTCACACAAAGAGAAAAACTCCTTCCCTCCCCCAGTGACAGCCAATGAGTGGTCACCCCAAGACCGTGATATGTCCATCCCTTATAGACTCAGCTGCCCCTTCATGTTCTTCTTTGTGGCCCCTGGCTCAGGACGTGAGTCACTCAGCTTTAGCTGCTCTTCAGCCCCCGGCTCTTGGGTCATTTGTTCTGTCATGAGACCCTGGGCAAGCAGCTGCCCTTCTCCTAGGATGAAGGTCCTTACTCAGAACGGCTTCACCTGTCTTCAATTCCTGGTAACAGGCTTGTTTCATTTCCAGTGTCATTTGTTGACAAGGCACAACCTTCCCCCAGGCCGTAGCAGGAAGACACCCTGACTGCTCACTCTTCCAGAGTTGGCTTCAAGCCCTTCCCTTCTTCTCTGCCACCCAGTGGCCCAGGAGCTCACTGGAATCATCTTTCCTTTAAGGAGCTCAGACCACAGAGGGAAGGAGACTCATCAACCTCCATCCATCCTCTTGCTAGTTTCTCCTGACTGACCCCTGGGGAATGCAGGTCCTGGGAATGGCATGAATAGCCTTGCAGACCGTTCTCTATTCTTCTCTTTCTGATACTACCATGCCCAGTGAGTGGAACTTTTTTTTTTATTCCCCTAGATTCTCTTGGCTTGAGTTATGGATATTGAATTATTCCCTGATAGCTCAAAACAAAAATGTAGTTTTTCTCTTTCTTTAAATTTTCTTGTTTAAAATATTCTAAACTTAAGTGCTAAACAAAGGAGTGTTTCCTGGCATACAGGTGAACATAAAAGGAAGTGGAAGGGGTAGCGAGGTAGCTCAGTGGAGAGAGAGCTAGGACTGGAGATGAAAGGTCCTCCTTTCGAATCTGACCTCAGATACTTCCTAGTCCTTACATCTCTTCTGCCTTGAATAAATAGTATTGATTCTAAGACAGAAAGTAAGGGCTTTTAAAAGGGGGAAGGGGGGCTCTGACACCATGAATCTCCATTTCACATGACCTGCTTTTTAAAAATAAAAATATAATAAATTCTTTGCTTTGCTTTTTTTTTTTTAACCCTTACTTTCTGTCTTAGTGGCAACTCTAAGATAGAAGGGCAAGGCAAAATAGGGTTAAGGGACTTGTGAAAAAAGTAAAAAATTATGGTTGGACTGAATATTAAGAGTTTTTGTCATCAGGAATTGATTACTCAATTCCAAATGAAAAACTCAAGTCAGAATGATTTTTATGGTGGTTTATTTACAAATAGGAAGAGAGAGTGAAAGTAAGAAAATCAGAGAGAGGAGAGGGTGGATATGTAACCCAACACACTAAGTAATTTGCTCCAGCCCCTGGCTCAACCCAGGCAGGGCCAGAGAAGCCTTGAGCCGAGGGCCGGGTGATGAGTAAAGCAGAGGCTTCTTCTCCCTAGAGGGGAGAGCTCTCCTGAGGATAGTCCCTTCAGAAAATCCAGGAAGGAGTCAGTCTTTTTCACTCACCACGCGGTAGTTCAAAGGGAGAGATTTAAGAACAAATTCATCATCAGCCTCCAACTTGAACTCCAAACTCTGAAAGAAAGAAGTAGTCCCCACAGGAAGTTGTAACTCCCTTTTAAAGACGCTTCTTTTGCATCATTTCCTGTGCCTTCCTCTACATTTTACGTGTACCAATTACAGCTAACGCTCTGCTTAGGACTGCCCAGGGGACAGTCAGTGGGTTCTGATTCATCACCCACTTTTGCACATGTTGGTTACAGACTTCCCCCACACGAGTACAAGTAGGGTGTTTACACTTTTGGTGATTAATTCTAAAAATAGGCAGGGTGGGATTAATCTCATCTTCACACTTGTGCAGGGTCACCCAGCTAAGATTTAAATCCAGGCACTATCCACTGTGCCACCTTGCTGCCCCTATGCATTACTTTCAAAACTGTCCTATTTGTATTTCCTTCTGTTCATTTTTTAAATATTTATTTATTTAAAGCTCTTACCTTCCATCTTAGAACCAATGCTATGTTTTAGTTTAAAGCAGAAGTGCAGTAAGGACTAAGCATTGGGAGTTAAGCGATGTGCCCAGAGTCACACAGCTGGGAAGTATCTGAGGCCAAATTTGAACCCAGGAACTTCCATTTCAGGGCCTGGTTCTCAATCTACTGGGCCATCCAACTGCTCCTATGCATTTTGAAAAATGTTACAGAGCTTAGGGTGGGGGGATTAGTATTGCTATCACTTCTCATTAACTTTGAGAAAACGAAGGGAGAACCTTGTCAAAAACTCTCATAGTCAAACAAGACAAATCCACACAGTGGCTGTGTCTGATAGTGTATGTCTCTTAAACTTTATATTGATGACTTTTCCATCAAGCTTCATCATAGATCCTCTGGAGACGTGGTTAGTCCCTGCTGTGATATCAGCAGCATCACCTAGCCTCTTTTGCTCAGAGTTCTCATCCTTTATGATGCTCTTCTTGTAGAAATCATTCTTTTGGTTCTGTTTCTCATTTTGAGTTTATACTACCCAGGATTCTCTGAAATCATCTCTTTGGTCATTTCTTACAGCCTGATAATATCCTTTTAAACTTATATACACTGACCATTTCTTTAGCCACTCCCCAGTTGAGGAAGAGACACTCCAAAGAATTCCCTTAGAGTCTCATTCTTTTCTTTTCCTCCTCTTCCTCCCCTCCAAATTCCTGCCTTCAGTGTCAGGTTTTTGGTTATCTTTTCCCTCTTCTTATTTCCTCCTTCCCCACTTGTTGAGTTTGATGAATTTCTGAACTAGATTCTTTGTGTGGCTTTTTGTTTTTAAGCCCTTGCCTTCCATCTTAGAATCAGTACTGTGTATGGGTTCCAAGGCAGAAGAGTGGTAAAGGCTGGGCAATTGGGATGAAGTGGCTTGCCCAGAGTCACACAGTTAGGAATGTCTGAGGTCAAATTTGAACTCAGGACCTCCTATCTCTAGGCCTGGCTCTCTGTCCACTGAGCCACCCAGCTGCCCCCTCTGTCTATGTTCTTAATCCTCCTTTGTCAGTGCCAGATAAGAGTGGGGGACTCACCTGATGCCTAATATCCTCATCCATTTCTCCATGTTTATATATTCTTATGAAGCTCAATTATGAAACCTATCAAGTTCCACTCCCTTCTTTCTACTTTTTTCCACTAGTGTATTCCTCCTTTTATACCTCCCTCCTTCCCCTCTTTTAAAAACCTCAGAAAAGGGACTTATGAGAAAGAACACTATTCACGTCCAGAAAAAGAACTGTGGCAATAGAAACACAGAAGAAAAACAATTGCTTGATCTCATGGGTCGATGGGGACATGATAGGGCATCTCTAAGCAATCACCCTAATACAAATATTAACAATATGGAAATAAGTCTTGATCAATGACATATGTAAAACCCAGTTGAATTACTCTTTGGCTACAGGAAGGGGGTGGGAGGAGGGGAGGGAAAGAACATGAATCATGTAACCATGGAAAAATATTTCAAACTAATTAAATAAATAAAGGTTTTCAAATTAAAAAAACCTCAGAAAAGAACCACTTTCTACCCTTCCCACCAGCCTTGGTCTAGGGCCTCTGCTTTTCTTGTTTATATACTTCTTTTTTACCTTTTGAAGACATTAAGGTTCTGAAGGAACACTTGCTTCATGATTCCCTTTATTAGAATGTGAGCACTCCCATCATCCTACAGTTTTTTTGTTGTAGTTCAGTTGTTTTTCAGTCATGTCCAATTCTTTGCCACCTTATTTGGGATTTTCTTGGCAAAGATACCAGGGCAGCTTGCCATTTCCTTCGCCAGTTCATTTTACAAATGAGGAAACTGAGGCAAATGGGGGTGAAGTGACTTGCCCACGGTCACACAGCTGCTGTATCTTAGGAGTCTCTCTGACTTTAGGCCCTGTGTTCTATCCACTGCATCACCAATGGCCCAAAACCAAGTCTTAGAAATCACTTTATGGAGATCTCCTTCATCTGGCTGAGGAAGCTCCTCCATAACCAATCTCCATCCTATCTAGTGACTATTTGGGCCTGACTCTGCCTTGCATTTTGGGAATGATCCCCTCTGCCTCACCCCAGTTCCTCCTCCATTTCCCAGCTGACACCCGTTTTGGCTCCTATCACTAGTTTTGGGGGACGCTTCAAGGGGCCATCATTTGGATAATTACAATGATTAGACAATCTCTTAAGATCTCCTCCATGCACAAAAGATGTCTAGTTCAACCCCTTCCTAGGCTCATTAAAAAGATGACATGCCAGAGGCCCAGTCACACGTCTAGTGGAGCCAGGACCAGCGTCCAGGTCTTTTGGCCCTGCTTGTCCCAGCCACCTCCCCGGAACACACTGTCCCATCAATGCTGGGGAAATACTTGAAAGAATAAACGTTGGCTTTTGGGTGCCATTTGTCCCTCTTTGCCCTTTACCTACCTGGCTGGTCTGTCCTCTGGGTAGAGAGGAAGAGCCTGGCAAAACAGTGCCTGGGCCCGAGGTCTGATCGCTGGACTGAAATGGATGAGAAGCAATTACAAGGTGTTTCCTGTATGCCCAGGGCACCAGGCTGGGGCCTCTGCCCTCAAATACCTGACCTTCTCGTGGGAGAAGGAGAGCCTGAAAGGTGGGGGTAGGGCAGAGGGGATGTGGCACCAAAGCCTGTTAGAATCACGGTCTTGGATCAGGGTCCAAAGGAAGCAAGAATAATGATCAGAAAAGACATTGAAGTCAGTCTTTATTTTTTTTATTTTTTAAAAATAAATTTCCATTTAAGTTTTCCAAAGTTATATGATCCAGATTGTCACCCTCCCTCCTTCCCATCCCACTTCCCAGTGCTGACAATTCAATCTGGGTTATACATATCGTATCACACAAGATTTATTTTTATATTATTTGTTTTTGTTAGCAAATAATCATTTTTTTTAATTTTTAAATTAAAAACCCTTACCTTTCATCTTAGAATCAATACTGTGTATTGGTTCCAAGGCAGAAGAGTGGTAAAGATTAGGCACTGGGGGTTAAGTGACTTGCCCAGGGTCACACAGCTACCAGATTTGAACCTAGGACCTCCCGTCTCTAGACCTGGCTCTCAATCCACTGAAGCCACCCAGCTTCCCCTCAAATAATCTTATAAAACCAACAGTTCTTTCTCTGGAGGTGGATAGCTGTTTTTGTAAATCCCTCAGAATTGTCCTGGGCTCTCCTGCTACCTCTGGCAAATTTTAGACTTTTCCTTTTTGAACCTTTTTTTTTTTTTTAAACTTCTGAACATTTTCATTTTATTAAGCAATGCACAGCATTTGACTATCAAACGGGGACCAGGCCACTTCTTCACCTTAGTGCCTGACCCGAAATATAGGGAAGGCATGTACTTTAAATAACTATTAAGGCCAATTAATTAAAAGTTATTCTTTAAATATTTTTCCATGGTTAATATGATTCATGTTCTCTTCCTCCCTCCCCTTTTCCCTCCTCTCCTCCCAGAACTGACAAACTGTTCCACTGGGTTATACATGTATTGTTACTCTTGAACTTTCTTTTTATTTATTTATTTATTTGCTTATTCAGGGGTTATTTATTTCATTAATGGGGGAGGGGGTAAACCCTTACCTTCCGTCTTGGAGTCAATACTGTGTATTGGCTCCAAGGCAGAAAAGTGGTAAGGGCTAAGCAATGGGGGTTAAGTGACTTGCCCAGGGTCACACAGCTGGGAAGTGTCTGAGGCCAGATTTGAACCCAGGACCTCCCATCTCTAGGCCTAACTCTCAATCCACTGAGCTACCCAGCTGCCCCCTAGGATATTTTTCCATGGCTACATGATTCATGCTCTTTCCCTCCCCTCCTCCTACCCCATTCCAGTAACCAACTAGCAGTTCCACTGGGTTTTACATGTGTCATTGTTCAAAACCCATTTCCATATTATTTGCAATATTTGCAATAGAGTTTTGAGTCTACTTCCCCAGTCCTATCCCCATCAAACCATGTGATCAATCATATGCTTTTCTTCTGTGTTTCTACTCCCACAGTTGGGATAACATTGAACCTTCTTTTTAAAAACCTCTGTGTGACCCCTGGGCAAGTCACTTGATCTCTATTGGCTAGTTTTTACTGTTCCTCTCCCTTGGAACCAATACATGGTATTGATTCCAAAATAAAAGGTTTTCAAGGCTTAAAGGTAGCTAGGTGGCTGGGGGTGGGGGGTGGAGGGAGGGGAGCACCAGCCTGGAGTTGGAGGACCTGAGTTCCTTTCTGGCCGCAGAGACTTCCTCACTGTGTATTACCCTGGAGAAGTCACTTGACCCCAATTGCCTGGGCCTGGCTCTTCAGTCTTAGAGTTGTTACTTGGATAGAAAGTAAGGGTTAAAAAAACCAACAACTTCTTGTCCTACTCTCCCAAGGCACTGTGCTTATGCACCAGTAAGTATTTCTTGGTCAGTGAGTACTAAATTAGGAATTAGATGTCTTGGGTTTGGATCCTGGCTTGCTGCTTACTAGCTTGTGATTGTAGGCTCTCTGCACCCGCTCTGCCCAGACATGAGAGCATGGGACTCAGTGATCTCCAAGATCTTCCACAGGCCTGATGTCTTTGCTTCTGAAGACAGGGCCCTGAATCCATTGGGAGGCTTTTTAGTCCCCCTGAACATGGAGACCGTCTGCTCAAGAATGGAGCGGTCGTGTTGCCTGGCTGAGCTTTGAAGAGATGTAACCAGAGAGAAGGCTAAGTCAGTCTCTGTCCAGGCCCCAGCCCTCAGGTCTCCTTGTGGCTGAGCCTCATCAGAATAGGCAGAGAATCCATCGGCTGGTTAGAAGCAGCTTTAAGAACCGAGGATTTCCATGTGTTTCATTCTGCTTCTCTCTCTCTCCCGGCAGCTGGTGCCTCCATTTAAGCCACAAGTCACATCTGAGACAGACACCAGGTATTTTGATGAGGAGTTTACAGCCCAAATGATCACCATCACCCCTCCTGACCAAGGTGAGTTCCAGGGCAGGATCTAGGGGATCACAGGGGCCAGGGGAGCTGTGGCCTTGGGGGTGGGAAGAGCAGAATGTGGAGAAGCCTAGTCTGGGGAGGAAAGAGGCCAAAAATAAATGGAGGGGTAGAGGCCTGGACTGGGAGAGGTGATGCCTATTCAGTAGAAAAAGGCTAGGGAGATGGAGGCAGAAACCAGAAGTTGGGAAGGGCAGGAGAGACCAGAAACCTGGACTTAGGAGGATAAGGGCCTAGGCCAGAAGGACAGAGACTGGGTGGATGCTAGGCCTGGAGACAAAAGCTTGGGGTTATCAGAGGGAGAGGAAGATGCTGTATAGACCTTTCTCACAGACATGTTCAAGCGGAGAGTCTTTGGATCAGAGATTTAGAGTCTAACCCCTTCCTTTGACTCACGAGATAGCTGAGGCCTAGAGCAGGGATTTGAAGGGAGCAGGGCTTAGATCTGATCCCCAGCCCTAGGGCTCTAAATGAGGGGAATCTCTCAGATAACCTTGGCAACCCCATGCCTAGGCTTAAGTGCTTTCTTTACAAAATCCAGTATGAAGGCAGCTGGGTGATTCAGTGGATTGAGAGTCAGGCCTAGTTCCTGGGTTCAAGTCTGACCTCAGACACTTTCTACCTGTGTGATCCTAGGCAAGTCACTTAATCCTAATCGCCTAGTTCTTCTGCCTTAAAACTAATACTTAGTATTGATTCTAAGACAAAAAATAAGAGTTTAAAGAAAAAAAAAGATATAAGAGCTCCAGGTAGCCAGTCTGCCATGATGCCTGCCCGGGTACTTCATGCTTAGTGTCTTATTCCTCTGCCCTCTTGCCTCCTTTCCAGATGACAACATGGAATGTGTGGATAACGAGAGACGGCCCCACTTTCCTCAGTTCTCATACTCTGCCAGTGGGACAGCTTGACGTGTGGCCAGCCCGAGGCATTCATTCCGAAGCAAATACAGACTGCAATTGGGGGAACTTGGGTTTCAACAGACACCAGGGACTTCCTGTGTTACCTGACTTATGAACGACGTTGCTTTGTACAACACTTTAGATTAATTTCTAGGAAGCCTCACCATTGATTTGTATTTAAAAGAAGAAAAAAAAACAAAAGAAAGAAAAAGGAACCGAAGCAATTATGATATTCAGTCATTTTCACACCATCAGGACCTTAGGTTGGAAAGAAAATGTAAAAAAAAGAAAAAAATGTTCTCTTTAGGAATAAGATGTCCAACATATCAGCCAGTTTGAGAAGAAAAATTCCCCTCATCTTTTTATTTATTTCATCTTGCTTTTTTTTTTTTTCACCTTTACGTTGCTTCGGCACGCACTCAGAACAGCCTGGTGGATGGATTTAGAAAGATGTAAAGACATTTGTCGCTAGTGCAATAATTAACCTCAGAAATAAGATGAACAGGCTTCCGAGGGCCATACTCTCTCTGGAGAGCCTGGGGCTATAAAGGGTGATGGTGTGGATTTTCAGCACCAGTGCAGACAGACTGACTCCCCGGAGGAGCCAAGCCAATAGCCTCCGTGAGCTGCTTTCAGAGCCCCCGGGTCGTGGCTGAGACTCGTGTTGCACGGTGAGCTGGATGGTTCAAGCGGGCTATTTGTTCTCATCGAGATTCTGCATAGGAAGTAAGGGTTCCACAACTGCTGTAGGGAGCATCCACGGACCAGCCTCCTGCTTCTCCTCCTCTCTCCCATCGGGTGCCTCGTGCCAAGTATGGACCGTGCACCCCCCCGCCAGAATTCCTCCAGAGAAATAAATATTGGCACTGAGACCCCTCGCTACCTTCAGAGGGTAGTTGGCGAGTTCCTGGATGTGAGTATGTAGGAAAAAAGCCCCCCGTAACCTCCTGTCATTGTGCCCAGGCCATGTTCAGTCTCAGAGAAGCCTTTTTTTTTTTCTTGGCCTATGTGTAACAAAAGAACTTGAATTTAAATTTTTCCTCTGTATTCAAAGGAATATGACCGTCAAAGTACATGGGGAAGAGGGGCTACTTTGTTAACTGCATTGTGAACAGAAGCTCCTCTCCCCACCGCCGACATACACATCCCCTTCCTCACATTTCATCATCCACATCATCTTAGTAACTTTCCACAGACGTCATCTCGCTCTGCCTCCGGCGAGTGCCCCCCCTCCCGTTGTAGCTTATATTCTCTCTAGTTCGCTTATGCACCACCCCCCGACTGTCCAACCCCCCCGAAATGAAATGTGCTGCAGGCATGAGACGCTTCGGCTGCAAGGCACTCATCACATCCCCTTACCCCCGATCCCTGACCCCATGGCATTTTTTTATAATGTTCAACTTTACTATTTTTACTATTATAATATGAAACCTTTCCCCTCAGAATACTTCAATAAAATTTGCTTTACAAGTTAGGCTCTTCTTGTCTTCTTAGAAGCTTTGCATCAAGTGGGAGGGGAAGGTGTCTTGCCATCTGGGGGGTTGGGGGATAGCTGCTTTGTGTTTGAATGAATGAACAAATGAATGAATGAATGAAATAGCATTTACTAAACACTTTAACTAGGTGTCAAGCTTTGGGAATGCAAGGGAAAGCAATCCAAGTCCTTGCTCTCAAGGAGCTCATTTTCTTCCTTTTTTTTTAAACCCTTACCTTCTGTTTTCTCAGACAGAAGAGAGGCATTTGGGGTTAAATGATTTGCCCAGAGTTATACACATAAAAAATATCTGAGGCCAGATTGGAACACAAGACCTCCTAACTCTAGGCCTGGTGCTCTGGCCACTGTGCTGGTAAGGGTGCCGCTGCCCCCTCCAATTATATTTAACCTGGTTGAGGCCAACACTCTGTTGTAGACAATTTTCCTAGTTCAATACACTTCATTCTGCCTCAGTTCATACATGCTCTTCTGAATTCCTTTATTCATTTGTTTGTTTGTTTGCTTGTTTTGAGCCCTTACCTTCTGTCTTGGAATCAATACTATGTATTGGTTCCAAGGCAGAAGAGTGGTAAGGGCTAGGCAATGGGGGTTAAGTGACTTGCCCAGGGTCACACCTCTAGGAAGTGTCTGAGGTCAAATTTGAACCCAGGACCTCCTAGCTGTCCCCTGAATTCCTTTAGTTTAAAAGAACCCTTCCTCAGAAGAGATTTAAAAGTCTTTGGAATTTCGTTTCTGCCCTGGGAATTTGAGCAGAACCTCCTTGGGTGAAGCTTTTGCATAAAAAACTTTTCTGCGAGGTTAGTAATGGAAGGCCCAGCCCAGGTATTACAGTAAAACCTGAGGAGGGGGAAGGAGTTAGTCAAGGAAAAAGGGAGATAAGACCTCTAAGGGAAAAATTGTCAGAAAGTTCTGAAAGGGAATAATTGGCCTTCCACCCTCTCCCTCCCCAAAGCATTGCCTCATTTATCCCCGCCACCTCTCTCCACCACCACCCCACCAGGCCTCTGGCCACCAGTATTGTCCTGGTTTCTGGAACATAGACCTACAATTTGATTTTGGATCAGGCTACATCCTCTCGTGGAAGCAATCTGCTCAAGTGAAAAAAGAGCCTTGGATTTGCAATGTGACAATCTGAATTCAAATCCCAGGCCCAACAACTTCCCAACTGTGCCATTGGGCTCCGCTCTGGGTCTCAGCATCCTAAGTTATTTTTATCTTGAAAACGATCTCACAGAACCCTGGTGAGGAAAGTAAACCTTAAAGGGCTAGAGAAATATGAGGTGTTATTAATATTTTAGGCCTGATTCCTAGCAGGGTCTAAGAAAAACCGCCTAACAAAATGTGCTATTCCTCATGTTGCCTGGGGAAAGTAATGCCATTGAGGTGCCACCTACCAGCCCAGGCCTTGGGCAAGAGGAAGCCAGCAAACCGTCCAACTGATGGAGAATAAATGCCTTGGAAATGGCAAGCCAAAAGCTAGCTACTGTTACTTCTGTTAGAAACATGTGATGGCAGAGTTGAAGATAGGTCTGATTTGGAAAGGACTTTAGAGACTATGAAATCTCATTCCCCATTTCACAAAAAGGGATGTAGTTCATGAAAAGAAAAATGACTGCCCAAAGGTCACAGAGAATAAATAGAAGATCTACGATTAGAAACTTAAAGGTTTGGAACAAGGCCTAGCGGTCCTGTCAGGGGGGTGCTTTTACCAGGAGGGGCTGTTCCCCTGGCCCTGGCGATCGGTTTCTACTGTTGGTTCATGTGGGCTCTTCCCATGGACTCAAGCAAGAGCTGGCCCTCACAAAGTGAGAATGCACAAAAATGTTTTCCTTAGCCCCTTTGCAGGGAAAGAAGGAGATTTGAAAATGCAGAGAAAAAAGTTTCTTCCTTCCTTCCTTCCTTCCTTCCTTCCTTCCTTCCTTCCTTCCTTCCTTCCTTCCTTCCTTCCTTCCTTCCTTCCTTCCTTCCTCCCTCC
>NC_058131.1:424411678-424644855 GCF_016433145.1 Gracilinanus agilis | reverse complement strand
TATCTTTCTTTCTTTCTTTCTTTCTTTCTTTCTTTCTTTCTTTCTTTCTTTCTTTCTTTCTTTCTTTCTTTCTTTCTTTCTTTCTTTCTTCCTTTCTATAGCTTTTTTTAACTTAAATTTTTTTATCAATTACATGTAGAAATAATTTTAAATGATTGTTATCTGACATTTTGTGATTTAGTTTCTGTCCCTCCTTCCCCTCCTTTCCTTTTCCTCCTGTTTCCCTGAGGTGGGGGCCTGATAGAGGTTATACTAGTACTGTCATTCAATTCATTTTTCCATATTTCTTATGCCACGAAAACAGACATAAATAATTCCTTCTTTGGCTGTTAATGGTGTTAGTCCTTCACAGCCAACCATCATAGAGTATTTCTGTTACTATATGCAGTGTTCTTCTGGTAAGGCTCACTTCACTTTGTATCAGTTCCTATGAGTCTTTCCAGGTTTTTCGGAACTCATTCCATTTGTCATTTCTTGTGGTACAATAGTATTCCATTACAATCATGTACCACAACTTCTTCATCCATTTCCCAAGTGATGGACAATTGCTCAGTTTCCAGTTCTTTGTTAGTATAAAAAGAACTGCTGTAAGTGGTTTTGTACAAGTAGATCTTTCCCCTTTATCTTTGATTTCTTTGGGAAACAGGCCTAGTAGAGGGGTTGCCAGGTCAATGGTTATGCACAGTTTTATGGTCCTTTTTGAGCCTGGTTCCAGATTGCTCCTGAGGGTGTTAGTGTCCCAATTTTCCCCCATCCTCTTCAGCATTTATCATTTTCCTTTTTGGTCATATTCACTGATCTCATAGGTGTGAGGTGGTACCTCAAAGTTGTTTTAATTTGCATTTCTCTAATCAAAAGTGATTTGGAATTTCCCAGTTGTGTGACCCTGGGCAAGTCACTTCACCCCCATTGCCTAGCTCTTACCACTCTTCTGCCTTGGAACCAACACACTCACAACAACAATATTGATTCCAAGATGGAAGGTAAGGATTTATTTAAAAAAAAAAAACTGATTTGGAGCATTTTTTAATATGACTATGGATAGTCATAATTACTTCATCTGAGAACTGTGTGTTCATACCTTTTGACCATTTATCAATTGAGAGACTAATTTCAAAACATAGAAAAAATAAACCAAAACAACTTAACAGAGTTGCGTCCAGGGATAGTGAGGGCCTCATCCTTGGAGGTATTTAAGCAGAGATTGGATGATCAATTGAGGATATTGCAGAGGGGATGCCTTCTCAAGCTGAGCCTGAATAAGGTATCCTTTTGGGGCAACTCAAGAGTATGCCTAAAGAAAAGCATGAGCCAGAGATGGGCTTTGTGTTTCATTATTATAATTTCCTTCCTTCCTTCCTTCCTTCCTTCCTTCCTTCCTTCCTTCCTTCCTTCCTTCCTTCCTTCCTTCCTTCCTTCCTTCTCCTTTTCCTCCCTTCCTTCCTCTTTTCCTCCCTCCCTTCCTTCCTCTCTTCCTCCTTCCCTCCCTCCCTCCCTCTTTCCCTCTCTCTCTTCTGTCTTAGAATCCATATCAAGAATCAGTTCCAAGGCAGAAGAGCAATAAGGGATAGGCAAAGGTGGGGGGCGGGGGAGGGAATTAAGTGATGCCCAGGATCACACAGATAAGATATGTCTGAGTCCATATTTGAATCCAGAACTTCCTGTCTCTAGGCCTGGCTCTCAACCCACTGAGCCACCTAGCTGCCACTTCACATTTCTTACATTACAAAATCTTCCTTTTCCAGTCCAAGGTAGGTCGTATAATCAGTTGTATGCCGTGTACTCATTTTACAAATAAATTCCAAGCTTAGGCAGGTGAAGTATTTGTTTTTCAAAGTCACACAGCAAATAAATATCAGAACTGAGTGTTCTTTCAAACAAGCAGGATGACCTCTCATAAAAGTGTCTAATAGGATATTCTGCTTTCCTGAGTTACCTGAACCTATGAATTCCAGGGTCAGAAGGTAAGAATTCCAAAGTTTCAATGAGTCCATTGGAGATGATTCAAAGGACTGCTAAGCTGCATTCAAGGCCCAGTTAAGATGCTTAGCTCCTGTTTCCCACCCCCCCACTACCTTTTTTTAAAAAACAAAGTGGGGTCCCTTCTGCAGGGTACGTCTGGTGTATTAAATTCAGTTCTGGGCATCTCATTTTTAAGAATGATGTTGAAAAGCTTCACAGTTGGGGTGTCTCAGTGGATTGCGAGCCAGGCCTAGAGATGGGAGGTCCTCAGTTGATATCTGGCCTCAGACTTACTAGCTGCATGACCCTAGGCAATTCATATAACCCCAATGCCTTAAAGAAAGAAAAGAAAAGCGGCAAAGCATCCTACAGAAGGCAAGCAGGATGGTGATGCAAAAGGGAAGAAGACAACTGGAAAATATCAGAAAAATGCCCAGTCCAATGTGAGGCAAGAGTGACAGGGGGCAGCTGGGTAGCTCAGTGGATTGAGAGCCAGGCCTAGAGACAGGAGGTCCTGGGTTCAAATCTGGCCTCAGACACTTCCCAGCTGTGTGACCCTGGGCAAGTCACTTGACCCCCATTGCCTACCCTTACCACTCTTCCACCTATAAGTCAATACACAGAAGTTAAGGGTTTAAAAAATTGAAAAAAAAAAAAAAGAGAGTGACATAGATACCCTAAAAAAACTAAGACCAGGGTCCAAATTAAGAGAAATGTAAAGGGGCAGCTGGGTAGCTCAGTGGATTGAGAGACGGGAGGTCCTAGGTTCAAATCTGGCCTCAGACACTTCCCAGCTGTGTGATCCTGGGCAAGTCACTTAACCCCCATTGCCTACCCTTACTACTCTTCTGCCTTGGAGCCAATACACAGTATTGACTCCAAGATGGAAGGCAAGGGTTTAAAAAAAAAAAATTAGACTTGGTCCCCTCGGCCTGAGAGGGCAGAATGAGGAACGATTAGTGGAAGGTAAAAAGAGGCCAATTTAGCATGAATGTCAGGAAAATTTGCCCCAAAATTAGAGTGGTCAACCCTAAATGGAGATTACTGCTTTGGGAAGTCATGGAATCCTGGCTTTAGAGCTGAAAAGAACTTCAGAAGCCAATGAGTCCAACTTCCTCATTTTATAGATGAAGAGCCTGAGATCCAAGAGGTTGGGAGTGACTTCTAAGTCCATAGGTAGTAAATAGAACACACCTGGGAGTGAAATTCAGGGACTGAGATGAGGCTTGCACATAAAAGGTTTAACCTTGATAGTGACAGTGCTCCTTTGAGAATGAAGGGAATGAATGGGAACTTGTTTTTTTTGAGGTAGGGAGAAACCTCAGTTTTTTGTTTGTTTTTTATCATCCTGCAAAGCACACTTCCATATTGCTCCTTGTTAGAGCAAACTCATACATAACTAGACCCCCAAAATAAAACCATAAATACACTGATGTGAATGATGACTCCAAGAGTTCTTTCTCTGGATTCCAGAGAAAGGTTTCAGGATTGTCCCAGATCAGTGCATTGCTGAAAGTAGCCAAGTTTTCACAGATAATCATCGTCCAATATTGCTGTTACTGTGTACAATATTCTTCCAGTTCTGCTTACTTCACATCAGTTCCCACAGATCTTTCCAGCTTTTTTTCTGAAATCCTCTTGTTTACCATTTCTTATAGCACAACAGTATTCCATCTCCAACATGTACCACAATTTGTTCGGCCATTCCCCAAATGATGGGCATCTTCTCAATTTCCAATTCTTTGCCATCACAAAAAAAAGCTGCTATAAATATTTTTGTACAAGTAGGTCCTTTCCTCTTTTTGATTATCTCTTTGCGAGACCTCAGTCTTAATAAAGCAGGATTTGGGGTTCTCTTCAGTAAGAGAGAGGCAAGTTTGGGGTTGAGGAGAGAGAATTTGGTTGTGGGGACCTTCCAAGTTAACCAAGTTAAATACTGGCAGTTCCTTCCCTCCTTGAGCCTTTTTAATTCTTACTCTAACACTGTGTGATTCTGAGGAATCACCTCTCACTTCCTTGGGTCAGTTTCCTTCTTTACAAAGTGAAAATCCTAATATTGAGGGACTTAATGAGTTAACTGGAGATGATTCAAAGCTCTGCTAAATTGTGCTCTGGGTCTAGTTGAGATAAAAACCCCTTGGAAGCCTCCTGGCAGGGAGAGGATGCATGACTGCTCGTGGGCTGGGTTACCTTTTGTCAGGTAAGAGTTGGACCTCTGAGGGCCCTTTTTCAGCTGACATTCTTTGATGCCCAAAACTGGAGAAAAGGTTTCTGAGTGCTTAACAGCTTGTGGGCAAACTACCAGAGGGTGCCACCTTGTGGATATTTGGCCACACTGCCCTGGATTTATCATTCTATCTGCTGCTCTCTTCTGTCCAGTTCCAGTACTGAGTAAATAATGACTATGCAAAAGGCCTCAGGCTGGCCACCTGAACTTTTGGAAAGATAAACCAAATACGAAGAAGCAAACTTTTCTACCCTAGCAATTAATTGAGAGACTGCATGAACAATAGAGAGGCACAATATAGGGTCAGGAAGACCCAGGATCACCTGTTTTTGACACTTAATAGTTAAGTGACCCTAGACAAGTCACTTAACCACTCAGTGCCTTAGTTTCCTCATCTGCAAAAATGAAGGAACTTGATAGCCTGTAAGATCTCTTCTGACTCTAAATTTTTGACCCTATGGCTGAGTGTAAAACAACTTGGAAAAGATAATAAAGGATTATAATATACTTCACCTTAATAATTACATATATTACACATGTAAAATATATATCAGATTGCTTGCTGTCTGAGGGAACAGTGGGGAGGGGACAATGGGAGGGAGGGTGTGAATTTGGCTCAATTTTTTTTAATCCAAAGATTAAAAATTATTTTTACATGTAATTGGAGGGGAAATGAAAAGACAATTATTTTTATTTATTTATTTTTAAAGCCCTTTCCTTCTGTCTATACTGTGTATTGGTTCCAAGATAGAAGAGCAGTAAAGGCTAGTAAAGAAATAATGTCCCTAATTGAAGGAATAACGTGGATAGATGGTGTTATTCACACTAGAGAACTGGTTTGGATACTTATTTGGCTGTTGATAAGTATCACAATCCCCTTTTTGTGAAAGGAAGCAAATTTTCCTTCCCTCCACTTGACCAGTGTGCATAAAAGCCTTGGAGACTATGTTATAAGAAAACAGTATCTATATTTATTAGAAATCAAGGTAGACTGTGCGGATTAAACAAAAGGATACCCTGACTCTTAATTTCTTATAACTCACCCAACCAATCTATGTCCCTCTCACAAAGGACTCTTCTGTTCTTCCAGCTAGCTATGTATGGTTAAAATTAAATATCCAAATACTCCAAGTATTATTTTTATAAGATTTATTACTAATAATAACTCGAAGTAAAGGGAAATAAAGTGAGGGAGAAAGAGCATTTTTTCAGCCACGTTAGTAGGAAAAAAGATCTCAAGGGCATCGTTACAGAAACCTTTAACAACCAAATGTAAAAATGTTCATGAGGACACAGAGGAAAGGAATTCCGGGGAATGTAGTCCTGGGGTACAAAATTCCAACCACACATTCCCCCTTGAGATCCTTTGGGAGACTAGTTGCTCCAATGGATCATGTAAACATAACCAAACTTGTAACTTTAACTAGAGGTATATATAATAATTTGGGAATAAAAGGGAAATAAAAGAGAAAAAGAACAAAATCAACATTAGGTGCATTGACAAAAAGCCAATGAGGGGCAAGTCCCCTTTAGCATAAGTGTGTACATTCAAAATAAGGGCATTCAAGCCCCCATGGTTTAATTTAGCACATCCCAAAGTTCACTCTGGATCTTTTGGTACAGCATGTGGTTCCTGATTGCATCTTCATGGCCGCCTTCTCCAAACAGTTTACTCTCTGGATTCTGGGAGATAGCAAGTTTCTTACCCTAAAATTACTTTCAAAAGAATTTAAAGAATTTAAACTTTGCCATATAGGATAATAATACATTCCCCCCTGAGGAAGATGGTGAAAAATACAGGGATCACCCAGGGATACATGGCTGACTTATAAGGTATATGAATCAGTTGCAAAAAAAAAAAAAAAAAAATCAAAAACATCAAAAAATCCAAATAAAACGGGGGCAGCTGGGTAGCTCAGCGGAGTGAGAGTCAGGCCTAGAGACAGGAGGTCCTAGGTTCAAACCCGGCCTCAGCCACTTCCCAGCTGTGTGACCCTGGGCAAGTCACTTGACCCCCATTGTCCACCCTTACCAATCTTCCACCTATGAGGCAATACACCAAAGTACAAGGGTTTAAAAAAAAATCCAAATAAAAGAGAAAAAAGTAACTACTGAATGAAATAAAAAATAGCAAAATTTTATGCATAAAAATTTAAGGAAAAATAAATATATAACAGGTCCTTGAATCAGGGCCCAATTAAAGTGACTTAAGCAATTATGCACTTACCCAATCAGTAGCCAGGACTACAGAAAGTTTGCCACACTATGAAAGACAGAAAAGGGACTAGATTTTAGCAGCAAATTGGGAAATAGCATTCCCTGATCTGATTTTACCTTTTCTCTCAGGGATATGGGAGCCAGCATAGCAGCCAAAATTACTGGGATAATTTCTTCAATGAACTCTTTTGGTAGAGGGTACTGAGGAATGGAAGGAGGTAGGCCATATTTTGTCCTAATTTAAATAGAATCAGCTTATTTAAGTAGGCCAACATCAGAAGATGATGTGGTGCTTGATAGAATGTGGCTCAGTGAAGTCCTGCATCTAACATATATCAAACAGTCACAACCTCAAGGCTCAAAACAAGTTCAAATCCTCTGTGTCTTGGCATAGTATCTCATCAATCCCACTGGGATTGGTTCTGGTCTCTTTGACCTTGTGCTCAATTGGCACTATGCAGGTTAGCTTTGTGCTTTTTTGGCACTGTGCAGTAGCTCTTTTTGTATTCTCTTCTGGAATCAGTCAGGATCATTAAGCAAAGTCCCATAATTTTTAAACAATGAATGGCAGGTTTCTATAGTCTAGAGCTTTTGGGTATGCATTTATATTAAGGCTAATGGACATTTTAAACTTATCCTAGTGCAAACTAAAAAAAAAAAACACCTTTTAATACTGGTAACATGTGCTTCAAAATAGAAAAAATGAAAGAAAAAAGAAAAATTGAATACTATATTGCACATGCAAGGAAAAACAATAATAAAAAATATTTTAAAAATAAAAATATATAGCATACAATCAGTGACACACTGTGTCAGCCAAGGAGAGGTAGAATACAAAGGTTTCTTATAAAAAATTAGATCCATTTCCTTTTTAACTTGGCTATGATCCACAGTGTGAGTGGAAATAATTTTCACAAAGTAACAGCTTTATAAAACAGTAGCACAGCAGATAATGCACATTCAAAGAAATACAAAAATTCTCAAAAATCACAAAAGGCACATCAACTTATCTAAAGTTTACTAATACAGGTTTTTTCCAATTAGTTTATGGAGTTTTATAATGGTATTTTCTCACGTTCAAGTATAGGAAGGTACAAATAAAGACAGAATATGTAGCTAATAGCCAAAACACATTAATAGAAAGTGATATAGTGTAACTGTATCTTCACTCAAAAACTGTGAGAAAAATGTAGGGTTGTCCACAAACCCTTGGGGCAAACAAGTCTAGGACTACTTAGAACCTTTCCAGGTGAAGGCAAATATATTCCTGAAATTCTCATGAATTGGTATTGAGAAGAATGCTGAGCAGAAGTCTATTACAGTAGAGTATATAACTGCTAGGAATAGAAGAGATAATAGTGTTTGGGTTTGAAACCACAGGATGTCTTTTTTATTTACATCCCTTATTATTTACATCCCTTAAATTCTGAATGAATCTATAGATAGTTTTCCCATTGGGTCCTAATTTTGGCTTTTTAACAAGTAGGATGGGTATATTATATTCAGATTTGCATGGAATTAGTATTCCTTGCTCAATTAGTGAATTTATCACTGGGGCAATTCCTTCAATTAACTCTTTTGATAGAAGGTATTGAGGAATGGAAGGAGGTGGCCCAGATTTTATCCTAATTTTAATAGGATCAGCTGATTTAAGTAGGCCAACATCAGAAGATGATGTGGCCCATAGAGACTCAGGTATATCAGCTGGGATTTCAAAAGTGGGAGGCTCCTTCATCTTCTGACTGTCTGATAGAAGCATAGGGAACAAATTTAAGGATTCCTCAGGTAATTCTAGTGACATAGAGCTATCTGGAGAGCAAGTTATTATGGCTCTAAGCTTGCATAAATGATCTCTCCCCAGGAGATTTATTGGGGAGCTAGGCATTAGAAGGAGAGAATGTTCTACGGACAAGGGTCCTACAGACAAGGGTCCTACAGACACCCTTCAAGGGGAAAGCTTTGGGACCTTGAGGGGTGGCCCTGATATCCCCACTACATTTAGTGAGCCAATTGAATCACAATCAGAATCAGGTGTACTCATCAATACAGATCTGGAGGCCTCAGTGTCTAAGACAATCATAATAAGAAATTGTCTCCAAAATCTACTAAAAGTGGCCTCAAGATGGCTGCATCCACCCAAAGCTGGATCTGACCATGAAGTAAAAACTCCAGAGCTCAACAGACAGGATCTTCAGATAAAACTTCAGACAAGTTGGTAAACACAGCAGGTATGACTAGATCTTCCTTAAGATGTTCTCCAGTTGAAAAGGAACCTCCAAACTTCCACAAATAGGTTAAGGTAAGGTGACCCAGAAAAGCTGCATCTTCCTCTTCTAGCTCAGGAACAAGAAGTAGCAGTTTCTTCCTCAAACTCTTTCCTCCTCAGCTCTCTGCATTCCATAATTCTCTCCAGGGTTCCTGGCTTGAGCCCAGAACTTTGGAGATAATTTTCAACCCTCTCAAACTTGCTCATCAAAATTCAACTCTATAATCCCATTCCTACACTAGGCAATGGGAGTTAAGTGGCTTATCCAACAGTCACACAGCTAGGAAGTTTCTGAGGCCACATTTGAACCCAGGACCTCCCATCTCTAACCCTGGCTCTTAATGAGCTACCCAGCTGCCCCCCAAAATTAAAATTTTTAAATTTTTAAAAATCCATATGATAATAACTTTTATATAGTGTTTCAAGGTTGACAAAATACTTAACATATGCAATCATTTCATTTGATCCTCAAAGCAAACCAGTGAGGTATACAATTTGACTATCAAACCCATTTTACAAACAAGGAAACTGGATCTGAAAGGTAATGATTTGCCCAAGTCACAGTGAAGAGGTCCAGTTGTGACTTGAAGTCTCCTAAGCTGGTACGGTACTCTTATTATCCCTCCAAAGATCTGTGATGTGTCAGTGTAGTTAGTTCTCTCTACTGACACAGATCTCTGCCTTTGTTTTGCATGCAAGGGCTAAAAGGAACAGCAACAACAACAATAATAATAACCATTTCTATCGTGCTTTCAAATTTGTAAAGCCCTGTATGTGTGGTACTCATTAAATCCTCACAAGAGCTCTGGGACCTTATACTTAATGTTGGAGGGCTTGTGGGAAGACAAGACACACACAGAGGTCAAAGATGGAAAGAAAAACATGAACATGCCAGAATATTCAGAGCAACCTTTTTTGTTGGTGGCGAAGAATTGGAAGGACATTGAGAAGGTCTAAACAAATTGTGCTGTGTTAATAAAATGGACCATATATGTTTGTGACAAGGTTGGATTTCTAATTAGGAGGGATGGGAGGAGAAACCAAGGAGAATGGGGAGGTAGAGATAGTGAATTTTTTTTAAACCCTTACTTTCTGTCTCAGAATTGATACTAATTATGATATTAAAGCACAAGAACAGTATGGGCTAGGATATTCGAGTTAAGGAACTTGACCAGGGCCACAAAGCTAGAAAATATCTAAGACTATATTTGAACCCAATTTCTCCTGTCTCCAGGCCTGGTTCTTACGGTGATTAAAAAAAAACAAAAACAACAACCACTCTACCTTCCATTTTGGAATCAATACTATGTATTGGTTCCAAGGCAGAAGAACCATAAGGGCTAGTCAGTAGAGATTAAATGACTTGCCCAGGGTCACAGAGCTGAACTACCTAGCTGTCCTATCCAGTAGTAATTTTCTAATAAAAGGGCATAAGTGAAACATTAAAGAAATACAGACAAAGCAGAAGGAATTTCAGGAGTGAGATATACAGAGAATTTTGTTGCCATCACATCCTATACAATCTTCTTCTGCTGCTCTTTGTATATTGAAATGTTCATGTTTTTTATGTTTGTCAACTTCATAATAAGAGAACATTTAAAAATGAAAATCGAATGTAATGAAGTATGATTGCACTATAAGAAATGAAGGATTCTGAGAAAAAAATAGGAAGTCTTGTATAAACCAAGTCAGAGCAAAGAGAGAAGAACCAAAGACAACATTCAATAAACTTGAATTTTTAAAAATACTTCCCTGTCATCCATACAAGACATTGTATACCCTACCTTTGCATGTGGGGTCCCACATATTTGGCATTTATTCCCTTCTCACTTTCACTTGGAATCTCTAGCTTCTTTCAAAGTGCCTGCTCCACAAGGTCTTTCCAGATTCTTCAGGGGTTGGTGCTCTCTCCTTCTTGAAATGACTTTGTATTGGGGCAGCTCGGTGACTCAGTGGAGAGAGTGCCAGATCTGGAGATGAGAGATCCTGGGTTCAAATTTGGGCTCAGGTAATTCCTAGTTGTGTGACCCTGGGCAAGACATAACTCCAGTTGCCTAGCCCATACCACTTTTCTGCCTTGTAACTGTTTCTGGTAAAGATAAAGGTTAAAAAAAAAAGATATTACTTTGAATTGACTTTCTATTTACTTATGTACATACTGTATCAGACACACACACACACAACACATCTCAACTCTAGAATGTAAAATTAGTGTTGGCAAAGAAAATTTTATTTGCCTTTCCTAGAATAAACATTTAATAGAAGTTAGTTGAATGGGGAAGGGGAGGGATGAAATCTTGGAAAATAAGATTTTAGAGGGCACCTTAGATCCATGAGTATAGCATGTTGGAGCTGAAAGGAACCTTAAGTTCTTCTCATCTGGTGGGGACTCTGGAACCAAGGGAATTAAATTCAATGATTTGTTCAAGGTGTCATAGCAAGTGAGGAACAGAGGTTGGGATGGCCAAGCACTTGGCTTCAAGCAAATATCCATTCTTCATGGAGAAGCATGCCAACACTCTTTGTAAAAAGGAATTCTTTATTCTTTTTTAATTTAATGGGAGACCTGGAGGCCCTCTTGCCATAGGAATGGGTAGGGATTAACCAGCCCTCAATGATAGGAAGTATGCTGGAATATAAAAGTTGGGCCTGAGCTTACTGAGAGGGCTTTTTGGCTTTAGCCTTTTAGAGAGCTTTTTTGGCTTTTAGGTTTTGGGCTTTTGGTTTGGGCTGTTATGTTTTTTTCTTTCTTGAACTTTTTGGAAGGTGGCTGGTCTTCCTTGACAGACCTAATTGGGGTTGGATTAAACACTGATTGGGTTGGAACTTTGATTGGGTGGTTGTTAGTTATAAGAAGATATAGGCAGTTTTAGGTAGTAATTATAGGTAGTTATAAGATAACTAGTATAGACATTATGCTATATTTCTCTCCTTTACTATATTCATTTTACTATATTCTTTTACTATCTATTTTAATTAAACTAAATTGTTAATTGTTAAAAGCTGCTAGAAGTTTTCATCTCTCTGGCTTAAAGGGATAATATTAATTTACAACTCTACTATATTCTCTTTAAAAGTTAAATTATTAAAAGCTGCTCTCGGGGCAGCTGGGTATCTCAGTGGATTGAGAGCCAGGCCTAGAGACAGGAGGTCCTAGGTTCAAATCCGGCCTCAGACACTTCCCAGCTGTGTGACCCTGGGCAAGTCACTTGACCCCCATTGCCCACCCTTACCACTCTTCCACCAAGGAGCCAATACACAGAAGTTAAGGGTTTAAAAAAAAAAAGCTGCTCTCATTTTTTCAAAACTCCTAATTTAACCCTTACATCTTCTATCAGCCTGGGATGATGAACAAAGTGTTAGATGTGAAGTCAGTAAGTTCAGATTCAAACTCAGGCTCTTGTGCAGTAACTACAAAAAAAAGTGGCATTTGAGGCCAAACGATTGAGAATTGAAGTTGAGCTCCAATACTTTCCAGGCTGTCACCTGTGTTTGGCTAGGTTTCCTCACCTGTAAAATGAGGGCAATAAGATTATGTAAAAAATATTCTGAAAACATTAAAACATAACATTTTCATTTCTATCTTTTTATTTTTACTACCTTGTGAACTTTAAAGCACTGTGGAAATGAGAATTATTATTGACCAAGAATATTATTGAGAATTATTATTGGACACAGCCTTTCTGGGCCTCAGCTTCCTCATCTAGAGAAGGAGGGTTTGTTAACTAAGTCAGACCTCTTCCAGCTTTAGAGGTAGTCTGGAGAAGCAGTCAAGTGCTAAACTTGAAGTTGGGAAAATCTGGGAGGTTCAAACATCCCCCCACACATCCCTGGCACTAACTATATGATTATGAACAGATGCTATTTCTGGGAACCTCTGGAAACCAGGAACTTTCTCAGCAAAACTGGAATAATATTTGGTACTGACAAGATTGTTTTGAATATCAAATGAGATACTGTTGGTAGACTACTCTGCAAACTGACGTGTGAATGAGAGAGAGCCTCCCTGTGTATCCTATAGTCACCCCATCTGGCAGAACCAGGTCACTCTGTCCTGTTAGGTTGGAGGCTTAGCCAGGCACTTCATGTACTACACCTGGGGGCCAAGCCACAGGCTCTGTCTAGTAGCTGGGCCAGCACCCTCCACATGACTCCATTCACGACCAGAAAGAAACTTGGTGTCTGGGGACTCGGACATGGTGAGTTAACTTCAGTGTTGAAACCAGAGTAGAGGGCAGAAAAACTGCCCTGACTGGAATAATGGTCTAAGTGTAACTTAGTCCAGATTTTGAGCTGCCCTCAAGGAGTCTCATTGGCAGAGTTTTATTTCCCCTTCAAGGAAGGTTACATTCACACTCATGGACTCTCAGGAGTGAGTTAGATCAAAGATGTCAAACAATTGGGAACCAAATTAAAATGTAATTGGAAAATATTTAACAAAAGAAATACAAATATAATAGAACATAGATAATGTCATATGTGGTTTTTAAAGTCAATATGTGGCAAGAGTTGTTGTTATATGACTCTGACATCACTGGGCTAGCTTATCAGTAGCCCAAAGTGCTGTAGAAATCATTCTTGTGGAGGTACAGACCGGACTAAGACCATTGGGTGGCCCCTCCAACTCGGAACTTCTGTAATTCTGTGAAGAGATCCCAATAGGGATAGGGATAGGGGCTAGACTCTGTGATATCGTTGATAAAGAGGACAATCATAGGGACAGCTGGGTAGCACAGTGGATAGTGAGAGATCTGGAGTTGGGAATAGTCTGGATCAATCTGGCTTCATACATTTCCTAGTTGTGTGTCCCTGGGCAAGTCACTTAACCCTGATTGTCTAGCCCTTGCTGCTCTTCTGTCTTAGAACTTAGAGAGAAACTAAGAGTTTAAATAAGAGAGAGACAGAGGGACAGAGACAGAGAAAGAGAGAACATTCAGATAGGAAAAGTCCTTCTACTAATGTACATAGCTAACTACCTGTAATTTAGGAAGCAGTTAAGTGGTGCAGTTGATGCACCACTTGGTCTGGAGTCAGAAAGACCTAAATTTAAATCTAGCCTCAAATACTTACTAACTGTGTGACTCTGGACCTCTGTCTCAACTGTAAAATGGGGATAATAATAGCATCTAACTTCCAGGGTTGTTGTGAAGTTCAAATGAGATAATATTTGTAAAGTACTTAACATAGTGTTTGGCACATAGTAGATACTATTAAAATACTAGTATCATTATATTTTTTCACCTAAAATGTAATTTTTCAATGAAAATGGATACTTTAACATGTCTTTTTTTATTTTGTGTTCCAAATTCTTTCCCTCTATCAAGTCCTGTTCCCCACTCATTGAGAAGGCAAGTAATATGATATCAATTCCATATGCAAAGTCATGCAAAATGTTTCCATATTATAAATGCTGGTATTATTCATCTATAATCTTAGAGAATAATTAAATGATTTGCCCAAGACCATACAATCTGAAATGTCCAAAGCAGGACCTGAATTTAGGCCTTCTGGCTCTGGGATTGGTCCTTTATTCACTATGTGTATTACCTGAGCAAGAATTCCTTCAAAAGTATTTCTGACCAGTGGTTGAAGAATTTTGTGATAAAAAATGTACTACTTGCCATGTCTGTCTATTTACTTTGAGATAACCCTCATTCTTTAGGACAGTGATGGGCAAACTACCACCTTCGGGACAGATGTTCTATCCCGTGGTGACATTATTCCTAATCTGACGAATACAATGAGCAGGATACAATACAGTGAAACTTCAAGAGTTGCCTTAGAAACAGACTGACAGATGAGCATTTCCTTTCCTTTGGTCCCCTCTTTAAAAAGTTTGCCCATAACTGCTTTAGGAGATTTCCTTAAGTTGATCTTGAAATCTTCTTACCGGTAACTTCAGCCCATTGCTCCATTCCTCATTTTGCCCTCTGGGCCTAATCAGACCATTCTCTGATATTAACTATATGACCTGCCAAGTCATTTAACTTTTATGGGTCAAAGTGTTCTCAACTATAAAATGAGGATGTCAGGTTCATTGGCCTCTGAGTTCTCTTTCAGATCTAGATTTA
The DNA here is from genome assembly GCF_016433145.1 of Gracilinanus agilis. Taxonomy (NCBI): domain Eukaryota; kingdom Metazoa; phylum Chordata; class Mammalia; order Didelphimorphia; family Didelphidae; genus Gracilinanus; species Gracilinanus agilis. The sequence goes on along the minus strand of NC_058131.1, from coordinate 424,630,112 downwards.
TCATCCTGTGGGAAAAAATGGGTCTAAGCCTTCTTCCACATGACAGTCTGTTAAATACATGAAGACTGGAAACATGTCTCCCCCCATCCCCAAATATTCTTTTCTTCAGGTTTAACTTTCATCCTTAGTTCCTTCACTGAACCATCTTAGTCCTTATTCCAACACTTATTAAGAGATTCTGAACAAATCATTTCCCCTCTCTAAATCTCATTTTTTTCATGGCATTTAACAAGAGTCAGCCACCCAAAAGAGATTACCCTAATAATCCATACAGGAAAAACCAAGTGGATGAAAAATACATATTGTCTGAATTGTAGCAATCTCTTTGCTGAGCTTCTCATTGAGTTAATCCATTGGCCCATATATTTTTGACAAATTCTACAGATGGACAGTGAGTTGGTCCCAAAGTTGCATAAGAAGAAGACAGTGGGCTGGGTTATATTTAGAAAATTTCACAGTACTCTCAATTATCTCAAACTGTTCTATGCCATAAAAACAGCTTTGGCCTATAGAACCTTCTTCAAGGTGTTGTGAAGCTCAAATGCTATAATGGCCCATAGTGACACAGCCAATAAGTGTCAGGAGTGGGATTGGAATCCAGGTTTTCCTGACTCCCATGTCCAGCACTTATTTACTACAAATTGGAAGAAACATGATTTATAGATCTTCTAGATTAATTGGGCAGGTAGGTGGTGAAATAAATAGAGTACCAGACTTGAAGTCAGGAAGATTCAGCTTCCTGAGTTCAAATATGGCCTCAGACACTTACTAGCTATATGATCTAGCTATATCCTGGGCAAATCTCTTAACCTTGTTTGCTTCAGTTTCCTACTCTGTAAAATAAGTGGGAGAATGAAATGGCAGATATCTTTGCAAAAAAAACCCAAAAGGGGTCATGAAGAATCAGACACAACTGAAAAGCAACTTGTGGAAAGCCATCAAAGTTCATGACATTTACACAGCCCTCCATGAGTACTGAAACCCACATAGAAGGTGACATAAGGATGGTGATTGAAGTGAAGTTGAACTTTCCCTCAGGGAAGAACCATCATCAACAAGGTCAAACCCAGGGTTTTCACCTTCAAGCTGACTAAACAGGGGTTCATCAGATCTTTCTAGGCTACAAGTTTGGGGGCTTCTACATTCCATGTTGACAGTCTTTTCTAGGCTCCAAGGGACAGTGTCTTTCTAGAGTCTATTGTGAACACTTTTCTCTATGACAAGCCCATAGCTCCCAAATCTGCTGCCACTCTTGGGTTTCTCTAAAACTGTCTCCAGCTGCCTCCACTGCTGTTGGCTACCAGCACTCCAAAGGCCACTGCTATCACCACCATTCAGCTCCAATAGAATTCTTTTTGGAAATTCTGAACCCACCCGGTCTCCTAGATACTTCCAGTCTTGGAATATTCATTCACTTAGGATCAGAAAAGACTAAAATAAAGAGACAGAGAGCCCATGTCCACAGTCTCCATGGCCATGTGGGATATGGAGCTATTGTCCCTTTCCCACTGGACTTTGGGACCAGCTGCATATGGTTCTGCCTCCTCGCAACCATAAAGGAATGGAGAGGCAACTTTTTTGTGTGCTCCTCAGTTCCAGTTCAGTAATTCCTATCATCTGTTCTTTTAGCTCCACAGATAATTAGATAACTTTTTGTCATAACACAGTACCAGTCCCTGAGTCATCCACATAGTTTCTTGTCCACTCATACTACATATTATTGGACGTCTACAATTGTTAGGAAATTCATTAGTCACCTGAAAATGTTCACCTTCTAATTTCAAAAGCCCTCGGGGGCCATGCCAGGAAGTCAAAATTTGGTACTAAACAGTACCAAAATTCACTAGGCAAGAGGCTGACATATTATACTCAAGAACTAAACACTTTCTATAGCATTTAAAATCTTGATAGATCTGAATATCATTTGACTTTAACCTCAGAAGCAATTTACTCATGATAACCAAGTTGACAAAATGAATTCTACTTACTTTAAAAGTCTCAAAGGAAGCAGAAGAGGAATGATTTTGGAAGCACAAAGGACTAAGCTCTGAGGATGACATTCAAGGTCTTCCTAGTGTCCCCCACCCCATTGCCATGGAACATAATTATAAAAATGAACCCAACTTTTCTACTCATTGTAAATAACTTCTCCTTGAGAGACTATGTAGTCTTCTATTTGTACAGATGAAGGAAACTGAGGACAGGAAGATGGAGGGAACTTGACGAATGTGGGCAGCAAAGCCAGGATTCAAAGACTTGATTCATTATACCTTCATATAACAATGGAAAAAGGAACATGACTGTCATAGTGCTTCTCTCCTGAGTGGTTGCCCTTTACCAGTGACATATTCAAGGGCCATAATGGCATATGAAATGCTTATGTTTATCCTTGCTATTTTTCTTTTCCTGTTTCTAGTACTATACTTCCTATAGAAGACCAGACATCTCATCTGCCCCTTCTGCTGGGAGAAGTCTTCACATATCTAACTCACCAATGAGTTTGAGGCTCATTGTTATCCTCAGCCTGGTTTAGCCTGCTGACTGAGACAATGTACTGTGTTGTGGCCACTGTGCACACGAGAGCTTCCTGGAGTCATAGGTGAGAGCTGGATGGCAGGTGGGCACAAAGTGAAGAAGGAAGCCCAGAAAAGGGCTCAGCAACACTCACACCTGAGATTCCAATAATCCTGGGCCATCACCTGTTGTTTTGACTTTTGCCTTGCCACTGAACTTTGATGATTATGGAAGAGAGAGTGAGGCTGACCACTTTGTGTAGCTCTGCCTCACTTAATTGCAATTTATGCTCTAGTCGAAAGATATCACCAGTGACGTCATTTTGGTCTGCATGGCTATAAAAGACAATCCATATCAGAGACTTGTTAATAACTATAATAAACTGACGTTTATATTTTGTCTTATAATTTGAGGAGCTTTATATTCAATACCTCATGTAGCATGGACAGTTCCTTTTTTTTCTTCCTTCTAATCTCTTAGAATGATTATGAAGGGAAGGAGGAGGTACATGCCTCCCTTCTCCCATATATTCTGATATCAGTTCCCTCTTTTCCACTGATTTTATCTTAAGTGTGGTAAATAATAGTTATCATTCCACCCCACTCAGTTGTCCCCTGGGAGATATAAAATGGGAGAGTCAACAGGAAAGAAGTTAGACTTCTTCTTAAGCTTCTAGATTAAGTAGAGAGTACTCATTTTGGAGGAGATGACTACCCAGGTGAGGCTCCACATGGTGCTAGCGACAGGAAACCTGCTTGGAGGTGAAAAGAGTAGTGTATCTCAATCAGTGGGCAAGCTTGTGAGATCAGAGCTTGGTCAGAAGCACTATAAAAAGGGAAACCTCCAGAGTGGAGGTCGTTTGGCCTGGTATTAAAACTGTAACTCAGGAATAATTGGGCCTCCTGCCGAGATTGGGATACTCTAGAATGTCTCCTTTGCAGTTCTGGGACTCAGGGCTCATGACACGATGAGTTGGTTTTTTTTTTTTTAATTTTAAAAAAAAAGTTTTTTTCCCTCTTCTGGCAAAAGGCTAATGTTGCCTCAAGAGCTGCACTCTGCAAGATGGCTGGAGGAAGCACACTGGGGACCAACATCAACGATGCCACCTCTGGGATGCCACCTCTGGGACACTTTGGATAATTACAGGAGGAGCTCTGCACTGAAGATCTTAGGGAGGCAGCAACTGCTGGGACATGCAGCTCTCTAATGCATGACTCTTAGTGACTGAAGTAATGCAAGATCCTGGAGAAAGGTTAGTTACTGGCAGGTGGGGTGATTTTCTATGACTTCCACTGTGAATTCTATTTGTTTTCTGTGACTTGTAACTACAACTTTTTTTCTTTGAGTTTTGTGAACTCTATGTTTGCGAGAAGACAATTCACTGGGTGGAGTCATGTAATAGTCATAGTTGGCATGTATATAGACTGCTTTAATGTGTTTAAAAATTTTTTTTTAAACCCTTACCTTCTGTATTGGAATCAATACTGTGTAATGGTTCCAAAGCAGAAGAATGGTAAGGGATAGGAAATGGGAGTTAAATGACTTGCCTAGGGTCATACAGCTAGGCTATGTCTGAAGCCAAATTTGAACCCAGGACCTCTAAGCCTGGCTCTCTATCAATTGAGCCACCTAGTAGCCCTTTGAACCACTTAGGTGCCCCTTGCTTTAATGTTTATAAAACTCTTGCATACTTCATATTATTTGATGTTTGCAACAACAAACTAGAGTTAAGGCTGGAGTTAAGGTTAGGATTATGATTAGGGTAGGTTTGGGGTTAGGGATATGTTTAGGGTTAGGCTTTGGGTTACAGTTAAGTTGTGGGTATGAGTGTGTAGGGTGATGGATAGGATTATGGTTAGGGTTTCAGCTAGATTGGCTTTAGGTTTAGCATTGGGTTTAGTGTCAGGGTTATTGTTTCTTTTGGGGGGGAGACAGAAATAAGGTTAGGGTAAGAGAATAGGGTTAGGGTTAGGGTTAATAAGATTTGGCTTAGGGTAGAAACTAGAGTTTAGGTGTAGGGTTAAGGTCAGGGTAGGAGCTAAGATTAGGGTTAGCATCAGCATTAGTGGGTAGGGCTGGAGCTAGGATTAGGGTTCATGTTAAGGTTAGATTTAGGGATAGCCATAGGGTTTGGGTAACTGTTGGGTCAGGGATATGAATAAGGTTAGGGTTATGTTTCGGGTTAATGTTAGTGATAGGTTAGGTTTAGGGTTTGTTAGGGTAAGGATTAGGATTAGGTTTAGGAAACAGGATACTGGAGGTTTGGGATAGCTGTAGGATTGTAAAAGTCTCTAATTGTACTGTTGTAAATGATTCACTTTTCATGTTAAAAAAAATGTGTCTACTTGAGGAAATTGATCCATTCTCCTAGTTTCTGAACTTGGATATATGTTCTATTTGTGTGTGTATTCAATGTGCCTTTGTGACAAGAAAAGAATAACTATCATCCTATGACCCAAGGTAGACTGGTTTCAGTCCAGCTGATTGTCCTTTTTTATAGTCATGAGACCCCCAGGACCAAATCTCACTGTGAACCCAGTGATGCAAGGTAACCTATTTATTGAAAACCTTCCCCTTTCAAAGATACTAGGCTCATCATTTAACCTCAATTGACCTTAATTAGTCATCTCTGCACCTCAATTAATAAGCTCCCCATCTGGAGTATTTAGATAGGTCAAGGCCAAAAGGGTTCCAATTAGGGTTATAGTCAGGTTTGGGGCTGGAGTTGGAATTTGGGTTAGGGATAGGGCTCCAGATAGGGGAAGTTTGAGATGGAGAAGTTTGAGGATAAATTCAGCACCACCAGCACTCCCTTGACCTAAATTAATTATGTCTCTTCAACCTTTCTCAATCAGCCCACTTGGAAGCAAAAGTAGTGGAAAGGTGAGACAGCAACTCATAGTTGGAATGAGGTTGATGGTTGGGTGGGGAGTTTGGCCTCAGGTCAGGGTTAGGGTTATGAATATGTTTAGGGAGTTAAGGTTAGGGTTAGGGTTAAGGAAAAAGTTAGGTTTAGGGTTGGAGGTAGGGTTGGGTTAGGATTAGGGGTAGATTTGGCATGAATTTAGGGTTAGGTTAGGGTTCAGGTTCAGGTTATGTTCTCAAGTTAGGGTTCGGATTAGGGATAGGGTTAAGGTTAGGGTTGGAACTAGGGTTAGATTTGTAGCAAGGGATAGGGTTAAAGCTAGGGTTGCAGCTAGAGTTGGGGTTGGAGCTAGGATTAGGGTTTGGGTCAGGGTTTGCATTAAGAATAGGTTTAGGTGGACAGCTAGAGTTATGGTTAGAGCTAGAGTTCTGTTTGGAGCTTGGCTTTGGGTTAGCGTTATAGAGTTGGACCTAGGGTTAAGGTTAAAGTTAAGGTTAAATTCAGGCTTAGTTTAGGGTTTGGTTATGATTTGTGCTACGGTTAGGGTTAGGGTCAGCGTTATTGCTAGGGTTGGGCTACACTTGGGCTTCAGCTTTTTTAAGTGCTAAGATTTTCCTTTAAAGTAGACAATTAGTGTTGGGGTTAGATTTTGTTTTCGATTTGTGTCTAGGATCATTGTTATTTATTGGATTGCATTTCTGTGTTAGATTCAGGTTCTGATTGGGTTCGGATAACTTGAAGTTTTACTCTTAGTGTAAATAGATTTAGCGTTTTCCATGTTAGCTATACTCATGTAAAATTCTTGAATTGTACTGTTGTGAATGATTCACTTTTCTTGTGAAAGACTGTGTCTACTTGAAGGAACTGATCCGTTCTCCTAGTTTCTGAAGCTGGATATTTGTTCGTGTATCATGATCTATTTGTATTTATCGAGTGTGGCTTTGTAACAGAAAAAGAATAACTATCATCCTACGACCCAACATGGGTTGGTTTCTGTCTAGCTAGTTGGTCTTCCCTTAGTGGCCAAGGGCATTATTATGTAAGTCAAAAGACCTTTGAGGTCAAATCTCACTGAGATCCAAGTGATGCAAGATAACCTGTTGAAAGCTTTCCCATTTAAATGGTGCCGAGCTCATCACTTGACTTCAATTGACCTTAACTGGTCATCTCTGCCCCTCCATTAATCAGCTTACCATCCAGCATATTAAGATTCATTAGACTTAGTGCTAGGCTTAGAGTTAGAGGATGGGATACTGTAGGGTTTGGGATAGCATTAAGGTAGGTTTAGTGTTAGGTTTATGGTTAGAATTGGCTCGATTCTAGGAATAGTGTTATTGCTAGGTAGGGCTTGGTTTAGGATTAGGGTTTGTGTTAGGATTTGTGTGATAGTTAAGGGTTAGTGTTCATGTTTGCCTTGGTTTAATCATTAAGGTTCAGGTTAGGTTTGGGGTAAAGAAACGATTGTTTCAGGGATAGGATTGGTATTAGGGTTACATTTTGCATTATTTTTATCCTTACAGTTACTATTAGGGGTATTGTTAACCTTAAGGTTTGGGTTGGTCCTAGGATTCCTTTTTATGGTTACTGTGAGGAATGAGGCTAGAAAGGTTAAGGTTAAATTTAGGGTTAAGGTAACTGTTGTGTTTTGGATTAGGGTTAGTGATGGGTTAAGGCAGTGATGGGCAAACTTTTTAAAGAGGGGTTAGGGATACAGTTGGTTAGGTTTAGGCTTAGGTTTAGGCTTAGGGTTAGTTTAGATCAGTTTGAATTTAGAGATAGCATCCCTCCCCTTTTCTCTAAGTTCAATCTTCTTTTTCGCCCCTTGATTTTTCTTTCATACATGTTATCCTAATCAGCTTACTCCCACATCCTCTCTGCTATAAAAAAATCTCAGAGTTACAAATACCATCTTTCCATGTAGAAGTATAACCATTTGACCTTATTGAATCCCTTAAATTTTCCCTTTCTTATTTACCTTTTTATGCTTCTCTTGAGTCTTGTGTTTGAACATTAGACTTTGTGTTTAGGTCTGGTCTTTTCATCAGGAATACTTGAAAATCTTGTATTTTATTAAATGATCATTTTCTCCCCTGAAGGAATATACTCACTTTTGCTGGGTAGGTGATTCTGGAATATAAACCTAGTTCTTTTGCCTTCCAATGCCTTTCCATACTCAAAGCTGTAAGGGTGAAAAAGGGTTTTCGGTTGAATATATTAAAAGATGGTCACCAGAGGATTGAACAATTATCAATCCTCAATTAAGAATAATCTCAAGTCAAAATTGACTTTTATGAAAGTTTATTTACAATTGAGAAGAGGGAGAGGAAATAAGGAAATAAGAATCTAACAAAGTAGGTAAATTACTCTGATCCTCTAATTAATCCAGGTAGATCTAATTAACCCTTAGCCAAGAGTCAGAGGGCCAGAGGCCTGGAGGTGAATGAAGCAAAGCTTCATTCATAGAGGCTCTATTAAAGGGAAGTTCCTTAAGAGAAGTTCAGGAAGATTCAGTCTTTAAACTCACCACATGGACTTCTAAAGAAGATATTGAAAGCAGTCTCACCAAGGTCTCAAGTGTTCTAGCCAGCACTCTTCCACGGACCAGAAGAGCTCGAAGACCTCCCAGCTGACTAAGGAGCTCTTTTGCATCACTTCCTGTGCCTCTTCTCCTAGTTTGCATGTCCAATCACAACAGATACTTCTCTTAGGACTCCTAGGGGGCAGTCAGTTGATTTTGATTCGTCATCCACTCTAGCACACTGGGTTACGGACCTCCCAGAATTGGAGGTGCTCTCACCTTTGGTGAGTAAATCTAAAGATGGGCAGTGTAGACTTAATCTAATTATCACAAAGCCTTTTGATCCTTTAATCTGGAAGCTGCTAAATCCTGTGTAATCCTGATCATAACTCTGTGGTATGTTTCTTTCTGGCTGTTTGCAGTATTTTCTCCTTGCCCTGGAAGCTCTTGAATTTAGCTATAATATTTCTGGTTATTATCATTTAGGGATTTATTTTAGGAAATGATGTGGGGATTCTTTTAATTTCTGTTTTACCCTATTGTTCAAGAATATCAGGGCAATTTTCTTTGATAATTTCTTAATATGATATCTGGGCTATTTTTTTGATAATAGCTTTCAGTTAGTCCAGTAATTCTTAAATTGTCTCTCCTGGATCTATTTTTTTATGTTGGTTGTTTTTCAGTGAGATATTTTATGTTTTTTTTTCTATTTTTTTTTCATTTTTTAATATTTTGTTTTATTTTTTCTTGATGTCTCATGAAGTCATTGGCTTCCACCAGCTCAATTCTAATTTCTAAGGAATGATTTTCTTCTGTGAGCTTTTGAATCTCCTTTTCTGTTTGGTCAATTCTGCTTTGCATTGCTTTCATTTCTCTTCCCCATTTTAACTCTGCCCTCTCTTTTTTTTATTTAAACCTCCCTTTATTTTATATTATTTTTATAATGATATTTTATTTTACAAATTACATGTAATAACAAATTTCTACATAAGTTTTCCAAAGTTGTATGATCCAAATTGCCTCCCTCCTTCCCATCTCCTTCCCAGAGCTTGCAATCAATTTGATTATCATACAAAACTTATTTCCTTGTATTATCATACAAAATGTATTTCCATATTGTTCATTTTTGTCAGAGATAATCATATAAAACCAAAACCCTCAAATAAAAAAAAACGAGTAAACTTGGGTGAAAAATAGTATAATTTGATCCACATTCTGATTCCAACAGTTCTTTCTCTGGAGGTGGTTAGCATTCTTTGTCATAAGTCATTCAGAATTGTCCTGGAGTAGCTAAGTTTCACAGTTCATCATTTCACAATATTGCTCTTATTGTGTACAATATTCTCCTCATTCTTCTTATTTCACTCACATCAGTTCATGCAAGTCTTTACAGCTCTTTCTGAAATCATTCTGTTCATCATTCCTTATAACACAATAGTATTCCATCACCATCATGTACCACAGTTTGTTCACTGTTATGTGCAGATGCAAAGCATGGAATCCCTGCAAAGGTACAGGGAGAGCCTCACCCAGAATTCCAGGGGACCCCCCTGGAGAACTTTGGGTGAGGGGCAGTTGAGAAGGGTTGAAGACAGTTAATTGGTGGGATTGGATGTGAGCAGATACTCTGCTTGTTGCTCCTGACTTGGGGTTTCTCCTGAGAAACCATTGTAGCTTAAGCCAGTAGTTTCTACTCATAGAGTTAGCCTATTTGTCATTTCTATTCTTCATTAATATAGTTATATAATTATTTAGTAATTAGAGAGTAAGATATTTATCCATAGCAATAGAGCCAGTTTTAGTTAAGTGCTTCATCTTCTCCAGTGAGGAGGAAGAAGGGGCATCAATTTAACAGTTTAGGGGCACCTTTCATTTATCCTAAACCTTTCACTGATTTATATAATTTTCCTTGTTAATTTCTAATATAACTTTTTACCTTCAAATCTGTGCCTGATAATCATTTGGAAGATACTTACAATTCAGTCTGAACTTCTTGATTGAATCCTGTTGGCTGCCAGTTTAAGATCTCCTCTGTCCTCAATAGTTAGATAAATAATTTCTATATATCTCCTCTGACTGACCTGAGAGGAATATAAATTTAAGAAAGGAACATTATTGGGGTTTCAGCCATAAGAGAAACTTACCAGAAGAATCCTATTGCTGTTTTCATTACCAACTGAAGCAGAAGCAGTTAGAGGGGGAGGGGCTTGAGAGCCAGGAGTGTTTTACCCCCTCCTTTCCTCACTGTAGTCTGTCAATCTAGGGCTCTTGACTTAAAGCAATATTTTGCCCTGAAACATTTATCTGCTTTTCCAAACTATCTGTTATTATAATCATAACATTCACCCATTTCCCAATTGAGGGATATCCCTTTAGTTTCTGATTCTTTGCCACCACAAAAAGAGCAGCTATAAATATTTTTGTATCAACAAGTTCTTTTCCCTTTAAAAAAATCTCTTTGGGTTCAGACCTAGTAGTTGTATTACTAGATCAAAAGGTATGCTTTGTTTTATAGCCTTTTGGTCCTCTGCCTCTCTTAATAGATTTTTAAAGTCCTTTTTTAGTTTTTCTGGAGCCTGATACTAATTTGTATTTTTTTTTTAAATTTTTCCTATAGATGGTTGCCTGTAGATGCATTGTCCCCTTTTGAGTCAATGCCTTGTTCTTTGTCTCCATCAAAATTTTCTGTGGCTAGGGTTTTTAAAAAAAAGTTTGTTCATTTTCCCCAACCTTTTTCTTGACTTTTACTTTTATCTTAAAGCGGGTTTTACCCTGTTTTTAGGGTAGAGAAGGCAGTCTCTTAAACTTCAGTTTTTTTCCTTTAGCTCTATTTCTGAGTTTCTGCAAGTTTCAGTTCTTCCAAGATGATATGACAGTCTTTGAAAACCACCTCCCACTGCTGATTCAATCTCCCCCTAGGCGTGCTGATAGCTTACAGAGCTCAGAGCACTGTGAGCTAACCTGAGCTGAGGCTCAGGGCCTCAGGTTTGGGCAAGAGCTTTGGGTCTTATTCTGGCTTGCAAAGGCCAGGCATGCTGTAAACTGCCTTGCCCTAGGACTTGTGGCCTCACCTTGGGTTTGGGCAGGGGTTCTTGGTTTTACTCTGGGTTTACACAGGTCAGGAGCCCTGGGACTGCCTTTTGATGGGGTTCAAGGTCCTCATTGCAGGCTTGGGTTGAGGCTCTACTTTGGTTTACACCAGCTTACATTTGGCAGACCTGGGACTGATCGCACTGGGGTTTGGAGCCTCACTGTAGGCTTGCACTGGGATTTGGAACTTTAAGGCACATGCATGGGGTTGCACTGCTATTGGCTTAGACAGGATCTTAGGGTATTGAAATTGGCTTGGGTCCAGGTTCAGAACCTGGAACAATAGATGTGGGGTGGTGGGACTTGCTTTTGGCTTGGCTGATATTCCTTGGCGTGGCCTTGCTGTGGGCTATTTGACCTTGCTACATGGCCTTGCTATGGGCCACACCCATATGGGTTCTCACCCCAGTGAACCAGATCCCCTTTGCCTACCTTTCTAGTTGTTTCTGCAGGAGAGTTGCTTTGCTCTGTCCTCTTGTTGGTTCTTTTACTCTAGTATTCATTTTGAATGTTATCTTAGGTTTGGTGGGTAAGGATTCTCAGAGTCATCTGAGCTTTCCTTGCTCCTCTGCCATCTTGGCTCTGCCCCTGGAACCCCAACATTCTATCACAACCATATTCCACAACTTGTTGAATCGTTCCCCAATAGTCAAAGAATATGATTAGGAAGTTTTCAGAAATTAAAGGTATCACTGCCAGTAACTTATGAACAATCTCTCTATGTGGCTTCTTCCATATCTGAAATGATAGTCATAAAGTGGCAGAAGAGGGAACAATGAATACAAACAAGCTTGCAGTTTGTATGTAGTCAACTAGCATTCATTTACATGTTGGCACCCTCTCAGCACTTTCATCCCTGGGAGAGGTTGACCATGAGTGAGATGCCTTGGAGGAACATGGAGGAGAACCACACACAGTGAGAAGGTTGGGAGATGATATGATTTGCATTGGTGGGAGGAGTATCTGTGTCCCATATGGCTTTGTTTCAGGAAATCTACATGCCAACATATTGGACTGTTCCCTCATGTTCTCCCCCTTCTCTCCCACACCTCCATGTTTTACTCTTATATATGCTTTGAAAGGATTCCCCATTCAGTGCTACCAATTGAAGTTCTTCCCTTCTTTCAAAGCTCAGTTCAAGGGCCATCTCCTCCCTTTCACACCTCCCCAAATGAGTCCCCAATGAAAGTGTTTTCTCCTTAGCTTTTTCCCTTTTAGAGAACTTTCTCTGAGGACTTCTTTGTGCCTATTACATTTTACCTTGTATAAATGAATACAATCCCACCATCTTACCCTATTTCCCTGCTCTAGTTATAAACTACTTAATAGGAACTTTATAAATTTTCATCCTGGTCTAGTCTTTTTATTTTTTAAACCTTTACCTTCTGTCTTAGAATCAGTACTAAAAATTGGTTCCAAGGTAGCCAAATAATAAGGGTTAGGCAATTAGGGTTAAGTGACTTGCCCAGGGTCCCACAGCTAGGAATTATCTTTGGCTAGATTTGAACCCAGGACCTCCCATCTCTAGACCTGTTAAGGGTTAAGTGGCTTGCTTACAGTCACACAGCTAACATCGTGTTCTAATCTTGAATAATCATTTCTAGTTCCATAGGGGCAGGGTTACTATTTACTTTCTGTTCTGTATCCAGGCATGCAGTTTGTATCAGGTCCAGTTCTGAGCAGCCTACTTTCAGAGAGAGAGAGAGAGACCCTTTTCTCACATTCTTTGGCTTGTTTAATTCTACATTTTTGTGTCCTGGAGAAAAATTACTTCAGGCTTAGATTATGACTCACATCTAGGAGTTTTCTTCAAAGGGGAATTAACAAAGGTTCTCAGAGTACATTATGAATCTGATATGGGATGGAAAATTGATTTCTACACTCAAGAAATTTTTACACTGTTTATATCAACAGACCCTCAGGATTCAATAAGGACATAACTAGTTACAATTTGTCCTTGCTTAAATCTCATCAGGACACAAAGGAACTTTCTGGACTTCAAATAGCATTTTACATTTTATCTTGGCTCTGCAGTATTCAAACACTTTCCCAACTCCTCTTAATAATAGTGCCTTAGGGGCAGCTGGGTAGCTCAGGGGAGTGAGAGTCAGGCCTAGAGACAGGAGGTCCTGGGTTCAAACCTGGCCTCAGCCACTTCCCAGCTGTGTGACCCTGGGCAGGTCACTTGACCCCCATTGCCCACCCTTACCAATCTTCCACCTATGAGACAATGCACCGAAGTACAAGGGTAAAAAAAAATAATGACTCATATAATAAATAGCTGTGATTATAAAATAAAATATGTATCATTTAAAATATTAAAAAAGATAGCATGCATGCTTATTTATTAAAAAAATATTTCTAAAAAAAAAATAATAGTGCCTTATTGTTTCCTATTTTTCCTGTACATAGCCTGGGTATGTCCATCCGTTTCCTTGTTATCTCCCCCATTAGACTGTGAACTCCTTGAGGGCAAAGACTGCCTCTTAATATTCCCCAACACTTACCTGGCACATAATTAGACACAACAAATGTTTCTTTTTAGATACTTAACTATAGCCCCCAGTAGTGAGAGTAGAGCCATAACTTAGAAACAGCTAGACATGTAGCTTGCTTCCTCACGTGAGAACTCAACCCTGTCTCTCCCCCAAAACTGTATGTTCTTTCAAGAAATTACTGATGCAGGAATTCTGTGAGAAACTTGGTTAGATAGTTACATATTTACCTGTGATTTATCATCCTATAGAAAATTCTGTCTAAGCTTCGGTAAGTTAACCATTGTCCACGTAAAAAGCTTACTTAGCCTATCTCACTTTCTCTATAAAATACTAGATGTGATCAATAAACCTTGCCTCTGATTGCTACCATCTTCAGTGGTCCTCCTGATGAGTGTCATCCTTCTCACCCCATCTCATTCTCCCAAATGTTTATCAGTATCACCTGACACTTAACAAATATTTCTTTCTTTTTTTTTTTTTTTTAAACCTTTACTTTGTCTTAGTAATGTTATGATTAAAAATGCTGGGAAGACTGGTCATTAGGTAAGAATACCAATTTATCAATTAGGTTAGCATTTAATTAATAAATTAATAGGTCAGTGATCAAAGACCAGGAAGTTCTTTCATGCAGATCTCTATATCCAGTTTGGGAGCTCATTATTCAGTCCTTCCCTTGGATAACCCAAGACATCGCTGATTGGTGGACTTTTAGAGACTTCGAGTCCTGTCTAGTTACTTCATCACAGAAGAGGTGGGTCTTTGCCTAAATGAGGAAAATACCAGCATCCTCTTTCATTAACCTGGTTGGCCCACAAAGCTTTCAAATGGATCAAAGTTCAATGTTCAAATCAAAGTTCAATAAGCTCTGCCTTTAATCCTTTCAGGGTCTTATCAAAAGCCTGGTTTCATAGCTTTGGGGTCTGGGAGAAGATTTAGATATGTTACGATTAAAAATGATAAAGACATATACTATAAGAGAAATTAATATTTTAATAGCCATGGCCTTGTTGGTGAAATATCTATGACCGCACTTGACTATCTTTTAAATTTACCGCCAGTGCCCATCCCCTCTCTCTCTCATACGCCAGCCAGCCACTCAGGAAACCAAGAGACCTTCTCTAGGCCCTCCTCCGAATTTAAGCTGCCCTATGCGTGGGGACATCTGATGTCCCCACGCCCAAAACTGGAAACCAGAAGCCCATTGGAATCCTGGGAAATGTAGTTTCATAGCCCCCACGTGTCCATAGTAAGTCTGCTAGACACTTTCAAATAGCACTTCCCTGAATTCAAAACAGACATTTCCCCCTGAGATCTGGCAAAAAAAAGAGGTTGGCCCTTTTTCTTCACTGGATCTGTAAACATAGCCAACTTCTAAATTTTAGGAATTTGGGGGATAAAAGAAATGGATAAACAAATGGATAAAACTAGCTACACTGACAAAAAACCAATTTGGGGGCAGTCCCTTATTGGCATAATAATGTACATTCAAAACAAATGCATTCAACTCATTCAACTCCCCATAGTTCAAATCAACTGCACCCAAAGTTCAATTTTGGTCTTCATGGTCCAGTGAAGGGTCTTTAGGCATCTTTTGGTGCCTCCATCAAATAGGTTCATTGTTGTCTGGATTCTGGGGAGATGGCAAGATCCTTATCCTGAAATTATTCTCAAAAGAATTTAAACTTAACATTATAGATTATAAAACATACATTTCCTTCTAAGAATTACATATTTTCCCCTGAAATTACTCCTAAAAGAGTTAAATATACATATATTTTTACATTTTCTATTTTTAAAAAACTTAATACACATTCCCCTGAGGAAAATTCTAAACACACCTTTTTTCCTTGAAAAGGGTACCTCAGGTCAGCTAAGGATGTGTGGCTGAGTTACGGGGGGTTGTATGAAATCAATTGGCAAAAGAAGTAATAAAAAATAAAGAAGAAAATTCAAAAAAAGAAGAAAAAATTAACTTGTGAATGAAATGTCAGATGTGCAAAAAATGTAGGGAAAATAAACTTGTAACAGGCCTTTGAATCAAGGCCCAATGAAAGTGATTTAAGCAGTTTGCTATTACCCATTCAGGGCCAGGACTTATAGAAAATTGCCATTCTCTCTCTATATAGAGAGAAATAAGGGAAACGTCTCTCTCTGATCTGATTTGCCATCAACTTCTCAGGGAAGGAGCCAATAAATAACCAATCTTAGGTGCTTCACTAGGAATTTAAGTTGAGGGGACCCACGTCCTCTAAAGTTTTAGAAAAGACTGGGACTCCAGAACTCAAACCCCAATTTTCAAGCCCTTGGGTATTGGCAATAGAACTTCTGCAATCCATGCAGATTCTCAGTCAAATCTCCATGACCATGTGGCTTGGCACTTCTCCTGGAATCAGACAGAGAGGCATTAAATCACAGGCTCCTCAGGTATGCGCATCATTATAGCAAACATATATTTGCATTAAGCTTATATCACTGTAAAATCAAAAAAAGGATAAATAATGATTATATATGTACTTCTAGTACAAGATGAGAAAAAGGAAAAATCAATTGCTCTAATTAAAAAAAGAATGTTTTAAAAATCAAAAATATATATATAGCTTAGAACTAGTGAAGGGTTTTGTTACCCAAAAATGAGATTTTCTGTGAGTGTAAATGGGTTTTACAGAATAGCAGATTCACAATGCACATTCAAATAGAGTACCATAATTTCTAATAACACATTTTAAAACAATAAACAATGATGTTTAAAAATCATATACTTGTTACAAATTTCAAACCTTGGCTAAGATATTTTCTCAACAAACTCTGTTACTACTTCCACATCAAAATCTGATATTAAAAAAAACTTTCTGGTCTAAATCATGCTCAGGAATTCTAGATCCTTCTGATAGAAGTATACAGGAGCCCTCTCGGCTTCCTGTTTAAAAAAAAATATCTCGGGTAGGAAATTTTTATGCTTCTACCCATTTAAGGCAACAGATTTCTTATAATAAAATATATAAAAGCTTATCCTTAAAGACAACAATTCTTTAGGATCTAAAGTAAATTTTAAAAGACCTCTCATAAAATTACAATTTAAATCTCAAGGCATGGAAACCTCCAAGGTTTTATACAATTACCAAGACAGAATAAAAGTTAAAAGACATGTGCTCCTATAGGATGTTCATAGATGGCACATATAACAGCATTGTTTTGATACAGTAAAACTTTAAATAAATTAGGAAATATAATAAAATCATAAGCAGAAACTTCATTAGCTTAAAATGATTCAGTACAACAGGAAAATCAACGAAATAAGCAAGATTAATTCACAAAACTAATCAGCAAAATACAGTAAAATAGAGTCTCTTTAAAATAGAAACAAAACCCATTCAGTTCTGAGGTTTTAAAAGTCCACCCCTGATTCAATTTAAGGTTCTTCTGATTGAGTTAAAGTTCAAGGTTCAGACACTAGCGTCCACGTGAGATCGTGGGCTCTGGGCTAGAGAAAAGCTTAGGTCAGTTTTGTAGAAAATCCCATGTGTAGAAATTGTGGGCTGGTGTGCCCCGTGGAGGGCAAGAATGGTCTTCCAGGTTGAGTCCTCTATAAGAGAGTAGGGAAAAGCAATTGTATAAAAAATCAAGCCATTCCCCATTTGATAAATGGGCAAGAGACATGAATAGGCAATTTTCAGGTAAAGAAATCAAAAGTATCAATAAGCACATGAGAAAGTGTTCTAAATCTCTAATAATTAGAGAAATGCAAATCAAAACAACTCTGAAGTATCACCTCACACCTAGCAGATTGGCTAAAATGAAAGAAGGGGAGAGTAATGAATGTTGGAGGGGATGTGGCAAAATCGGGACATTGATGCATTGCTGGTTGAGTTGTGAACTGATCCGGCCATTCTGGATGGCAATTTGGAACTATGCCCAAAGGGCTATAAAAAACTGCCTGCCCTTTGATCCAGCCTTTAATCTGGAAAATTGAGAATTCGTAATCCAAGTTTCGTATGGTTGCCAAAATTGTTCAGATTAAAAATGATAAAGACATATAATATAAGAGAAATTAATATTTTAATAGTCATGGCCTTGTTGGTGAAATATCTATGACTGCACTTGACTATCTTTTAAATTTACCACCAGTGCCCATCCTCTCTCTCTCTCCTACGCCAGTCAGCCACTCAGGAAACCAAGAGGCTTTCTCTAAGCCCTCCTCCAAATTTAAGCTGCCCTATGCGTGGGGACATCTGACGTCCCCACGCCCAAAACCGGAAACCCATTGGAATCATGGGAAATGTAGTCTCATAGCCCCCATGTGTCCATAGTAAGTCTGCTAGACACTTTCAAATAGCACTTCCCTGAATTCAAAACAGACAGATAGAACAACTTTAGATTGAAACAGCCTGACCTTGGGAGGTGAAGGGGAAAATGATTTTATATAGAAAGATTACTAACAATACAATTTCCTCTTAATTTTCCTAAGTAATGACTCTATGATAGAAGGGCAAGGACTAGATCAATGGTTCCCAAACTTTTTTGGCCTACCCTTTCCAGAAAAAATATTACTTAGCCCCCTGGAAATTATTTTTTTTAAATTGTAATAGCAATTAATAGGAAAGATAAATGCACCTGTGGCCATCATCGCCTTCCTGGATCGCTGCAGCACCCACCAGGGGGCAGTAGTACCCACTTTGGGAATCACTGGACTAGACAATGGGAGTTAAGTGACTTGCCCAGGGTTACACAACTAGGAAGTATCTGTGGTCACATTTGAACCCAGGTCTTCCTAATTGCAGGTCTGGTGCTATTTCCACTGTGCCACCAACTTGTCCCTTTACCAAATGTTTAGTGATTGATTAATTTACGTGAAGGAATTGGAGATGAGGAATCCTGAGGATTATAATAATATGGTCAAAGCTGATCCCAAGAAACAATGGTTGAGGGTCAGAGAAAGCAAGATATGATTGTAAAAGCAATATTCTTTTTTTAATCATATCTATTTTTACTTTGGCTTTGTCAGAAATCATAATAGCCACTCCTGCCTTCTTTTTCTCATTTGATGCCCAAAAGATTTTGCTCAAGCCCTGAACCTTAAACTTGTGTATGTCCACCCGCCTCATATGTGTTTCTTGTAGACAACATACGGTAGGATTTTGGTTTCTAATCCACTCTGCTATTTGCTTCTGTTTTATGGGCGAGTTCATCCCATTCACATTCAGAGTTATAATCATCAGTTGTGCATTTGCTGACATTTTCGTTTCCTCCCCTATTCCTACCCGTTCTCCTTAAACTATTTCCTTTAAAACCAGTGGTTTGCTATTAAGACCCTATCCCTTATCCCCTCCCTTGATTGACTTCCCTTTCTACCCCCTCCCTTATTCCCCCCCCTTTTTGTTTTTAATGGCCTTATGAATTCCCTCCCCCTTCTTCTCCCTTCCCTTTTTTTGACCTCCCCACTCCCCTGTTTCCCTTGATTTATCCGTTCTGACTTTCTCAGAAGGGTTAGATAAGAGTTTTATGTCCCAATGGATAGTATAGCTACTCTTCCCTCTCTGGGTTGATTACACTGAGAGAAAGGTTTGATTATTACCTCTTAATGCTCTCTTCCTCTCCTTCTTATAATAGTATTTGTCCCCTCTCCTTCCCATGCCCTCTTTGTGTGTAATAGAATATCCTATTTTTCTTATTCACTCAAGTTTCTCTTGGTGTCCCCTGCTATTCACCCCCTCTTTCCCGTCCCCCATGCCATCTTAGATTATTTAGTGTTCCACCCTCACCCTGTGAATTATTCTTCTGATTACTATAATAGTGGATACTATAATAGTGAATAGAGTTCACTACAGAGAATTATACATAACATTTCTCTACATAGGAATACATATAAAAGCAATATTCTTGTTATGACTATATTTAATAATTCACAAGATTGATTTTGCATTGGATCCTTCAATCAAAGATTTGATTTGGGGCCAAAGTATCAAGGCAGGAAACAAACTTATTTTATCTCTTTCTCCAAAGAGGAACATCCTCTCAGCCAACATCTGAGCAAGGGGATTGCTTATCTACCAGCTTTTCAAAAGTCAAGTAGTAAACAATTCTCACACATCTGTGACAACAAAAAAAGGGGTTCCTATAGATAAACTTCAATACAAGGAAGATCAATGAAATAGGTACAAAGGCACAAACTACAGGAAACATTTACATATTGTATCTCACTTTAGACTCAGCATATTATCCAAGTGAAAACAGATGCTGATTTCTTTCATCTATTGTATTGCGAATTTGCTTAACTCTTATTGGTTGATTTGCATTTAAATACAAACCACTCAGCCACAGTTTCAAGAGAGGCAGTAGGAAGAAGTGGCTCTGGGTATCTTCCTTATGCTCTGTGTGTGTGTGTGTATGTGTGTGTTTGTGTGTGTTTTCTTGCATGCATCTTTTACTCTCATTTTTTCCCTGCCCTTTTGTTTTCATGTCAGCCGGTCTCTCCACAAATTAAAGAACTCATTTATGTCTGCTGGTAACACATCTAGTCTTGAGCCAGCCCTCTTATTGTTAATAAACTCTTTGCCACTCTTTAGCTTCATTCTCTGGTCTCAACTTCCAGACACTGAACTCACAAGCTGATTCCAAAATCTAGACACATTGACCCTGAGGTTGATGCTTAGTCAACTGAAGAGCAACTTTCTTGATCATCCAGCTCAGTGGGAGTTAAGTTTCCAACTCATCTTCATTTGGAAGTGAACTCACCTGAATGAATGCTTTATAGCAAACTATTTCAGTTTGAGCCCACTTTTGCCAGGGACTGGAGTGGCTTAGTGAAGTGTACCCCTTGGTACTAGGGAAAAAATGTTTGTACTTCTGTTCTTGCCATACTTTCTAGTAATATCTCTTTGAAAAATCGAATTGGGAGAAGGGGAGGCAGATAGATAGCTCAGTGGATTGAGAGCCAGGCTTAGAGATGGGAGGTTCTGGTTCAAATCTGGCCTTAGACCCATCCTAGCTCTGTGACCCTGGGCAAGTCATTTAACCACCATTGCCTAGCCCATAACACTTTTCTGCCTTGGAAGCAATACATAGTATAAGGGAAGGGTTTAGGGGGAAAAAGCTAATTGATACTAATTGGATAAGTGAAAATAGGGCACTAATCACTAATGCAGAGTGAGAATGAAGAATTAGTGCTCTATTAAGGTAGCACAGATAAGAATGGGGTCTTGAGTCTTTGACTTTGGAGAATCACTCTGACCCCTCAGGGGGATGGATCTCTAGAACATGAGGGGGAAATAGTAGCTGTGGTTGGAGATTCCACTCATCTGTGAGAGCGGCAATTGTGAAAAGAATCTTCAGAGTTTTTGTGGCTTAACACATCCATCTCTGACACTTGAGAAGATGATAAGATGATTGCAAAATAAAGAGATTATATTGTACATTGGTATCACCAGGGAGGCATAATGGAAAGAACACTAGATTTGGAATCAGAGGCTCTTCCTAGATGCTGGGCCATCCCTCAGGCAGGTAATTTATGTACTTCCTCCTCACTTTTACCCCTTAGAAGCCTTACTTTCTTAAAAGGCCATTTTGTGTGCTGGCTTCCATCTTTTAGACGTTGCTGAGTCATTTTCCAGTCATACCTGATTCTTCATGACTCCATTTGCCTAAATTGTGGCAAAGATATTGGAGCAGTTTGCCATTTCTTTCTCCAGATGAGGAAACTGAGGTAAACTGGTTAAGTGACTTGCCTAGGATCATATAGCTACTACCAAATGTCTGAGGCCAGATTTGAATTCAGGAAAGTAAGTCTTTCTGACTTACTTGAATTCCTCAGGTCTGACATTCCATCATTGCAATACTAGCTTCCCCCATATCTTTTAGATACATCTTATCAAAAGTTGTGTTGTTCAATGGGTTCTCCATGCAGTTACACTGGCCTTTTTAAGCAGTAGCCCTCTTTTATATTTATGTCTTCAGAAATTCCTTAGCAAGCACTTTTTATCCTCTTGGACCAACTTCTATAAAATATTAGACCCTCAGATCCCATTCTTTATTCTGAATTCTTTCCAAAAATCTAGGGTTCACTTTAGATAATACTTGATTTTCTCTTTTATCATGAAAATAGTCACTTACCTTTAATGCCTCTATCAACTATATTGCAATAACTAGTTGTTCTTTGTTTAGAATTGAGTTTAGAATATCAGTTGTCCTTGTTGCTTCCTCCATTTTGAAGAATGAAATTATCTCAAAGCTCTGTCAAGGACTTATTGGCTACTTAGACTTTTGGCATAGAGATCTCTATATGCCCAGATAGTTGAAATTTCCCAAGGTTATCATATTATGGCTTCATGCCAGGTTATTGATCTCTTTTCTAAATTCCTTATCTAATACCTCCCACTGCCCAGGTGGTTTGTAGTTCTGCCTTGGAAAAAACACAGAGCTATTAAATAGTCAGAAAAGTCACTCTTTAATTAAGGAAAGGGGTACAGGGCTGAGTTAGGCCTCTACACAGCTGCCTGCCACACACCTACAGAGTCTGAGGATTGAACTCTGGATGTTCTGGTCCCTGACCCCTGGGAAAGCCAACCACATAGACTGGACAATTCCAAGGAGCCCTTAAAGTGGGGAAGCTTAAATACTTTTCTAGGGTAATATGGGGACTGAGAATGAGAGGGACAGTTGATTGACTTCACAATGGTAACAAAGGAATTCCAGACAGGAAAAACAGTGAGGGGCTGATGCTTTACAATGGACACAAAAGGGAAAGACTCTGCCAAGGGCTGGGCTACCAAGGAAATGGACTTTGGCCTAAGGGGCCAAAAGAGATACTTAACACTTGATGGGATTAGCCATCGTAAACTCCTTAAAGGTCCATTGTAAATCTGAGAGAGTGAAATTGAACTTTCCCTTAGAGAAGAACCACCACAGACAAGGTCAAACCCAGGGGCCTTCACCTATGAGCTAAGTAAACTGGGGTTTATGGAATCTTTCTGGCTATAAGTTTGGGGGCTTCTAGATTCCACATTGACAGTAGTATATGCCCATGATGATATTACTTCTGTTTTTTTCCCCCCCAAAATATTCCCATCTCTGGTTCCTAAATTTCCTTAGGTAGCAAGGATGCTCCCTTGGAACATGTGATCTGGCTGCATGAAAATGAACATGAGGTGACTTCTTACTTAAAAAGAGACACTTTGCTTTTGTATGACCTAACAGTTCCTCAATGAATAACCAAACAATTCCTCTATAATTCAGTGTTATGTCAAAAAGAATTGTTAAAGGAGTCAAGAAGAGCCACCCATTCAATTTGTGTGAGGAAAGATGACTTCAAGTCTCTTTCAAGGTGGCTTCTTTGTTGGAACATAGCAAACAAGGGCTCTCCCTTAAATATCTAGTTTGGAAGTTGGAGGGAGCAGAGCAGGGGGATTTCTTTTCCACCCTCAGCATTTATGATGGCTGTGAATTTATGGCAGTGAGACAATATGCTTGCATAGACATGCCTAGGATGGGAGCTTCAGTCTCTGGTTGCTTCTTTTCCTGAACTCAGAAAACCAAACAATGCTAAGAGATCTATTTTTAGCTTTATAGCAACCTTTTAAATTTGAGAGGACACAAATTCATGAGTTAGGTACTTGGCATTGCCAGCAGGCAGTGATCTCCACATTCTTAGAGAAAAGCACAACTGTTGGAGGATTCTGTCACTGAAGCCATGTCCAGCTTGCCAAAGGATTTAGATTTTGTGAATTGTTCAGACAATATAGATTTGTGTGGGGAGCCTGACCCCTATGAAAGAGAGAATTGGCCTTTTTCCCCTTTGCATTTTCTGCAGCAGTCCAGCCATATATTAATCGATATTATTTTAGAAGTTCTCAAAAAGCTGACTCTTATGATTGGTCTCTGTAACCTGGAGTTAATGAACCTTAACCGTGTCAAATTCCTAGCCCTTCCCTGAGGCTACACTCCAGAAGACTGGCCAGTTATCTCTACCAGTTTTGCCAATAACAATTAATTAACATAGGTATCAAACAAGCTTATATGCCTTAGGCCACTCATACTCTAGATTTGGGCCTTAACTGCATCTATTGTCTTACTATACAGTGGTAACCTCAATAAAAACAACAACAAAAAAATGTCAGCTAAGGGTTAAGCTCTTGACCACCCAAGCTAACTCCATGTCTGATTACTTCATGTTGGAACTTTCTTTGTCTTTGTGTCTTTATTCTCCCCTTATGCTCTCCTTCCCTTAGACTTTAACCTGCAACCCATTTTTCTCTCAATCCCTGGTTCCCCTTTCTGAGTGTTCTACCCACTAGGAACTTTTGTTAAATCGGTGGATGTCTTCATATTGGCACCCAATGTGAATTGGCACCGGAAAGGAACATTGCAGTTCAGGACCAGGGGACGGTCAACAGACCTCAACTGGCCATTGGGGTGAGTCGCTGACCACTAGAAAATGGGTCAGAAACTTTCTTCTCACAGTGGTTACATTCGCTTGCTAAAATCTTTAGTACAGAGATAAGGATATAGATAAGGATAAACTTCAGGCATTGATTAAGGTCATTTGGCAATGTTATCCTGGGTTCCCAGAAGTAGGGTACTCAATGTACGACAATGGGACCTCATTGGGCAGACTTTAAGAAAAGGACAAGAAAAGGGACTTAAAGTCATGCTATCAGTTTGGCTAACTTGGAAATTAGTTAGAACAGCATTAGAGGCAGAAACCATACAGGATTCTTTGGTCCAACCAGCCTCTCTCTATGACTTTCCTTCTAACCTGAATACTTCTTATCTTGCTCCACCCATCCCTCGGATGACTTCTTTTCCTTCCTAGGATCAAGCTGACTCTTAGCCTTACTACTCCCACACTTTGGCTTACTGATCCTCCACCTAAGCTAACCACTCCACTTTCATTTTTTCCTGCTAAGGTGGACTCTCATCCCTCCACCATCTTACTTGGTTTCTCTTAGAGCCAATGGGCTTACTAACACTTTACTTATTCCTCCCCCACCTTATACAGCTTCTCTTGACTCTGATGAGCTTACTAGTGCTCAGCCCACACTTCCTCCTCCACCACTACTCAGTACTAATTTGCAGGGTTACAATCAGCCAAACCCTAGAGGAGAAAGCAGATAAATCAGTTTTTCCAACAGAAATTAGGGATAATCTGGGGAATGCAGAAGTAAACCTAGAAAAGCAAAAAGATGTTGAATTCCAAACTGTTAAAGCTCTCAGGAATAGTGTAATTCAGTATGGTAATGCAGCTCATGACGCCATGGCCTGCTGATAGACACGATTAGCCAGCAATCTCTACTGCCAGATTTTTGGTATGAACTAGCTGAATCTGTGCTTAATGCCAAAGATTTCATGATAAGGAAGTTATTTTTTCAGGAATTATGTGAGGAACAAGCTAGAACATGTAAATATTACCTATTATGAATTAACTGGCACAGGTAAATTTAGTAGTCTTAATAGGCAATAATTATATTCAGAACAAACCTTTAATCAAATTGGGCTAGCTGCTAAAAGAGCATGGCAAATTGTAGCTAAAAAATGTAATGTGTAAGAGGGGAATTTAGATATTTATTTAAGTTATGGTGGTCGTCAGTAATTAGATTAATTTGCTTCCATATTTAAAATAGACCCAAGTCAGGATGCCTTTTTATAGAAGTTTATTTACAATTAGGAAGGTTGAAGGTAGGGAAATAGAGAAACTCTGGTCCAGACCGGGTGAGAGTTCAGAGGTTAACTAAACTAGGCTACTATCGGCAGGCCTTTGACAATTAGAGAGCAAGGAAGCCTCCTTGAGGGTAGAGCCTCCAGAAATGCCAAGGTAGGCCAAGGAAGTCAGCCTAACTTACCCACGTGGCAATTCAGAGGGAAGCCGCTCACCAGAGATGCTTCAGCACCAAGTTCAAAACGCCAACTGCTTCCACAGGAAGCTACCCTATCACTTCCTGGGTCCACCTCTAATTTCAAGCGGACAAATGGCAGCCTCAACACTGTTTTGGACTGCCCAAGGGGCAGTCCCTTGTTCTTGATTTGTTGCTTGTTGTCACATGTGGGTAACTCATCTCCTCCCCACTAAGTTGGGTGGGATGACATTATTTCTGATGGCTAGAGTCTAACAATGAATGAGGATGAGCTAATTCTATTTACACAAATGCTACAGATTTCTTTGAGGAGGCAATTCCTCACCTAGAGGCTATAAAAGCATGCCAAGACATAAAAACTTTAGACCACAAGAATCTGATGGCAGATCGATTTAAAAAGACAAAACTTGTCCGCTTTGCCTGGCACAAAGTACAAAGTTGAACATTTTAAACGATCCTGTCCCAAATTAAATCTGAGGTGGTCTCCTAATTTTTTCAGAGTGTCCCAAAGCACAGCATTGGGCCTCACCATGTCTCCCGAGAACACAGGCTAGGACAGCCACAACTGGACAGCATTTAAACTGTTTGGCAGGGGGGTGGGGGTGGGGCAGCCTTGAGTTCCTTATAAATTCAGGGCACCAGAGAAAAGTCTTTGACTCCCCCAAAATTTAAACCAGGCAGAAATTTTACTCTGACACAAAAGGCTAAAGACTTCGTGTTATCATTGGAACTGATTGCATATGAACAGGGGATCTGGGAGACTGTAGTATATTCACTCTACCCAGATCCAGATTCAGAGAATTCTTGACATGTCTATTGTTTGAGAGTAGAAGCCTCACTTCTTAGGGGCTAAAAACCTGCCCAGAGAACATTCATAAAAATAGTAAGGGAGAGATACCTACCACACCCAAAGCCTCTCACATTCTTTCAATTGGTAATGGAAAAAAACAAAACAAAACAAAAACATATATACCTGATTCTATTTTCAAACACATCTTTGCTAAATGCAGGAGTTAGTGTAAAGTCAAATTTAAAATCAAACATTTCAAATTTATATTGGACACAGCAAATTACTAAGAAAAGATTGATTATGTTCTTTTACGTGAAAAGTAAGACATTTTCTGGTATTTTTCATATACTAGGGTTTCTCTGGGAAAGAGACATTTGATCTGAAATGAATTTTAGTCTAGTACTATAGCACAAAAAGAATTAATTAGATCTCACACTAAATTTGCTGGTACAATCACATGGCTTGTTTATAAACTTATTCAGATAAATTTATGGTCTTTAAAAAGACAGATACTCCAGGGAACTGATGAATTAATCCTACCACAAGTAGACATAACTCTTTTATCTTGTGTTAAAAGTTTGTATCTCAAGTGCTGGAATTAGTTAACAGAAAAGTTAAAATTCCATACAGTTGTCTGCATGAAAATCCTAAATTGGTTAATGCTTCAGAGAAAATTCAAATTGATCCAACTTTTAAATATTTAGGAACAATTGTATTTCAACAGGACATTAGGCCACAGCAAATAGAAATTCATAATAATTGCTTAGAAAATCTGAATGATTTTCAGAAACTTTTAGATGAGATTAAATGGCTTAAGCATTTTTTAAAAATATACTCAGGAGAGCTGACAGATTCACTTGATACTTTAAGAAAAAATTGGGCAATCTCCTCAATTAGAAAAATTTCACCTGAGGGTGAGAAAAAATTGCAGACACCTGAACCAGCTTTATCCAAAACCAAATTCTTTAGAATTGATCATGTTCAACCTTTTGTAGACTGAATTTTAAAGATGAGACACACTCACATTGATGCATTGCATCTGAGTAAGCACATTATTAAATGGATTCAAATTTTTAACTAGCAGACAGTCACTTATTAGTTGTTTAGAATTGGCAGAGTTACTGCTTACTCAGGTCACAAAAATTGGTTCTGATACTGATGTTATTCTTATCACAATGGCACAAAAACAAGCTCAAATGTTACTTGTACAGTGTCTATGTTGGTAAAGGTACTTTGTAAATATTCCTAGTACCAAAATCTTACAAATTATGAATTTAACTGTGATTATTTTTTCAAAAATAACATCATCGCACATTATTGTTGATGCTGTGAATACTTCCACTGCATCAAATCAAGAGAAAGCAGAAGCTATATTAGACAATTGCGTCATGTTAATGCAGACACAATATAGTTTTTTGCAGAAAGCAGAATTGACTGCAATTAGACACGTGCTTAAGATCATAGCACAAACTTGTAATATCATATGTGAGTTATTATATGTTGTTTATCTGGTTGTTTAAAGGCTGCAAACATTAAACCAATGCAAGAGGCAGAACTTGTTCTGTTGTTTCACACCACACAAAATGCAATCTTGCAAAGTCAAAAGGAAAATTGTATTTGCTCTCACAATCTCCCTAGACCTCTGAGGGAATTTCAAAGGTAAATGGCCTAGTCGCCACTGCTTTTCAGGAAGTGCGGCTGACCAGCAGCTGCACAAAAAAGTTCCTAGTGGGAAAAACACTCAGAAAGGGCAACCAGGGACTGAGAGAAAAATGGGTTACAAGTTCAAGTCTAAGGGGAAGGAGGGCATAAGGCAAGAAGAAAAGCTGAAAAAGTTCCGACATGAAGGAGTCAGACAGCTAGTAAGTGACTCTGTCTGCTGGTTAAAAATTTGAATCCATTTAATAATGTGCTTACTCTGATGCAATGCATCAATGAGAGTGTATCTCATCTTTAAAGTAACTCTCTCTTATAGGAAGCAGTTAATTTGTACTCACTACTACATCAGAGTACAAAATTTTGTGACTTAATTTTCTATACAAGTCAATGAAATTAATTGGCACTGCAAATCTTGTGCTCCTTATTCTGACACTCCTCAAGGAGGTGACTGCAGTAAGACCTGCACAACTGTGGCAAAGGGATGCATTACAATATGCTCCTTTTGTAAAAAATGATTGTAAATGATTTTGTAAAAATCATTTATGATTGGAGATAATTACTCTTATGCTGTATGGGCTAAATAAAGCTCAAAATGGAAACGTATGCAATGTTATTGCACATCTTTCAAATAATCTTGCACATTTGGCCATTCCAAAACAGTTAAAAAATCGGAATAATGCGTATACCAGCAAGAAATGGGCAAAATTGGACAAATCATGGAACATCTCTCTTAAAGCTGGTATCTCAGATAATTCTAAAAGACAACCAATTGGAAAAAGAGCTAAAAGAAATTTAAAAGCCCAAATTAAAAAACAAAAAGGATATTATCTGACAAGAAAAGGAGCCAATGAGTTTTTCATTTGGGGTCGAGATTTTGCTTCTATTTTCAGATTTTAGGAATGCATGGAAGAAAATCAGAGTCATCAAGCATTCCCGGAAAAGACCAACCCAGAGAGCAGAGAAAGCAGATGTCTGTCCAGCACCAAACACAGGACAGGATAGCCACCAGATCCCGGAAAAACAGCAGAAGAACAAACAAGGCGCAGCCACTGACTTAAGAAGAAGTCTGATGAACTATCCACACTGATGAACTTTTTTTTTTCCGAAATATATAATTTATCACAATATACATAATCATACATCATATGAAGAAATACAGGTGCATAAAACATATGGATAATCTAATATCTAATCTAATCATACAAGGCTGAAATTACACTGAGTGTCTACAGGATCATCATAAATATAATGATTGAAACCAAAAGTATTTTGACAATCTCGAAAGGCTGGTTCAGGAAATTTAGGTTTATTCATAGGTTTGGTTGTTTTATAGAATTTACTGAATCCAGTCAAAGATTATTTGAATTGTGTATTTCCAGACTACTTTCCTGCAACTAACTCCTTATAGTTATTATCCCCCACCCCCACCCCCTGGTCTCTAAATTTCTCTTTGGGAAGAGAAAGGCCATAACCATCAGTATTTGGAGTGGATGAGAACAAAACTATGCTCGTACAAATGGCTTATGGAGCATGAGTAGATAGATAAATTAATTTTGATTTGGAGTCAATAGAGTAGTGGAGAGGAAGGAAGGTAAAGATGAGACAAAAAAGAAGTGGGACTGTGAAATGGAATCAAAAATGTTGGAGTTGAAAGGGATTTCTGAGATCAACTAGTTTAATTCCTCATTTTATTGATAAGGAAATGGAGGTGAAAATGATTTGCTCATTGTCATACAGCAGCAGTCAGAACTAAGGGAGTTTCCTTATTCCCATACCAGTGTTCTTTTCCATTCTCAACAATTGCTTCTTATCCATATCTTTGTGGGGGGCCTTATGGAGTATTTTAATTAAAACAGAAAACTGGAAAAATTTCTAAGCAGAAACTCTAAGTTACTTTTGTAGGTCCAATTATGATTACAAAGCTTTGTCCCAAGTACTTTGGAAAAGCAGATCTTTGCTTAAGATAGTCAACATCTGTCTCAAATTCATATTTATTCTTTAATTTCAACCCCCATTGTCTTCTACTGAAATCCTGAGGACATTTGCTTATTTAGTGTCTCAAAGATTATACTGGAACCCAGGTTATTCTCCTTAAATTATAAGATTATTGATTACATTTCCATTCTCTTTCACCATCATAGTCAAATGTGATGGTGACTATGATAACCAGTTTGATGAATTTTTGATTGGCACTATAACTGCCCTCAACCTCCTCAGGGTCCCACATAGGCGCTATGTACCAAAATGGAGGCTAGGAGGTATGGTAGGAGAGGGCCTCCAACCTCTTGGATTCTTACCCAGTCTGGGTGTCTTCACTTTCTATGTGGTCCTCAGGTTCCTGCTCTATGCATAGGATCCAGGAGCCTGAACATCTTCAAACCCCATTTGACAATTCCTTTCCCTACTACACCCCCTTAAAAAATTTTCTACTGTGGATACTTGGCTCAGTTACACTTTTCCTTTTCTGTCTGACCAATGATGTCTTCTGCCCTTAAAGTTGTACCTCTTCCCCTTTCTATACATGTACACAATGACTTCAGAAGTCCCATATTGCCCCATCCTCTCCACCTACGGGCCCTTAGCCTCTGTCCTAATTCCTACAGGCCACCTCTTTATTCCCTCTAGTCCCTGATTCCTCAGAGAAGCTCTGAGCCCCTATACTCACATCCTGTTTTCTCTTCTGCCTCATTCCCCAATGAGAGAAAATTCTTTACCCTGCAAGTGTTTGTTAATGATGCAGTTTTGGATCTGAAAATCCATTTCTTTTAATAGTAAACTACCCCTTTTACTCTTGGCATTGCATTAGATTTATTCATCTTTGGGTTGGGGATTACATGAAGCATTTTCAATCATTTATCTTTAACACATTATAAGCTTCAAGTTAAAAAAAATTTTGGTCTTGGTTAAGGGAGCACCATTCAATGCCCTTTTATCTTGGATCTTTAATCCGTAGGACAAAGAATATTCTTTAAATTTAGAGAAATCATTCTTCCTTGACAAAAGATACTGTTTAAATACAGATTAAGAGGACAGCACCAAGCTAATTAAGTTAAGAAAATATAGGACATAAGGGACCATAGGCTTTTCAGAAACAAAACACAACAATATCTGGAATTTAAGAGAGAAAAAACAGCTTCTTCATAATTAAGGTAACATACTTCCCTGTTCAAAGAAAGTGTTCCTGATTGCATAGAATTTTTCCAGTGTCATACGAGTCCTACTAAGTAAGTTCTTTTACCAACTTTGCTGTCACCACTTGATATCCATGTTGTCTGTGGGGGGTTCAGCAGCACTGTAAGTGTGTAAGGCTTCCAGGACCTTTGGGGAGTCTGTACCATCAAGCCATTCTTGATATAGCCTCTGCACGTGTGTGTTAGTTTCTGGAAGCTGCACAGGGATCTCAGCATACACTTCTTCCATTCGTCTCAGCAGTGCCTTGTCTGGTTTTCCATCTTCAGTTTGAGTTTGACCTTTGCCATTTAAGCGTCCTCCAGGACAGGCCAGGACTTCTACAAAATGATAGGGGAACTTCCCTTTTTTAAGTTTCAGGACGATGTTCTGGATATTTCGAAAGCCATAAGCAGCAGCAAATCGTAGCACTATTTCCCCATTTTTTTCCAGAGTGATCTCCTGGAAGTCCTTGTTTTTCAGTGCTTTGTAAGTGATTTCCTTGATGTCCATATCAAATAGTTCTTTGGCTGCATATTTAAAGATGTGCTCCAAATAACCATCTGACCTGGTCCCACCATCTTGCACTATGTCTCCCTCCTTTATCTCACCAAACAGAGTGTCTACTGTAGCTTCTTTCATCAATTCTTTTTTTTGTTCCATAATCTGGATGTTAACACACAATCAACATCATGAGAATTATATGAAGCAGTGTAAAAATCTTCTCTAAGTGCTTCTAGCTTCTTGTCATAACAAGGGGCCACAATGATGTGGAAAATTTTAGCTGGAGACAAATTCTGCTGTCTGGCAAAGTAGTCCTTCACCAGTGATCCCATGATCTGTTGGGGGGATTTTGCAGTACATATATGTGGTGTAATTGGGTTACCCAGCACTCTTTCTGCATACTGGATCCAACCTGGGCAGGCAGAGGCAAACATGGGTAAAGAATGTTCCTTTTGGTTCTGCTGGCGATATCAATATACAAATTCTTTCTGGCTTTCCAGGATACTGAAATCAGCGGCTATTGTTGAATCAAATACATAATGAACACCAAGATTTTTTAGGAAACCACAGAGTCTTTTTGATGCATCAGTTACACTAAGATTGAATTTAGCAGCAAAATAAGGCAAAGACTGAGGGCATATAGACACTGCCAACACTTTGTGGTGTGAAGTATCACATTTCTTATTAAGGTTTAGTATTCGAAAAAATTCCTTCTGATTCTGCTGGAAAACTCTTATTCCTTCCTCAGCTGTAACACAAGTGTCTGATGCCAGGCAATCACTGAGAAATATTTTAGCATCAGTCAATTTATGGAATTCACTTTTCTCTTCATGTTCACTATAAAAGTTGGGAGTATCAACTGATATACTTTGTTGGTCATCAATTTTTGTTTTTTTAATACATTCCTTCTTTGTGCAATTTTCACACTTCATTTGGAGAGTTGTTTTTAATTGCTGTAGAAATATCGGAAAGGTAGGTTCAGTCTGATCTTCGTGTGTGCTTCGGCAGAAAACACAACAGTTTTCCAAACCCACTCAAATCATTTTCAGTTTCTGCTACTGATGAACTTTTTACTAAGAGACAGTTTACCTGCAAAAGACTGTTATTAATTTGCTTGCAGACATTTTATTATAAAAGTATATGGGTGGGGGCAGCTGGGTATCTCAGTGGATTGAGAGTCGGGCCTAGAGACAGGAGGTCCTAGGTTCAAATCTGGCCTCAGACACTTCCCAGCTGTGTGACCCTGGGCAAGTCACTTGACCCCCATTGCCCACCCTTACCACTCTTCCACCTAGCAACCAATACACAGAAGTTAAGGGTTTAAAAAAAACAAACAACTATTTGGCTTGAAATTGCATTAAATCAAAAAAATATCTTTTGTAAAGGGGATATAATGGTTCAGTAACCAAATAGAAGGTAATAATTTAGGAAAACTGATACTTTTTAAAATTTGCATTAATGATTATATTACTGTTCTGTGAAATGCTTTTTCATGGTGAAAATTTTTGTGCAATCACACTGTGAAACATGGTCAAGATAAAATAAGGAAACATATCATTTTTGAGTGAGAAATTTTTGGTTGGCTAAAACATTTTCACATAGAATGTGAGCCATAAGTTTAAAATTTCTTATTATTAATTTTGTTTTTATTTACTATAGGACATTTTTTTATCTCTTTCTTTTTTCCATATTCTTTTTTTCCTATATTTTCAGTGCTCAAGTACATTGAAATCAGTATTAGGATTTTGATTTGGTAGATTAAACTCATTTTATATATTGGCCCTATATGCTTACCCAAAAGCTTAAGACTGTAGGAACCTGTAAGCATTTGTTAAATATCATGGGATTATTGTGTCTGATTTTAGAAGAAGGAATCTCAATAGAGCCATTATAATTTGCCAGAAAGGCTAGGATCTAAAAGAGACCTGAAATCTATATGAGATAGATGGATATTGGTTGCTAAGGTGTTGGAGGTAAAAAGGTGCGGTGTTTTGACACCCTCAAACACAGGAAGGCCTTGATCCAAGATTCCAACTAATATCTCAATGTGGCTGGCATCTTGGCTCCACCATCCCTAAAATTCAATGTAAAATCAGACAGGGGCATAAGACTTCCCTTTCACCTCAAATTGGTCTCTTTTTTGCTTTAGAGACTTGACAATTTCCAATAGCCTTGAATGCCAATGGGTAAAATGCTGTGTCCCACAGGCTTATGGAATATATGTTTCAGATTAATTTGGGCCTACTAATAATTATAACACATTTTTCAGTCATAAAATTTAATTTTATTTTCAGTATTATTCTTTTGGCTTAGAATCTTTTAAGTGCAAGATTTCATTTTATATTTTATACATTTTTTAAATTTTCTATCCTATAGTTACTATTTTTACCCTTTTTCGAGATTTTCCTTTTTTCCTTTTTCCCTTTTGATTTTTTCTTTTTTCCCCTTTGAATTTTTATTTTTTCTTTTGAACTACTCACTCTAATCATTTTTTTCTTTTATAAAAAATAGGGATATGTAGCAGTCCAGGCATATATTAATCGATATTATTTTAGGAGTACTCAAAAAGCTGACTCTTATGATTGGTCTCTATAACCTGGAGTTAAATTAAACCTTAACCTTGTCAAATTCCTAGCCCTTCCCTGAGGCTATACTCCAGAAGACTGGTCAGTTATCTCAGTCTACCTCAGTGAGCCCCCTGGTGGGTGCCGCAGAGATCCAGGAGAGTGGTGATGGCCACAGGTGCATTTATCTTTCCTATTAATTGCTATTAAAAATTAAAAAAAATTAATTTCCAGGGGACTAAGTAATATTTTTTTCTGGAAAGGGGGCAGTAGGCCAAAAAAGTTTTGGAACCACTTTGATTTGGGGCTTTAACTACATCTATTGTCTTATTATACTGTTGTAACCTCAATAAAAATACCAATATGTCAGCTAAGCTACTTCACGTTGGAACTTTCTTTGTCTTTGTGTCTTTCTTCTCACCTTATATTCTCCTTCCCTTAGACTTTAACCTGCAACCCATTTTTCTCTCAGCCTCTGGTTCCCCTTTCTGAGTGTTCTACCCACTAGGAACTTTTGTGAAATCGGTGGAAGTCTTCATTTTCTGTCTCATTTTACCCCAATGCTCAGAAGTTCTAGGGAAAATCTCAAAAATAATCTTAGGTATGGCTCATGTTTCGGGTCTCCATTAAGAGGCATTAGGAAGCTCCCTTCCAGTAAGGCAGTCATAGCATAGCTACTTATATCTTCCACTACAAAAGAAAAGACACATAGCTGCGCATTAACACATTGCTTCTGTTCCTTTTATACTCTTTGAAGGTAGAGACAATTTCCTAGGGTTGTTTAACAGGTATTTTATATTTACTCTGAGATTACCCCATGATATCTCTCAGTATAAACTTAAGTTCTATTAATAGAAGCAGAGTGTCCATAGTTAGAGAGGTGATAATTCCCTTGCTTTCTGCTTTAATTAGTTCATGTCTGGAATATTATGCCCAGTGCTAGGGATTAGGAGAGGGTAAGTTAAAAATGGTGGGTTTAACATTTACTGATATCCATTGATTAGGGAACATCTTGTTAGATAATTTGTTTACATGAATATAAGGAATATCAATATAAGAATTACTGTAGGAAATTATGAATATGATGAATATAGAGAAGCATGGGAAGATTTACACAAGTTGATACAAAGTGAAGTAATAAGAGCAGGAAAACAAAACTATATAAAACAAAACAACTATAAAAATATAACTAGAAAGAACAAGAACCCTGAAGAGTTAAAAATAAATGTTGCAAAATTATCAAGAATGAACTTAGGCCCATAAGAGATGAAAAGACACCTCTAGTTTCCCCTTCTCCATTATAGAGAGGTCCATAATGTTAATTCTTTCGACATATTGATTGTTTTGACTGTTTTCTTTTTTTCCTTTTCTTTAAAAAATATGTGTGTGTGTGTGTGTGTGTGTGTGTGTGTGTGTGTGTGTATACATATATAAAGGGATAGCTCTCTGGCAGGAGGAAGAGGAAAGGGGAAAATCTAGGCAATGTTCAAACAAAATATATTGACAAAATATTTTTTACAATTGAGTTTGTATTATACTGTATTGAAGCAGTAGGTACAATTTGCTGAGTGGAAGAATGATTCAGTTTAAGGATAAAAACATCCTACCATCTGGAGATATCTAATAATGGAACAGAAGTGGAACAGATTGCCTAAGGATATGGTGAGTTCCCCAGTCACTAGAGATGCCAAAGTGGGAGTTAGGTGGCCCTTTTTAGAGATGTGTAATGGAAATTCCTGCTCAAAGAGGTGCTAAGGCTACATGACCTCTGAGGTCCCTTCTAATTCTGAGGTTCCATGATTTTTGGAGGGAGTCTCTGAAATGAATGGTTCTTTGTATTTTAAAACAAAACAGATAGTTGATATACACTACATAGGATCTATGTTGTAGTCTCTATGTGTCCAATGGCGAGGAAACGAGGACAAGGAAAGTAATGGGGCCAAAAAAGGGACTTCAAAATATGAATAACTCAGATTCTACCTACCAGAATTAGATGATGATTAAGAAAGGCCACTGAAAACCATAGAAGAAGAAATGGAGAAATGGGGAAAGAAAGAGGGCAATGTAAAAGGGAATTCTTTGTTCTCTTTGAGTTCACACTTGTGAAAGGGAATCTCTTATTCTCTTTGCCTAGTTGGAGCCAATACTTTAGTTAACACTAACTTAAGTACAAGCGTGAACTGGGTGGAGGAGATTGCAAACCATTTAGTGTACTCACACCCTACTTAGTGCTATGTGTGAAGACAGAAAGATACTTGGAAAGTTCCACCTTTTTTCTTAATCAAGCAGTCAGAAACTTGTGAATTCTTTTAAGAGTTCACACTCAGAAACTGTGAACCCTTTCAATGAGAATTCACCCCTCCAGAAGGTGTGAACTGGTTCCCACAAACACTGTCCTCTGGGCAGTGCTAGACTATTTGGAAGCTGTGTTTGGCCCCTGTGAAGAGGGGAGGAGATTAGCCATTCATTATAAAAGGCCCTGAATTTCTGAGACTAGGAAGTGGAGTCCAAGAAGAGAGCCTACTTCAAGAAGAAGGTTGGCTAAGAGAAGAAAGTCAGCCTCAGGAGTCACCTTGAGCTCAAGCCACTGTCTTGACCTGCCTCTTGGAGGACACTTGGATGAGTGGATAGTTGGCTTTTGCTTCCTGTCTTCTGGAGAGAGTTTAATTCCAGTTGAAGGTTTACCAAATCCTGGCTGAGTCAAGCACTAGAACAATATTTAGTTAGATAGGTTAATGTCTTCTTTACCCTTTTGTATTCCTCTGCTTTCACTCTTTCCACCTCTTTTGTAAATAAAAGATTTATAATTTTCATATATTTAGCAAAACCATTAATTTTAATACTTACAGCCGAGATATTCTAAGCACAGAAGCTTGTGAAACATTCACCAAAATGATATAGCAGGATTTTTACCTATAACAGTAATGCTTCTAGTTATATTTCAGTATTTCAGCTCTTTTGGACTTGATTTGGGTGACAAGTCTTTTAAAAAGAATGTTCCACAGACATTATCATATATTTGAATCTGAAAATATCATTAGAGGCCAGTCAACACTGCATGGCAAAAGGAAGAAAATTAAGCCTAAAGGGTCCAAAGAATGAGTGACGGTCTGAGCATAAGATTGCTTTATTTTAAATAACAAACTCCGTATTTCATTTTATATATAAAGAAGTCACCTCTTTGCCTAATTAGGATGTGCAAACCCAATAAATGCCATTGAACTTGGATGGGGAGGGATGGGAACTATAAAATAGAAGGAATGTGAGCCAGGTTTAAAGATGCTTGTCAAAGGAACATCTAGCTCCGTCTAGCTCCAGTGCTGGCAAATTCCCGTGAACCAGCACACCTAACCTAGTGTAGCTATAAACAAATCCATTTTGGTTCAAACCCAAACTTGACAATTAGTCACTTGCTTAAAGTGGCGAGGACTCTGACATGTGGACAGGCTATCAATGTTGATATAAACTAGCAACCATGATACTTAGCATAGAGCCTGGCATATGTTGTGCTCTGTCATGCCCCACTCTTTGTGACTCCATGGACCACAGCATGCCAATGCTGTCCACCCATGGGATTTTCTCAGCACATATTGGAGTGGTTTGCCATTTTCTTCTCCAATGGATTAAGATAAACAGAGGTTAAGTGACTTGCCCAGGGTCATGTAGTGAATAAGTAAGCCTTGGATTTGAACTCAGATCTTCCTGATTGCTAAGCCACTAAGTCTAGGAAAAGGTCATTGAAGATTAACCATATCCTCTTGCTAGCCATGACTGCTGACTTATTAAAATACATGTATGTAATATGTTTTAGCCTGAAAAATGTTGCATGTTATGTGAGCCTTATAACAACCCTGAGATAGTAGCCCTTTTTTATAGATTAGGAATCTGAGGCTCATTGAAGCCTCCAGATCTGACATTCTAATTTTAATCCATCATTCAAATTCTTGAATTCCTACTGTGTGTTCAGTCCTGTGTTACACTTAGGTTCTGGGGGTGCATGTGTAGAGGTTTGGGGGCATAAAAGAGAAAAAACGGTCTCATCTCCATTCTCAGAAAGTTTCATTTAATCAGAATTATCTATTTTTTTCTTTTGCAATTGTCTCTATCCCTTTGTTAATGAATTTGTTAATGAATACATCGACCCATAGCTCTGACTGTATGATTTGCTTCTCTTCTGATTCTTTTTTTCCTTCTATAATCCAAGAAAAAAAAATATATATATATTTAAACCTTTACCTTACCAATACATATTGGTTCCAAGGCAGAAGAGTGGTAAGGGGCTAGGCAATGGGGGTTAAGTGACTTGCCCAGGGTCACACAGCTGGGAAGTGTCTGAGGCCAGATTTGAACCTAGGACCTCCCATCTCTCTAGGCCTAGCTCTCAATCCACTGAGCTACCCAGCTGCCCCCTTTATTTTTATTTTTTAAAGTTTTTATGTCATAAATTCATAAGGGATTGGTTCCAACAGTTCAAGTTCCTTGACACTGGTTCTTATCAAGTGTGCTTCTCTGAGTGGAGTGGGCTTGAAATAAGAATCCTAGATGGGTGGGAGATGATAACCACCCACCTAGGGAACTATCTAGGTCAGTAAAGCACAACCCTTGAAATTATTAAAAAACAAGTTTATTAAGGGTAGGGAAATGATAAATACAGTCATAAACCTATCAAGCTATAGCTCTTTCCTCCAATCTACACTCCCCCTCATGGAGTTTGCTCTTCTGATCTTCTCAAGCCCTTCCAATATCTCCCTGCTTTTACCTAAGACCCCAAAAGCTAAGACCCCAAAAGCTATATATTATATATGACTATCAACTACACCTAATTAATACAGATTAACAAAAGGACAAAGAGGAAGGAAGGACTCACAGGTGCATTTGAGCCCTTACCTTATAGCCTGGAGTTGGCTTCACTAGATAACCCAATATCCCAGTTGACAACCCTTGGGATTACCTTGGCCAATTGGATTTCTGGCAGATGGATCATAGGCAGATGGTCTCTGTACTTCAGGGGAAAAGCAGTCCACTCCAAAGCAAACTCTCAACCAAGAAAATCACTAATCTTTCAACGAGATTAGGATTACCAAGGGAAAATTGCCAGAGCAAAACCTTCCAGGAGTGAATGACCATTAATGCCAGTAAAACTCCCACAGTCTTTTTCTCCTTGCCAGAATTCTCTCCCAGGACTTTTATCTAAATTCTCTTCTTTTCCTCTTAAAGATAATCCATGAAATTTATTCTATCCATTACTTACTTCCTACAGGCTGACATTACAGTTGAACGTGCCTTTTTCTTTAGCTTCCTTCTTTTTCCTGATCATTTTCCTTCACTTGCTTCAGGAAACTATCTTTGCTCTTAGAGTGCTTAATGTGCTCAATATACATTTTAATTCTCTAGGCTAGAATCTTGTCCTTAAACTGTTTGTTTACAATGCCTATAGCATGCCGAGAAACATAGACGTCCAGTCTTGCCATGGTAACATTTGTGGGGTATTCCCTGCTGAACTATGCCCGTACCCTTATAATCTACAATATCATCCTTCTTGTATATTCACATATATGTAGCCAAAGGGACGACACCATGTTTTCTAAAGGGTCTAGAAAACATGTATCCTGTCCCTCTCTTCTTTCCTTTTGTCTTTATCATTTTGGCAATTCACTAGAAGTCGGTGGAGTCAGAGGAAAGTCTTCTGATTCTTTTATGGTATGACTATTAATATTCAGGTCTTGTGTCTATCTGGAACTAATTTCTTTTTTTCCCCCCTAAACCCTTACTTTTGTCTTAAAATCAGTACTATGTGTTGGTTCCAAGGCAGAAGAGTGGCAAGGACTAGACATTTGGGGTTAAATGATTTGAACTCAGGACCTCCCATCTCAATCCACTGAACCACGTACCTGCCTCTTAAGTCTAATTTCCACCAGACTATTTTTTAGTTTTCCCTTCAAGTCTTATCATTTTTTTCCCATAAGTTTTAGGGTTTATCAAACATTATTTATCAAGGTCATTATTTGTAATTCTCCTGTGTCTAGTCCATTCCATTGATTTACTTCTCTATTTTTGAAGCAACACCAATTAGTGTGGATGATTGCTGTTTTATAATATAGTTTTAAGAACTGAAAGTGTCATTTCCCCTTCATTCTCTCCTGTCTTCCCTCCCCTATTATTTCCCTTGATAGTTTAGAGCTTTTGTTTATCCAAATGAAATCATTTTGTAAAGTATCCCTTTGATAGTTTGATATAGCACTGTCTGCAAATTAACTTTAAGAGGATTGCCATTTTTATTATATTGGGATGGCCCAGCCATGAGTATTGAATATTCTATTTAAGCTATTTAAGGGGTTCTTTACTTCCTCAAGTATTTTTTAAACTGAATCTATACAAGAATGTTTTGGTAGATTGATCTGCACCTATATTATGCATTTTGTAGTTTTTTTGGGCTGGGATTTCCTTTTCAATTATTGCTTCTTTTTTTGTAATTATTATGTAGAAATGCTACTGATTTTTGTGGGTTTACTCTGTAGACTGCAAATTTACTGAGGTTATTGTCTCAATTAGTATTTTGCTGATTCCCTAGGATTTCTAAGTAGACTACCATGTCATCAGTAAGGAGAGATATTATTTCCCTTTGCAATTACACTAGTAATAATAATAGCAGCTATCATTCATATAGGCTTTAAGATTTGCAAAATACTTTACAATTATTATTTCATTTTATCTTCACAAGAACCCTGGGAGGTAGGTGCTATTAAGAGAAGGGGAAAAGGAAATAAACACACATATAGTATCTACTATGTGCCTGGCACTGTTAAGTGCTTTTTGCACATATTATCTCATTTGATTCTCACAACTCTGAGAGGTAGGAGTTATTATTTTCTTCTTTTTGAAATTGAGGAAACAGACTTGTTAAGTGACTTGCCCAATCACACAGCTAGTACCTGAAGTAGGATTTGAACTCAGGTGTTTCTGACTCTAGGACTGGCCCTCTATCTACTATGCCAACTAGATGCCTTTCCATTTATCCTAATATCCCTATTTTATGGATAAAGAAACCGAGGCACAAGGGAGGGTGACTTGCCCACCAGGGTCATAGAATCAATATGTTTCAGAGATGGGACTTGAACCCATACCTCCCTGGGTTTGAGATTGGCTTTCTTAATTTCTTCTTTAAGAGTTCTAATTTACCTTATTTCTTTGGCATTTTAACTTAATTCTTTGGTTGCTCTCCCAAACCATTCTGGAAATTCTTGGAAGTGTTTTGTTGTCATTTCAGGAGGCCTGAATGAGTGTTTGTCCCTTCTCCTTCCTCAGAAATAAAGGTAATTTTGTTGAAAAATTTTAAGTATTTAGCTACAGATATGGTATGGCTCCTTCTCCCCTAATGCTTGTCCATTTTCCCTCCTTGATGCCCATGTCTTTCTCAATTTCTTTGCTGGTTTTTCTATGGCATTCTTGCTGCCAATGGATTTCTAACAAGGCATTCTTTCCTTTTTCAAATCCCACTGCTGGTGCCTCCCTCCCCGTGCCTTTTGCTTCCTGTTCTCTTAGACCAATGCTTTGGGTGACCCTGTTTCCCTGTGAGGATGGAGGTGACCAGTTGGGATACTGGTACAGAGATGCTGAGTAGCCATTTTAATTGGACTGTAAAAAATAAAATTAATCTATCTCTCCTTTAGGCTATCTTCTGTTCAGCTATCCACATAATCTCCCAAAAGAGCAGGAATCCCCATAGTGCTCCCCATTCTGCCATTTAATAAACTTTCAGGATTAAGTAAAAACTGTATAAATCCTTGTATAAAAATCCAAGAATAAAAGCCTTTACTAATCTGGCCTCTTCT
The DNA here is from genome assembly GCF_016433145.1 of Gracilinanus agilis. Taxonomy (NCBI): domain Eukaryota; kingdom Metazoa; phylum Chordata; class Mammalia; order Didelphimorphia; family Didelphidae; genus Gracilinanus; species Gracilinanus agilis. Next base: position 424,588,266 of record NC_058131.1, on the reverse strand, counting down.
TAACTTTCTGGACTTCTTATACCTTCCTCCTTTCCAATAATTCTGCAACTCATTTACACTGGTCTCTTTCCTGTTCTTCACACAATACTTTGTCTCTGAAATCAGTGAATTCTCACTGGCCAGAGTCCATGCTTGGAATCCTCTCCTTTCTGATTTCTACCTCTATGGATTCTTTGAAGCTAAAATCCTACCTTCTACAAGAAGCCTCTCCCAGTCCCTCTTAATTCTCATGCCTTCCCTCTAAAGATAACCCCCAGTTTATCCTATCTTGTTTGTACAAAGTTGTTTGCATGTTGTATGTCCTCCCCACTTCCCCACCAAAATTAGACTGAGCTCCTTGAGGACAAGGAGTGGGTTTGTCTTTCTCTGTATCCCTAAAACTTAGAACAGTGCAGTATTTGGCACATAGTAGACATCTGATAAATGCATGATGACTTATCTTGGCCAGGAAAAGTAAAAATTAGCATCCTAGAAGAAACCCCTTAAATAGGATCACTTAAATAAACTATTTAAATGATCTAGATTTTAAAAATTCTCTATTTTGCACGTGTCGGAATAACAAACTTTCAATGATTACTTCATAGAGCCAGGATATTCTCACCAATATCCTGCATGACCAAGCCCTTCCAATGGGCTACGATTTCACCTCCTCCAGACCAGTAATAAAAAGTGTCCAGCCATCCAAATATAAAAAGGTTTTATTCATTTCTGTTACTTATTCTATTTAGAGTACAAAATATAAACATACAAGCCACAAAATCCTGTAGTTCTTCCATTTACACACTAGTATTAGCTGTGCAAATGGAGATGGCCAAGGTGTGAGGCCTCCCAGCCAGGAGAGGTAGTCCCTTCCAAGTGAACATCAGGCTTCAAACATGGAGCAGCCACTGCAGAGTGCTTTCTCACCAAAGTCACTGTAACTGGGGAGAACACCATGTAGAAAGAGAAGACCAGAAAATCCATTGGATAAGAAGAAAAACTTTGATACAATGGAAAGAAACCAAGGCCTGGAATTCAAGCAACCTGGATTCCAGACCTGGGCTTTGCAACTAACTTGCTGTATGACCCTTGGGCAAGTCTTGTCCCCTTCTATGGAATGACTGTCCTCATCTATAAAATGAAAGGCCTGGAACAGATCTGGAGTTCTTAACCCCAAGGGAGTCTCCCTGAAGGGAGTTTTCAGGAGAGCTTTGAACTCAGCTGGGGAATCAGTTTCCTCAGTCATCCTATGTATTTTATTCTATGTATTTATGTATTATGTAATCAGTATTTATTATATATTTACATTATATAAATTTATTTATTTTATATTTTAAAACATTTTTCTGAGAAAGAATCCATAGACCTCACCATATAGCCAAAGGGGTCTAAAACCCCCAAAGTTTAAGAACTCTAACTAGATAATCTCTGAGGTTTCTTCTAGTTCTGACACATCCTATAATAGTTAATATTTTTAAACTGGCAGGATGGAATGAGCAGCAGATTCGGAGTCAGAGGACTTAGTTTGAATCCAGGTCTTTATTTCCTACTTATCTGGCTTCTTGCAAGTGTGGAACTCCCTCATCCATAAAAGGACAGGATTAGAATGGATGACCTCTATGGTTCTTTCTCCAACTTTAGTTCTCTGATCTGTGAACTCAGGAATGAGCTCAGCAACTGCTAAAAAGAGCGCTCTGGCAGAAGGGACACAGTGTCCGGTCTGGTGGCAAAGCTTTCCATCCCAGTTAATACAAGAACATTTCCCTTTATGCTACAATTGAAGGTGTCCCCAAGAAGACCTCCAGCCTACTTTAATGGCTCCATAACTTCTCCAACATGACCTTCTGGATCACTTACTTAACAACAGCACACAGCGAACAGACTGCAGCATTGCAGCCATAGCAGATTCTGATGCAGCTCTGACACAGGAAGCGGTCACACTGGCTACAGGCCTCTTTCCCACGGACAGTTCTCACACAGGATGAGCAGGCTTTGGATATGCCCTCTGATGAATCTGTTTGGGAAATCAAGTACCTGTAGTTTACTGATCTGGCCATAGAGAAGTGCTGGAAGCCTTTTTCCATGTCCAAACAGACCCCACTGCCAGGTCTCAATCACTGGCCTTCCTCTCCCTCTTCAAGTAACTGAGCACCACAAAACAAAAAGGCAGTTTTTTTCAACTCACATTAAAATTGTGAATGTTGTCTTGATCAGGTTCTTTTGCTTTCAGTAATTGAGTTTATGTTACAGCCCACAGTTCCATGAAGCTGTATCTCCCTACTATTCCACACCATTCTCCCCAACCCCCTGGAGAGAATGCCTCAAATTTGGAATTAAAAGAATCAACTGTGTTCATTGGGGATGCTTTAAGAGAGTTTGGGTGACTGAATTTTTAGCTTATCACTAGCAGTTATAAATTGTTTAACTTACTTTCAAATTTAAACATGTAACTGGAGTCAAAACTTTTTGTTTTCCTGAAAGAACAAGACAACTCTCTCATATTGCCCCAATACAATAAAATAAAGTCATCTGTTTTTTAAAAAAACAAATCCAGGGGGCAACTGGGTAGCTCAGTGGATTGAGAGTCAGGCCTAGAGATGGGAGGTCCTAGGTTCAAATCTGGCCTCCATCACTTCCTAGCTGTGTGACCCTGGGCAAGTCACTTGACCCCCATTGCCTACCCTTACCACTCTTCTGCCTTGGAGCCAATACACAGTATTGACTCCAAGAAAGAAGGTAAGGGTTAAACACACACACACACACACCCAAGAAGATCTTCATGTAGATTAAGTATATGTGGGTAATGACATGAATCTTATGAAGAGAAGGTACTTTGGTGATGCTATTACATGAATCAAGGTTTTTGCTGGTTTAGGTACCTGTATCATCCCGGGCCTGGGAGCACCTCCTGAGCAGTTTCCCATCTTGTCCAATCAGCATCTGCCCGCTGAGAGTGCACACTGCCCTTGGGGCTTCATGCTCGTGTTTTGTGGTTTCTGGAAGAGGGTCCATAGCACAGCCCTCATCCCACATGTGGTCCATGTAGGCTTGGGCTCCCCTGAACAAGAGCTGCTTCGTCTTCTCTGGAAAAGCAGTCAGAGTGTGTGGTGGGAGGGAGAGGAGATAAAGAAAACAAAAATGAAACAAGTTCCTGACTTGAGGAATTTACCAGGGGGACAGGTAAAAAGCAAGGTAATTTGTGAAGGCAGAATTCTTTATGACTTTGGGGCATCTGTAAAGGCTTCCCAGAAGATGGGGTACTTCATTTTCAGTAGAGAAAGAAAATGGGAATCCTAACCCAAAAACAGAGCTGGGGAAGAGTACCTTGTGACATCCCTATAGCACTCATTTCCCCCTTTCCTCCTTAAGTCAACTTCATGATTTTTGGAGTGCAGAAAATCTCAAAAGTTACAGACCCCACCTTCAGGAAATACAGTTACAGGTAGACAGAAGTCCACAAGCCTTATCTCTCACAAGTATTTATCAAGCACCCACTGTGTGCCAGAGACTCTGCTAGGCCCTAGGGAAAGACAGGAAGTCCCTGCTCCTTAAGAAGGCTTCTATCTATTGGGGTGACTAGATGATATGCACATGTGTGAACAGGGTAGGATCTCCTCTGTGTCCTGAGGACAATGGAAAGCAGAGGAAAGTCTATTCATGAAGCCTGAGGCGCTTGTCTACCCCTAGTGGCCTTCAGTCTCTTCTACTTCCACTTTTACATTAAAATAATGTGTGTGTGTGTGTGTGTGTGTGTGTGTGTGTGTGTGTGTGTGTGTGTTTTGTAGGTGGGAGGCCTCAGGGCACTGGGCTGAGGGGTAGGAGTAGAGAGAAAGAACATAAATGGGGTCAGTGTGTGTTCATTTATATCCATAGTAAGTCTTGGAATGATATCCTACAGATACAGGGCCCTACTGTATACACAAAATAAATACATAAATATAAGACAGCCTGGAGGGGGTGCTAGCAATTGGGGAAACTGGAAAAGGCCTCAGGGAAAAGATGACAATTGAGCTGATCTCTGAAGGAAACCAGAAATAGGTGAAGATGAAGAGGAACTGAATTCTAGGCCTGGTGGACAGTAGCAGAAATCATTCATTCCATAAGCCTCTATTGTACACTTTCTGTCGCCCCACCACAAGCTTAGCAAAACCACCTGGTGTGGATGAGCTCCTTGAGGCAAAAACTAGATAATGAACTTAAGAAGAATGAAGCAGCAAAGAATAGTTACCTGCTCTAAGTTATGGAGAAAACTATGATTAATGGGAAGTAGGAACATGAGCCAGTGAAGGTAGAACAAGAGAGGTAGAAGAGTAAGGTCGTAGAGGTCAAGAGAGAAGGGAATTTCCATTTTCTTCATAAAGTTTTTACAAAAAAACAAAAGCCTACAACTGACCTCCCATAGCACTCAGAGCCTGAAGCAGGTTAATTTAGCACCTGCATGTAAACATTTATGTATGTCCCATGATTAATCCTTATGCTAACAAAAATGTTTAGTTCCCACTTTGTATTTCCCACAACATCTATGGGCATACGGGAAGCACCCAATAATTTGATTTCAGATCAAGAACAGGGCATGATCAACAAAAAATGTGACTGAGAATCTGGATGAATACACACACTGCCAAATAAATATAAAATATAAATGTTTCATGTGCAGTGATTGGGGAGGGGGCTGGTAAAAGGGAAGAACATGTTGATGAGTTAGATAAAGCTTTCTGTACAAGGTGGCTTCTAAGCTGAGACCTGAAGGAATGCAGGGATTTCAAGAGATGAAGAGAGAACATTCTGGGCATGAGAGACAGACAGCTAGCACAATGGGAGAAGGAAAGTCATAAAGAAAACTGCCAGCAGGTGAATTTAGTTGAAACGATAGAGTGTAGGAGGGAGAATAATGTGAAATCAGTCTGGAAAGATAGGTTGGAGCCAGAATGTGAAAGGCTTTAAATGTCCAACAGAAGAGTTTGTATTTTATCCCAGAAGAAATGTGGAGCTCTTGAAACTTTTTGGGCACAGAAGTAACAAGCTCAGAGCTATGCTTTAAGGTAGCACTGTCAAGCTCAAAAAGACACAGGGTTCACTAAAACATACATAAGGACCTCTGCAGCCTACATATTGACTTGGAAAATCACATATGAACATTATCTGTTTTACTGCATTTTTGTTAAATATTTCCCAATTATATATTTTTAAACCCTTGTACTTCGGTGTATCCCAATTATATTTTAATGTGGGTCAGGCCAAATTCAGGAGTGTTGTCGGTTATCACTGCATGTCTGACATCTCCATTTTAGGATTTTAATTTGGCAATTATGTGGAGAATAGCTTGGGGATCAGAGATACTGCAGACAATTAGAAGGCTATTGTAATAGTTTGGTTCAGAGTGGCTAGAGCCTTAACTAGGGTATAAGTGGAAAGAAGGGGTCAGATAAGAGAGATGTAGTAAAGGCAAATCAATAAGACTTAGCTAAATGATTAAATGCTAGGAAGAGGGGAAGCTAGAGCGATGATGAGCCAAAGATGACTCTAAGGCAGGGACTTTTTTTTTGTCCTATAGACCCTTCTGGCAAGCCGGGAAAGCCCATGGACCCCATCCTAGAATGTTTTTTTTTTCCAACCTAAAATGTTCCTAAGTGAATATGGTAAAAAAAAAGTTATATTGAACAAGTTATCAAAATCTTTTTTAAAAAAAGTTTATGAACCTTAGGTCTTGCTCTAAGGAAACAAACTTGTATTAGAAATCAGTCAGGCCACAAGCATTTATTAAGCACCTACTATATGCCAGGTATTACGCTAAAAGTATATACCTTTAAGAAGCCCACATTCTAAAAAAAAAAAAAGGATATCATGTCATCCTAGTTAACTTACTTCCACACCACCTGTTGACATATACTCCTTCTAACTGCCCTTATAATGACAAAATTTTTAAGAGTTACAAATATCTTTCTATATATGAATATAAACACTTTGACTGTACTAAATTCCTTAAATTTTCTCTTTTTAACTTTTTATGCTTCTCTTGAATCTTGTATTTTAACATCAAATTTTCTGTTCAGGACTGGTCTTGTCATCAGGAATGCTTGGAAACCTTCTATTCTATTAAATGACCACCCCCCCCCCCCCCCGATAATATATACTCAATTTTGCTGAGTAGGTGATTCTTGATTGTAAATCAAGCTTTTTTGCCTTACAGAATATTCTAAATCTTATGATCCTTTAATGTAGAAGCAGCTAAGTCCTTTGTAATCTTGACTGTGGTTCCGTGATTCTTGAATTATTTCTTTCTAGCTGCTTGCAATAGTTTCTCCTTGACCTGGGAGCTCTGGAATTTGGTTATAATATTCCTACTAGTTGTCTTTAAGAGATTTATTTCAGGAGGTAATCAATGTATTCTTTCAATTTCTATTTTACTCTCTAGTTCAAGAATATTGGAGCAGTTTTCTTTGATAATTCCTTGTAATATGATGTGTAGGCTTTAAAAAAAAATCATAACTTTCAAGTAGTCCAATAATTCTTAAATTGTTTCTCCTGGATCCATTAACAGAGTAGTTATTTTTCCAATTAGATATTTCATATTTCTTCTAGTTTTTTTCATTTTTTGATTTTGCTTTTGTTTTTTGATATTTCGTTAAGTCATTAGCTTTCATCTGCCAAATTCTAATTTTTAAGAAATTATTTCTTCCATGAGTTTTTTTTTTTTAAACCCTTGTACTTCGGTGTATTGTCTCATAGGTGGAAGATTGATAAGGGTGGGCAATGGGGGTCAAGTGACTTGCCCAGGGTCACACAGCTGGGAAGTGGCTGAGGCCGGGTTTGAACCTAGGACCTCCTGTCTCTAGGCCTGACTCTCACTCCACTGAGCTACCCAGCTGCCCCGCTTCCATGAGTTTTTGAACCTCTGCTTCCATTTGGTCAACTCTACTTTTAAAGAGCCTCTTTTCCTCACTGAATTTTTGTGCCTTTTTTTCATTTGGTCAATTTTGCTTTTTCTAGGTATTTTGCTCTTGCATTACTTCCATTTCTCTTTCCCATTTTTTCTCCGCCTCTCCTATGTTTTTTAAAGTCCTTTTTGAGCTCTTCCAGAGCCTGAGACCAGCTCCCATTTTTCTTTGAAGTTTACTTGTAGCTGCTTTAATCTCACTATCCCCTTCTGAATTTGTGTCCTGCTCTTCTTTGTTGCCATAATCATTTTGTATGGTTAAATTTTTTTAAATGTTTGCTCATTTTCCTAGCCCTTTTCATCTTATCTTCAACACTTTTTGAACTTAAATGTGGGCTCTGTTCTGAGGGGAGAGGGGGATACTCTCTTAAACTGCAGTTTTTCCTTGCTGCCATCCTCAGTGGTAGTTCTGAGTTTCTGCAAGTTTCAGTTCTTCCAAGATGGTATAATGGCCTCTGGGCTGGGAGTTCTGAAAGCTACCTCCCACTACTGATTCAGTCTCCCCCAAGGCCTGCTAATGGTTTATAAGGGCCAGCACACTAGGAATTACTTTTTGTTGGGGCTCAGGGCCTCAGGCCTCATTCTGGGCTTACACTGGCCAGGTGCACTGAGGACTGCCTTGTGCTATGACTGGGGGGGAGGGAGGGAAGTGGGGAGGCCTTCATTACAGGCTTGGAACTTCAAGGGGTGGACCAGTTGCTATGTTGGTTTGGGGCCTGGTTCAGAACATCAAGCAGTAAGGGGGCAAGGCTACACTCTCCTTTTACCCCAGTGAAACAGACCCTCTCTGCTTACCTTCCAAGATGTTTTCTACAGGAAAGTTACTTCATTCTATTACTCCAGTATTTGTTTTGGAGCATTACTTTAAGGTTGGATTCTCAAAGTGTTTCAAACTTTTTGAGCCACTCCTCTGTCATCTTTCAAAAATTAAAAAAAAAAAAAAAAAGGAAAAAAAAGAAAAAAGGGCCAGATAGGTGGCACAGTGGAAGGAGCACCAGGCTTGAAGTTGAGAGGGCCTGGGTTCAAATTTGACCTCATGCACTTTCTAGCTGTGTGACTCTGGGCAAGTCACTTAACTCCATTTGCCGAACCCTTTCCCGTCTGTCTTAGAGATGTTACTGAAACAGAAAGTAAGGGTTAAAAAAAAAAAACCCTTATTCTAATGGGAGAGACAACATGTAAATAAATAAAGGGAAAGTAATCTTAGGAAAGATTTCTCTGTTAGCTGAGAAGAATCAGGAGAGGCCTCCTGCAAAAGGTAGCTTTTGAGCTTAGTCTTCAAGGAAGCCATGGATTCTAATGGGTGAAGGAAGAGAGAGCATAACCTGGGCAAAGGCACAGGGATGAGATATGCCCAGCTCTCCTCTGGATTTCATCGTCTCCCAAGAACCTCTTCATCCCACAAGATCATGTTAGTCTTGAATTCAACCCTAGTCAGTTCCCTTATCTTCTGGGGTCCTTCCCTCTGACTGGAAGCTGAAGAGTTGAATTTCTTCCAGAATTTCCACTTAGGGAGGGCTGCTCAGCCCAGCTCTATCTTCATTTTCTACTAGGCTTTACCCCCTCTGGATTTCTCCTCCATGTCTGTATCTGCCCCCTATCCCCACTCCTTTTAGCTTCCTTCTGTGCATTGCTTTCCTCTTTTAGAATGGGGCTGAAAAGGTAGGAAGTGGTCTAGTTGTAAGGGCTTTAATACCAAAGGACTGGAGGTGGCAGGGGCCCACTGAAGTTTAATAGGAAGAGAGGATAGGGGAGTGACTGGGGCATTGTACAATGGAAGCAGTGATATGATCAGATCTCTACTTTAGGAAAATCAAGTTGGCTGCTCAGGGAGGTTATTAGAAGATTACTGAGAGGCAGTTAGGTAGCTCAGTGGATAGAGCCAGGCCTGGAGGTTAGGAGGACCTGGGTTCAAATCTGGCCTTGGACACCTCCTAGCTGGGCAAGTTACTTAACCCCAACTGCCTAGCCCTTACTGCTCTTCTGCCCTGGAACCAAAACTTAGTATCAATTCTAAGACAGAAGATGAAGGGTTAAAAAAAAAAAAGGCTACTGCAAGGGAGAAGATAACATGGCCATGAACTAGGGTAGCAGCATGAACGAAGAGAAGGGGATGTACATTAGAGATACTGTCAAGGCAGAAACAAAAAGGAGGAGTGAGAGTTAAGAACTGAGGACAACAGATTTCCAGCCTGGGTGACTAGGAAGACTACCTTGATAGTAAGAGGGAAGTTTGGAAGAGGGAAAGGCTGGGGAATTGGGAAGGTGGGGGTGGATGGGTCCTGTTTTGGTAACATGCAGTTTGAAATGCCTAAGGTACACTCAGGTGAAGTTCTGTTGGTGATGTAATAATGCAAGCCTGAGAGATGAGGGCTGGATATGCAGATCTGGGGGTCAGTGGCATAAAAAGACAATTGATCCCATGGGCACTGATGACTTCAAGAAGAGAGAATATGCCCAGAGAAGAGGGACCATCCACGTAAAGGAGCTGGAGCACAAGTGTGCACGATGATCTGATCTAGGGATGGCAGAGAGCAGAGGCTCAATGTCTGGGTCAGGAAATGCCTGGCAACTGGATCCCAAGGGACCAGGCTAACCTCGTAACTGGTGCCAGCTGGCCTGTGTTCATGATCACAAGGGATGAGGCTCATCCAGAAATTACCCTGAAAATAAAGCTGCTACTTGGCTCTGGGCCAGGTGGGCAGGAGGCAACAGAGGTGGCTCTTTGTACACTCTGCTCTCAAATTGTTTGTTGAAGAACAATCCACAACAAATATTTATCACATGGCTATGTTAATGTGAAAAGCTCTGTCATAGGTACTTGGAAGGATACAATGTTTACTCCCAGTTTTATCCTCCTAGCAACTATCTGGTCCATTCTTATCCCTCACTTGCTCTTTCAGAGATGAGGAAATAATTCCAGAAGGGGGAAGGTTTAGGAGTTCGGGCATATTAATTCTGATATTATTTTAGGAGTAAAGCTGACTCTTAACCCTAACTTTCTGTAACCCAAATTCCTAAGCCTTCCCTGAGATTACACTCAGGAAAACTAATCAGTTACCTCAGTCTCTTTATTTTACCAATAATAATCAATTAACATATGTATCAAGCAAACTTAGATACCTTAGGCCATATGGATTCCTGATCTAGGCATTAGCTATATCTATTATTTTAGGTTCCACCAGTTTGTATCTCCTGATGATTACCTCATAATTTTTCCTTCCCCCTATACTGTTGTAACCGCAATAAAAATACCAGTATGTTGGTTAAGGGTTAAGCTCCTCACCATCAGAGATTCATTCCAGTTAAGCTCTTAACCAACAGAGCTTCCTCACTGACTGACTACCTTATGTCAGAACTTTCTTTGTCTTTGTGTCTTTATTCTCACCTTATGCTCTTTAACTTTAACTTGTAACCCAATTTTTCTCTCAGTCCCTGGTTCCCCTTTCTGAGTGTTTTACCCACTAGGAACTTTTGTGTAGCTGCTGGTCAGCTACAGAAGGAATCTGTTCAAGTTCACATGGTCATAGTACCAATTCTGCTCAGACCTGAAAAGACCCTGATACATTCTAATCAATAGTCTCTGAAGAAGACGTAGCTGGCTGTCCCTTTTCCTTGTATCCTGTCTCTTCTAGGCCACTGCCCCAACAATTGCTCCCCTCTCTACTTTTCAACCACCTTCTATTTTACTAGCTTCCTATAAACATGTCCAAGCTTCTCCCAAATTTAAAAATAAAATTATATTAAAAAAAATAAAAGTGGAGCTTCTTTCCTATTAAGAAAATCATTTGACTACTCAAACTATCAGCTTCTCTCTCAAAGTTAAACTCCTAGAAAAAGTTGCTTATTTTCACTGCTTCTATTTCCTTCACTCTCATTCATTTCTCAATCCTTAGTAATCTGGTTTCTGATCTCTTCACTGCCCTGAAGTTGTCCTCCAGGTTATCCAAAAATCTCTCTTTTTTTAGACTTTACCTTTCTCATTGAGACTGACCATCTTTTCTTCCTCCTCTCTTTTTCTGGTCCTACCTGTCTGGAAATTCTTCATTTTTTTTTTTATCAGACCATGTAGAACCATGTAGAACCTCTAATTATGGATATATACTCTAATGCTTTCTGTCTTGGGCCTTCATTTCTCTAAATTCTCTTTCTTGGTGATCCCATGCCAGTTCCTATTATCACCTTCATGCAGATGACTCCTGCATTTATTTGTCCAGTCCTCACATCAACTAGCCAGAGGGTATTTCCAACTGAATGAACATAACATACCCAAAACGATTCATTACTTTTCTCCAAAACTCAGCCCTCGTGTTAAGGGTAACATCATTCTGAGTTCACAAACTCAGAATCATATTCAATTCCTCTTATTCATCACCTATTTTATATCCAAACACCTGCCATACCTGGTCAATTCTTCCACTCCACATCTCTCAAATCCATCTCTTTCTCTCCATTCTAGCCACCACAGGCCTTCATTACCTTTCACATGGCCCATTACAGTAGCCTAACTGGGCTCTCTTTTTCAAATCTCTTCCCTTCCAATCAAATTGTCATACATCTGTTAAACTATTATTCCTAAAGCATAAGTCTGAGCATCTTACTCCTCTGCTCAAAAAGGTTTGGTGTTTCTCTATTGCCTTTATGAAAAAACACAAAACTCATCTGTTTAAATTTAAAGTCTTTCACAAACTGGTTCCAGCCTACCTTTCCAGATGGACAAATTGTCCCTCAATCTACTCTGCCTTCTGGCTACCGGTGCCATGCTCTCTCCCATCAATATTAGCTTGCATTTATCTTTAAAAACAAAAAAAAAAGTATACCATCTGTATCTAAGGCAGAAGAGCAGTAAGGGCTAGGCAACTGAAGTTAACTGACTTGCCCAGGGGTTGCATAGGTAGGAAATGCCTGAAGCCACATCTAAACCCAGGTTCTCCCATCTCTAGGCTGGTGCTCTATCCATTGTGCTACCTATCTGCCTGTTATTATTATTATTTTTTTAATACTGGCTGCTTCAGAATTTTTAAAGCTTGGATTAAAACTATACTAAAGGGTAGCTAGGTGGCCTAGTGGATAGAGTGCTGGGCCTGGAGTCAAGAAGATTCACTTGGTCCCAGGCACTTATTGTGTGATCCTGGGCAAGTCACTATAACTCTGTTTGCCTCAGTTTTCTCATCTGCCAAATGAGCTGGAGAAGGAAATGGCAAACCACTCCAGTATCTTTACCAAGAACACTCCAAATTGAGTCCCAAAGAGTAACAAAGTTTTTTTGAACAACAACAACAAAAAAAAACCCAACCAAAAAACTGCACTAAAGACTTTAGGGATACTTTGTATTTTGTAATTATTTGTATGTATTCATGTTTTTCCAGTGGAACACAAACACCGGAGAATGGAGCCAATTTCATTTCTCTTTGTATTCTTATTGCTTAGGTCAATGCTAAGAGAATATAGTAGGCATTTGATAAATGCATATAGACCAACTGATCAATGGTTATTGGTTTGCTCAGGATGCCCCTTACACATGGAATGCATTCCATCTTCACCTCAGCCTCTTAAATGTCCTTAATTCCTTTCAAGGTACACTTCAGGTACCACCTTCATTAAGTGGCCTTTCTCTGTTTCCTCTCTTCCTCCTAGTCCTAAAGTCTTCCATACTCCTAAAAATTATTTTGTATTTATTTATCTGCATATATCTTTCTACACTAGAATCTAAACTTCTTGAGGGCAAGTACTATTTCTTTTTTTGTCTTTGTATTCCCAGCAGCTAACATAGTAACTGGCACATAGTATCGGATCAATTGCTGAGCCCTTTTTTGCCAGGATCAACTAGAGAAGGAAATGGCAAACCATTCCAGGATTTTTGCCAAGAAAACCCCATAGATAGCTATGGTCCACGGGGTCTCAAAGAGTCTGACACAACTGAACAAATAACCTCTTCTGACTGATGCTCAGTTCTTTGCAAGTTGTTCTCCCCACCCCTTAGTTTGTGAGTTCCTAGAAAACACCTATTGTTTGTTTAAGCTTTCTTTGTATCCTTGGAGCTTAGCATTATGTTCCTGACCCTAATAAATGTTTATTTACTGACCACTGGAGGAGACACAAAGTTTAGATAAGAGAGGCTCTCGTTCTCAGGGAATTAACAAATCAACAGAGACAACTGTAGTTTACAACAGCATCATACAGTTATGTTAGTGGAGATTCCAGTTCGAAAAGTCATTAGGCAAAGGTTGCCTAACCCCGGTTTCTCTTCTGGCTCTCCCGCCTTCTGGCTCCTCCCTCCTCTAGGTCCTTCCTCTACTGTCATACCCCTCCCCCAGGCTCCTTCCCTACTCAGTCTCTCTCCTGGACTCCCGCCCCTCCTCCTGGTCCCCCTTCTCTCTCCCGCCGTCCCTCGCCGAGGCTCCACTCCTTCCCAGATCCTTCGACCCGACTCGTGGCCCTCACCAAAGATCTCCCGCGTATACCGCTCTCCGAAGACGCCTCGGCTCAGCTCCTTCGGGCCGACCCTGACCTTGAGTTGCAGCGGGGTCGCGTCCCCAAAGGGGCAGCATCGCTTCGGCATTGCTGCCGCTGCCACTGGGCCCTGAGCTCGGGGTTTCTCAACCCCTTTGCCCGCCCGGGGCCGGCAGGGTCCAGCCGCGCGCCCCCGGGAAAACTCTGTGATCTCGTGACGTCACTGAAAAGCTAGCCAATCAATAGCGACAAAATAAGGGAGGGAGGCGGGAGAAGGAAAAAAAGCTCCGGGGTTGCGCTCGAGGAGAGGGAAGCCAGAAGAGGGGCGGGGCTCATCTGGACCACGCCCCGAGGGAGGGCGGAAGCGGCCTTCCTTTGGCCCTCCTGAGTATAGGGGAGGACCGTTTTACGTCATGGGTGGGGCTTAGTTCAGGGGCGAAAGAACTATCTGGAGGAGGGCGGGGCTAGCTCGGGGCGCGGATGAGCATTCCAAGGTGGTGATAGTGAACGCCTCCCTTTTTGGAGCTAGACTTAGTTTGGCGGATTGTGCAGCGCGCATGCGCGTCCTTTCCCGCTTGTTTGCGCACTGGGCAGTTTTCCCAAAAAAGTGCTTCTCTAAAGGGTCTTCTCACCTTCTCACTGAGGCAGCTCCTCTTGCCCTTAAAATGCCCTTCTTCATGATATATCGCCTCAGTGCCTGAGGAGGGGAGGTGGATTAGATTTATAGTTTAGCTCTGTTCATTAATCCACCGACTTCTAAGTCCAAGCCCCCTCCGCCGCACTTTGAGTTCCATCACCCCAACAACATGTGGTGGCCTTTTTTTATCCAAAAATGCAAAGGACAAAAACGTCAGAGAGACGGAGACTGAGACAGAAATTTAAGAAGTCCACAAATTCCTACTTAACCAATAGAAAGAAGCTAGCAGCCGTCCCTACCCACGTGGGTGGTGTTATAGGTACCAATGCAATTTCCTTGAGTCGTTTTTCTAATTGGGAGTGGATTCAAGTTTTTTGTTATTTTGTTTTGCCCCTAGCAGTGATTTTACCACCTGTGTAACATATTGTGTCACAGATGAACTTTCTACATTAGGTAGTGAATGGCTCTATCCACCTAAAGGATGAAAATTCATCTTTTCTGTTTCCAATATACCTGTTTGGGAGCATCAGTTATTCTAATCCTGACATTCATTTTCTGTCAATATACTTAGAGATGAGGGTTACAGATTTTACCCATTTGAATACTTTTTCTCTCCCCTCTTTTCTCTCAAATCTTTCAAGTGGTTTTATTTCTAGTTTCCTGGGGTTTATTTTAGCATACACTCTTCATGTGAAGGCGTACCCCTGTGCTCAGAGTAAAAAGTGATTTCTACAAGCTTATGTATGAAGGCTTAAAGAACGCGTTTCATGGAGGCCCCACAGTCTGCTAATAGTAGTTTATATTTCTATAGCACTTTGAGATTTACAAAGCATTTTCCTTATAATAATAGCTCAGTGAGGCAGGTGGCACAAGTATGAATATCTTCAGTTTCATAGATGATGTTGCCCTTATCTTCATTAGACTATGATGACTATGATATGCAGTTGGATAGATAACTTATGTAAGAAATATATATGTATATATGAGTATGTCCCTAAAGTCAGAGTACAGTTTTGTTTTATTAGCTCAAATATTTTTATTAAATTTAAAAGCTTTAATAGCTTAACACTGTACTGACAGTTTTGAGACACTTTTGCCTTTGGAAAATTGAAAAGTTCTTTTTAATAACTTTATTTTTTTCTGAAACAAAAGCCCATCTTTTTTTAATAACAGTAGTCTTCTGGCATTTTTTGACTATGAGTCATGGAATACTACAGTCTCTGGCTATTGGTTGAGGACAAAGGACAACAGAAAAAGTAGTGTGGTAGAAATTATGTTGGAAAAGTTATATAAAGAATGTCACCTCAGAAATATATGACTGGAAATTAAGATGGCCTGATTAAGAGTGAGAGGGGGGGGACAGCTGGGTAGCTCAGTGGATTGAGAGTCAGGTCTAGAGACGGGAGGTCCTAGGTTCAAAGCTGGCCTCAGACACTTCCCAGCTGTGGGACCCTGGGCAAGTCACTTGACTCCCATTGCCCACCCTTACCACTCTTCCACCTAGGAGCCAATACACAGAAGTTAAGGGGTTAAAAAAAAATGTGAGAGAGGACCAGTATACTGCCTATGAATTCCATTGGTAAGATTGAAATGTCAGGAACACTTGAAGAAAGCCCTCAAGAATATGGGAAAATATGGACAAAAGTCAAGATGGACAAGTTGAATATTGATGTGCCCCCAGATACCCTGGACTATTTGAATATTTATAAATGGAGGAAATTAAGATTCAGAGAAGTTCTGAGACTTGCCCAGGGTCACTAGTAAGAATTATAGTCAGGATTTGAACCCAGGTCTTCTGATTCCAAGCCTTTCACTAGTTCTACTATACTATGCTAATCATTCCACAATCTGCATAAGAATTATCATCATCATCATTGTTATAATTATCAATTTTACTGGAAAATAACTCTGGGGTATAGTGTTTAATTAAGCTCTTAAGTTATACAGTGGTATCTTCCATAGAACATTTCCTAAAACTAAGGAGCTAAGTGTTTTCTTCTTTTTTGGCTTGTCTCCCCCAATTAGAATGTAGCTTCTTAAGCCAGGAATTATCTTATTTTGTGTTTTAGAATAGTGTGTGACACATTATTGTTCAGTCATTTCAGTTGTATATGACTTTATGACCCCATTTGGATTTTTTTTTCAAAGATACTAATAACATCTCCTTCTCCAGTTTATTTTACAGATGAGGAAAATGAAGCAGACAGGCTTGTGTGACTTGCCCAGGGTATATAACTAGTAAGAGTCCAAGGCCAGATTTGAACTCTGGAAGATGAGTCTTCCTGATTCCAGGCCTGGCTCTCTATCCACTGTACCTCTGCTTGACACATAGCAAGTGCCCTCACACCTGGACTTCCTCCTCCTTTCCACTAGTAACTTGGACTCTGCCCATGAGTCCTTTGGTTCTCATAGGGTTAACTTTTCCCTTATCTTTTTGGGGCCCAGGTCTCTTATGCCAGTCTGCTACACTGGTGGCCTGTTTCAGCCTCCCACCTTTTTCCTCTTGCTTTCCATTTCTATTTTGTGATTTGCTTTCCTTTGTTAATATTTAAGCTACATATGACCAGAGATAATTTGGGGTATAGAATTATAAAATAAAAATATGCCTTAAATTTTTGGCCATTGGGGCAACAAGCAGACAATTGTTTATTTTGTGTCATTCTCTCCTGGCCACAGTTTTCTGCTTTCCCGTGGACTTTAAGAAATGCTGACTGAACATCTGATGTTTTTGAAATTGCTTCCTTCCTTCATTTATTACTTATTTATTTATTTAAACTCAGTTATTTAAAAATTTTTTCCATGTTTCCATGATTCATTTTCTTTCCCTCCTCCATCCCAGAGCCAACAAGTAATTCTACTGTGTTGTACAAATGTTATCATTTGATACCTATTTCCACATTATTCATTTTTACCATAGTGTAATCTTTTCAGACAAAACTCCAAATCACATACCCATATAAACAAGTCATTTCTACTTCCATAGTTCTTTCTCTCAATGTGGATAGCATTCTTTCTCATAATTCCCTCAGGGATGTCTTGGATTATTGTATTACTACTAGTAGTAAAGTCCATTACATTAGATAGTTCCACAACGTTTCACTTTCAGTGTACAATGTTCTCTTGGTTCTGCTTATTTCATTCTGTAACAGTTCTTGGAGTTTTTTTCCAGTTCATATAGAAATCCTCCAGATCATCATTCCTAATGTTTATGTAAAGGATGGCAGCATGGAATCCCTGCAAAATACAGGGTCCCCTCAATTACAACACAATAGTATCACCATCAGATACCACGATTTGTTCAGCCATGCCCCAATTGAAGGACAATCCCTTATTGAAATTGCTTCTTTTAAAAGATTGTATTTCTAGCTTTATAGATTGATATTATATAAGCATAGGGAAGTGTGATATAATAATTTGTATTTCTTTTTTATAATTACATTCATTTTTATAAGTTTTTATTAACTTTATATCGACATAATTTCCCTGAGAACCTTCCTTTGTCCGTCCTAGAGAGCTATCATATAGCAAATAGAATTTTCTTAAGACATAAAAAAGAAAAAGAAGTTATAAAAGCATGATTAATAAATACATCAAAGAAGTCTGAAAATATATGTAATACTTGTGAACCTCCTACCTCTGCAAAGGGGTGGAAGTAGGTATCTCTTCTTTGGAGCCATGCTTGTTCTTTGTAATTTTTGCAAGATTCACTTTTGATTTTTTTTCAGCGGTTCTTTGGTTTACATTGTTGTAGTCGTATGTATTGTTTTCTTGGCTCTGTTTACTTCACTCTACATTAGTTCATGTAGAACGTTCCATCATTATATTTATCATAGTATTTCTTATAATACAATAATATTCCATCACTACAATTTGTTTAATCATCCCCTAATCCATGTGTATCTACTCTATTTCCAATTGCTATCACAAAAAGTACTAATGTAAATATTTTGGGATATGTGGGGCTTTTCTTCTTATCAATGACCTTCTGGGGGCATAAGTCTAATAATAAAATCTCTGGATCAAAGAATATGGACGTTTTGGTTACTTTATTGGCATAATTCCAAATTGCTTTAAAAAATAGTTGAACTATTTCACAGCTCCACCAATAAGCATTAATTTGCCTATTTATCAATAATTCTTCAACATTTATCATTCATATCTTGTGTCATCTTTGCCAATTTGGAGGGTGTGAAGTAAAAACTCAGGGTTGTTTTCAATGTACATTTCTCTTATTATTTAGTAATATGGGCCATTCTTTCATATAGCTCATTAAAGAACATAATAGTTGAAGTGAGGTAAACTAAGTTATTGACCCGAAGACCTGTTTTTCCCTGGGGAAAAGTAGAAATCAGAAATAAGCTTTCCTGTGAAGGTCAGTCAGCTCAAAATAACATAGTCAGGATCCATGAGAAAGTAACTCCCTATAGCTGCTTCACAGTCCAGGATAAGATACATGATGGAAAGTCCCGGACCCCACGCTACTAACCAAAATAGCTTCCAGGTGATAAAAGTTTGCCTACTTCATCAAGGTTATGTCTCATTTATGAAAATTTGCTTTGTATCTGCACCCTATAAAAACTGCATTGTAATTTTAGTTCTGGGTAGCCTTCACTATGAAACTGCCCTGGCCAGTAGGTACAATTATAATTAAATATTGGTTCCATTAATCTGAACTTCTGGGTGTCCGGACTCGCTTTATGAAGTGCACTACTTCATAGTTATAATGGTTTGTGTCTCTTCTTTTTTGAGAACTATTTGTTCGTATATTTTGACCATTTATCTATAATAGGATAGCTTTTGCTCTTATTTAGTTTACCTATTTTGCATATCAAACCCATATCAGATAAATTTGACATATGTATATTTCCCATTTGACTGCATCTCTTCTTAATGCATTAATTTTGTCCATGCAGAAGTTTTTTAGTTTCATATAATCAAAATTAGCTAGTTTATCTTTTGTAAATGTCTCATCTCTTGCTTGGTTAAGAATACAACTCCTTTAAAAAAAAAAAAGAAATATAGCTCCTATCTTTATCTGTAAGAGGTATTGCTACTCTTCTATATATGTGTGTGTATGTGTGTTTTTTTAAGTGTTCTTTAATTTTAAGGTCACAAATCCATTTGGAATATCAATTGTGGTGTACATATGTTGACTTAAGCCCATTTCCTGTCAGACTATTTTCTAGTTTTCCCGGGAATTTTTTTTTTCCTGATTTATTGAGTACTGGGTTACTGAGTTCGTTTGTTTCTGATTCTCTCTTATTATTCATTCAATAATCTTTTTTTTTTTTTTTTGGCTTCCAGCTTATCTATTTCTTCTCTGTTTTTTAATGTCTTTTTTTTTAATCAATTGATTGTTGACTTTCTAACTTCTAATTGCACATTCAATTTATTAATCCTCTTTCTTTATTTTGTTAATATATTTTTAGGTTCATGATTCCACTTGAGATTTAGCTTAATACTAAATTTTATGTTGTTTTATCATTATAATTTTTTTGAAACAATTATTACTTGTTTCTGTAATTTGTTCTTTGACTCAGTATCTAAGATTTTATTATTAAGTCTTCATTTGGGATAGGGTCATTTGTACTATTCCCTGAACTGCTTATTATTTGTATTGTATGATCATCCTTACAGTACATATTTGTTATTGTTGCCTTTTAACATTTGCTTGCAATATCTTTGTGTTCTAATACAGGGTCAGTGCTTATGGCACTGGGAAGTAGGTTTATTTTTAGCAGTTGCATTTAGCTGATACTGTCTTTTAGCTCTAGTTTCTCTGTCAAACTGTTCCATTCTATATTTTCCCTTTTGTTGATCTTTTTGTTAGACATCCAAAATGAGAGAGGAACACTGAAATCTCCTGGTATTGTTGTGTTACTATGTTTATCTTATTGTAGCTTAGTTATTTCTTTTATGAATCTAAATCCTAAGGCATTTGGAGCACATATGTTTAATACTGATAATCATTTGTTGTCTACGGTCCCTTTCAGCATAATGTAGTTTCCTTGTTTATCTCTTTTATGTTTTGGATGTTTATTTTTGCTTTGTTTGATGGCAGGATTGCAACTCCTGATTTTTAAAAAATTTACCTGATACACAGGAAATTTAGTTTCAGCCTCTAATTTTTATTTTGTGTATATCTTTGTTTCTTATAAATAACATTGTGAGGTTTTGTCTTATTATCCATATTTGCCTCACTTTATTTGTTTATTGCCTCATTATGTCATTTCATCTCATTGGATTGTTCAAGGAAAAAATCAATTCAATTATGAGTTAGGTTTATATTTTCCCCATTTGCCACAACATAGTTTTTTACCCCAAATTAAGACACTTACTTTCTTCTGTAAACTCAGTACTATGTCTCTTTATTTTAGCTTAATTTATTTTATTCTAACCAGCTCTCTTCTTCTCATTGTTAAGGTTCAACTCCCTTAAAGTCTCATTTGTTACCCTTTTCTTTAGTTTTAGTGTTTCTCTTATTAATTCCTTTTTCTTTCTTGAGTTTATATAGTTATTTAATTCTTCACTTCTTAAGTAAAATCCCTCTTTTTTCCCTTCCCTTCACCTTTTTTGTTTTTTAGTGACTTTTTATTATTTATTTTCTGTTTCTATCTATTCTAGACTTTATTCTTTGATTGATAATTATTATACTTCTTTAGTCTTTGTATTCCTCATGGAACTAAAATATTTAAGATTCTTATTTGAGATTCTTCTAAACAGTTTTTGCATTATTTTGTTACAGATATTGACTCTCTTTTTACTATTTTGTTTCAATCTTTGAAATATTAATTCTTATGTATTTGTTTATTAAATGTTTTGGTGGTGGTAATTACTAAATATATAATTGAAAAATTGAAAAAAGGAAATATTAATTATTGCCTATAACAGTGAATATCGTCTCATGGTAGAAAATTTCCTATGTCCCTGAGTGTGCATTTTATTATTTTCATCTTTGCCCTTCCCTTGGTAATTTCCCCCCTCATTTTCCTAGAAGTTTCTACCCTGTGTCCATACCTTCCCACCCTTCTTGGTGTCAGTTGCCACTGGGAACTCTGATTTCCTTTTCCTGAGGCAGGATGTGTAGTGGCTCTAAGAATTAAATCCTTGCAGATTATACCCATTATTAGGATCCCAATCTCCTTCTATAGAAAACTTCTCTTCTTCCTAAAATACTACAGGACATTAATTTCTTTTCATTGTTAGCCTTTAACTTGATTAAGATTCATTATACATTCCCTTCTGTCTTCTTTCCTCCCCTTTTTATGTGCCCTCCCATGTTTTCTGTAATTTAGTTCCACAAATAAACGTTGATTCACATTGATTTATATTGCAAGGGAGCTACAATGGATAGATCATCAGGCTTGGAGTCATCTCCTTGAGTTCTAATTTGACCTTTGTGTCCTTTGATCACTTAACTACTGGGGAATAGCTCTTACTGTTTTAAATTTGTGACAATTACTTTATTGAATGATGTTGGGTTTTTTTCGGTTATATTTGTTGCACATCTTTTCTCCATTAACAATTCTCTTCTAATTTTTTGTTAATTTTATTGATGTGAAAGCTTTTTTACTTTATGTAGTTAAAGTTTATTTTAACTTTTATGACATCCTCTATTCCCTGTTTATTTAAATAATGATTACTTCTTGAAGACTCATTATTTGTATTATAATAATAATGATAACAATAATAACTAGCATTTATATAACACTTTAAGGTTTGCAAGGTGCTTTATAAATAATTCATTTTTTTCCCCAGAACAACTCTAAGAAGTAGGTGGTGTTGCTGTTCCCAGTTTGAAGATGAAAGAGGCAGACAGAGGTTAAATGATTTTCCCAGAATCACACAGCTGGTAAATATCAAAGGTTGGATTTGAAACTCAGGTCTGATTCCAGACCCAGGCACATGGCAGCCACATCATGTTGATTCTAGTCATCTTTCTTTTCTAGCAATACACCCATTAAGTTTAGGAGGAGAAATCTGGAACAATGGACAAAGAGAGGTGACATAGTTTGGATTTCTGGTTCTGCCATTTGCTACTCTGTGACATTATGCACTTTCTTGTGAGCCTCAGTTTTCTCTTTTGCAAAATAGGACTACTATTCATATTACCTAAGTCTCTAGGTTGATGGGAAGATAGTGTATTATTAATCTTACAGTGTTCTAAAAATCCAAGCTATTATTAACATTTCCATTCTTATAGCATAATTTAGTTAGTAAGACATTGAGATTTGAAATAACTTCTAAAAAGAGAAGCTACGAGGAAGTCAGTATAAAGAGAAACATAATTAAAATAATTAGAGCCTCTCCCACACATCCTTTGTGGGAAGGCAACACCATATGATGTCATAGGCCATAGGTTTAGACCTGGAGGGTACTTTGAGGGGATTGAGGCCTAGAGGGAGCAATGAAACTAAGATTCAGACAAAGATACTCTGACTCCAAACCCGATGTTTTCTTTATTATTATTATTTTTTAATGCCAATGGCTATTTATTGAGTATTCACAGTGTTAGGGCTGTAAGGATCTTTAGAGACCACATAGACTGCAACTACCCTATTTTGTAAAGGATAAAATTAAAGCTCAGAGAGGAATAGACTTTCTCAAGATCACACAGCTAGCTAACAATGGAGCTGAGAACTTGCCTTGTGTGGAATTGTTCCATTTTCCATTGTTTTATTTGCGATGTGTCTTTGCATGCTCTTTGAAGAGACTGTCTCAGTTTGTGTTTTATCCCCAGTGTTTTTGCACAATGTTTACTCATAATAGGCACTCAGCAAATGTTTGTTGATTTTTCTAATACTAGAATGGAAAACAAACTACTTATCTTTGTGAATCAGAAAAAGCCCTGATGAACTCACAGAAAATCTTCAGCAGAAGAATTAGGATGGCAATTTATCTATGGCCTTTTAGTGCTGAAAATAGATTAAAATTGTATTAAGCCTTTGCATGTAATGGCTCTTGTCCTTTGGTAATTAACATATGTGTATATATATTATATATGTGCATATAAATGCTTATTGCTAAGAAGAAGAAGTATTCACATTTCTATTGTGCTTTTATATGTAAAAGTACTTTCTTGCAATAATTCTATGAGGTAGGTAAGATGTGTATTTTATCTGCAAGGAAACAAAGGCACCAATAGGGGAAGTGATTTGCCTGTGGTCATACAGTGTTATAATCAGGAATTTAACCTAGCTCTCTTGTTAACAAGTTGCCTGTCCTTTCCATGACCCCATAGTAGCAGAGAAGTACCCACATGGAAATAAAATCAAGAGACGGGGAAGTCTTAAAGATCACTCTCTAACCCGCCTAATTTTACAGTTGTGGAAACTCAGGTCCAGAGAGGCCCATGTTCAAACACCCATAAGGTGTGTGCCAGAGCCAGAATTAGAGTCAAAGTCTTCCAACTTTCAGGCCTCTTTCCATTGAATATTTTTATTCCTTCTATTCATTCCAAGCCAGAAGATTTGAAATTTTTGTGTTTGTATAACTTTGATTTCCAAACATCTTTTAAATCACCATGGAACTTGAAACCTGAAGGTTTGAATAAATTTATAAAAATACAGAAAATGTTTTTTATTCTTTTTTCATAATCTTTTTTCAACTGAGTCTGATGAGTAACAGAATAGCTACTGTGGTCTTGGGCGGATAGATGACTTAAATTGTGCTTCTCAGGACTGAAGTTCTTTCTTTGTTCAAAACAGCTGGATCATTGACTCTCTTGATTTTCCAACACCAACCCACTTAACTGAAAAACACAAAATAACAAATACTTCAGAAAACAAACAAAGACACAACGATTTCAAACATACTATAATTTTTACATTTTTTAAAAACTAAAATGGGGAAAAGTTGAGGATGAGCAATATTCTTAATGCCACTCAGGAAGGACTTAATAATATCTTAAACATAGGAAGGGACTATGTATAGATGATTATGAATAGTTGTTCACCAAGTTAGAGTGATGGTGAAGTCTCATAATTTCAGTGAACTTAAAAGATTAATTTCCTTAACTGTTAAATGAAAATACTACTATTTGTGGTTTAAGGCTTCTAGGAAAGTACTTGGAAAACCTTAAAACTCTACGGGAAGGTGAACTATTATGATCATCTCATTCTTATCTTTTTCAGTGTGGTTCAGATAGAAATAGTTATGGGACAAGTTGCCATCTGTGTGAACCTTGGGACTCTTGTAACCTGAGTTGCTTTGGTCCTTTTAGTGGAAAGCTGTTGCCTGGTCTTTGTGGCAAATAGGAGTGTCAGTCTAGTTACTACCTTTACCTCTTCTCCACTCCCCACCCCACCACTGCCTTTTGGAGAAATAATGAAATAATAAAAAAGGACTATTGAACAAGAAAGATACTTTTTAGGCTTTCTGAAGAAACCTGAGAGGTTCCAACAGCATGTGTGTTGGTAAAATGTTATTTACCAACTCAAAAAAAAAATGTATCCACAACATATTTTTAAGTTATTAACATTTCCTCCATTATTTCCTTATGGGTAGACTGGTAGACAATCAACAAAACAATAAATCAAATCCTTATTTTTGCATTTATCAATATCTAAGGTATAAATGCCTACAATGAACATTTAATAGTCACTTAGAGATAGGGGCAGGAAACAGTGTATGGCTTTTTCTTTTTAAATAGTATTTATTCTAGGACAGTGGCAAAGGGTGGTCAGTTAGCTAAAGAAGGCTGGGTAGAGGTAGGTGGTGGCTGTGTAAAGGAGGAAGGAGAACAAAGGGAACTGAAGAAGAGGCAATGTTAATGGATGTCTCTGATGTCAGGGCAATGCATCTAGTCAGGAAAATTAAATTTAGATTTAAGATATTAAAGCCAGAAGAAATCTTGGAAGTCATTGGGTTCAATATCCTCTTTTTACAAGAAAGTGAGGCCCAGAAAGAAGAAGCAATTTGCCCAAAGTTATGCATTGACTTGGTGGCCCAATGGGAACTAGAATGCAATTTACCTGGTTCCTACTTTGAAGAACACTACATCTTATGATAAGAAGTAGCTGTTGCTCAGGGGTTAGAGTATTGGACCTAGAGCCAGGAAGACATGAGTTCAAATCCAGATGCAGATACTTTTTTTTAAATTAGCTTCAGATACTTCTTAACTGTGTAATCCTGGGTAAGTCACTTAACCTCTAATCGTCTGACAAAAGCATCCACTGGAGAAGGAAATGGCAAACCATCATGGGATCAGGAGGAGTTGGACACAACTCAGCAGCAACAACAACAACACATCTTACTCTGCTGCTTCTTACCCTTAAACCCTGAATAACTGTTTTACATACAAACAATTGCTTAGATGTACTTCTCCTAATCTAAATTTGTACATAGGATTTTTGACTGAGGAGTTTACATTGATCTCCGTTAAATTTTGTTGCATAGATATGGCTGTCCTTGTTCTAAGCAAGTCAGCATCTTTTTGGATCTTGATTCTGTTGTCCAATGTACTAGCTGTTTCACCTACCTCTGTAATACCTGCAAATTTGCTAAGTGTGCCATCTATACTTCCATTTAAATCTTTGAAAAAAATGTTGAACAGCACTTAGCTGAAGACAGATCACTGGAAAAAACTCTCTTGAGACTTCTTCCCACAATTAGATCTTTATTACTTTGGGTTAAATTTGCTCTCTACAGACTCCTTTAAAAAATGTATTCCCCCTAGGGATTGTATATTTAATCCCTAACTTCTCCAGGTGAATGAATTTATAAAATACTTTTCTCAGATAACTTGGACTTGAGGAATTAGAAGGGCAGGGGGTGGAAGTGGATGGGGGATTAAAAAGAGGGAATTATAGGGGGAAAGAGTCCAAAAGGGAGAATAAAAATTTGTGGGAAAAATTGGTGGCACCAAAGGAAACTGGCAACTTTATAATTTTTTTCTAGCTTTCTGTGATTATTGAGTTAACTGGTTCCCTCAAAGGTAGTTTGACAAGCCTGGGGCATAGAGGCAGTAATAATAGTTGACCCTTATTTGGCATATTAAAGTTTGGGTAAGGGATCAGGGACATTAAATGTGTTAATCAGTTATCCCACCTCATTTTATCTATTATTTAAAAAAGTCTTTACTTTCTGTCTTAGTATCAGTTGTAAGATAGAAGAGTGGCAAGTGCTAGGTAATAGGGGTTAAGTGACTTGCCCACATTCATAGAATCAAGAAGTGTCTGAAGTCATATCTGAACCCAGGTCCTCCTGACTCCATGTCTGGCTATACTATACTACCTAGCTGCCCCTACCAGATCACTTTAAAGTAATACTATGCTAAAGTAATACTATACTTACCCAGGTGAGAACATCATCTTAATCAATTTAAAACTTTGGAATAAGTCTGGAAAGTCCTTTAAAGCTACTGCATGATCTGGAGTGATAAGGAACAAGAAATCTGTTCTAATTGGTTGAGGGACCTGGTCATGGAGGTGGAGAGTTCTGTATAAAATCAGGAGCTAGTTTATCACCAAAGAGGCCAGCAGAGGGAAAGTGTTCTAGTCAAATAATCCTAAGAATGAATTGCTAGGTTTGGGGGTAGATGGTTGGAGGAAGAGGAGAGGTGGAAAAGAATGTCTCATCTTCAATTTAAGCCTCCTCCTGGCTCTCTCTCCTTCTTGGCCAGAGGACTTGAATTTGTCATTGGCATCCTAAGCAGCATCCCCTGGCGAAACAGCAACTGGCAACGGTGTCCAAAGCAGAAACCAAGAACAGATTGGATATGATGAGGAAAGGTAGATCCAGTGCTCTACAAGGAGCCTCTCTGAAAAGCAACATCATGCTTAACGTAGACTTCATGAGAAATCCACAAAATGGGGGGCAGCTGGGTAGCTCAGTGGATTGAGAGTCAAGCCTAGGGACAGGAGGTCCTAGGTTCAAACCTGACCTCAAACATTTCCTAGCTATGTGACCCTGGGCAAGTCACTTGACCCCCATTGCCTACCCTTACCACTCTTCTGCCTTGGAGCCAGTACACAGTATTGACTCCAAGATGGAAGGGCAAGGGACTTTGTGTTTAACTTGTCTTGTGTCCCCTTTATAAAATAAAAGTCCCTTACATATATGAGCTTTGTGTGTTTTGGTATTCCCATCACCAAGCATTGGACCTTATTCATGGTAAACAAAATACATTCATTTTTTGAATGAATCTTACAGATAAGGAAACTAAGAGATGATTCAGAGAACCAAAGACATTTATCCAGAGTCACATCAATGATAAACATGAGAACCAGGCTCAAACTTGACTCTTTTACTTTCAAGATTAGTGCCCTAGTTACTGTTGTTGCCTTTCCGAGTTTAAATTAATTACTCCTTTTTATTTACTACTTTGTCTAGTGATGATATTCTTTCAATGCTCTATACTTTCACGAGCATGATCTCACCTGAGCTTCACAATAAGCCTACAAAATAGACAGGATATTGTTCAGTTGTTTCAGTTGTGTCTGACTCTTCATGACCACATTCGGGGTTTTCTTGGCAAAGATACCAGAGTGGTTTGTCATTTCCTTCTCTAGCTCATTTTACAGAGGATGAAACTGAGGCAAACAGGGTTAAATGACTTGCCCAGGGTCGTAGAACTAGTAAGTGTCTGAGATCAGATTTGAATCTAGATGAGTTTTCCTGATAGATATCGTTATCTTTCCTATTTTAGTTTTCCATTTTATATGAGGCAAATGAGATTTACAGAAGTTAAAATAATTTGTTCAAGGTCACACCGAAAGTCAGTGGCAGAAACAGGTCTAGACTACAAGTCTGCTGACATCTAGTCCTCTGTTTTTTTTAAAACTGTTAAGCTTGCTACGACACTTCAGATTTTTTCCATTCTATCATCCCATTCCATCCTAATCACATGTGTCAGAATTTGAGGAGATCTGACTGTGTCTAGGGTCCTTTCCAGACAAATCTGGATGTGTCCCAATGGGAGAAGTGCAAGGACACCTACCTGCTACACCAATGTGATTCTCTACAAACCGGATGTAATTCTGAGCCTTGGGAGGAAGATCCTCCCATTTCCTGGCTCCAGTTGTATCTGTCTTCCATCCAGGCATCGTTTCATATTCCACTTCCACCTTCTGAAGTATTTCCTGATTAGCTGGGGGAAAACACATAGGTTCATAGTATCTTACAGTCACAGAATCAATCCCACTCAATGAAGGAATCCATTCTACATTCTACATTCTCTATCCAAAGGGGTTTTGTTTAGTTTCTCCTTTTATAACTCTAAAGACAGGGAACTGCTATGCAAAAAATAATAAAAGTCCCTTTTAGAACCTCCTTATATATAATATCTACTAGATTATATTATATCTACTAGGATAATAACTAGATATAATATCCTGGCAGTACCACTGTTAAGTTTGTATTCCAAAGAGATCACAGAAAAAGAGTAAGGACTTCTACATATAAAAATATTTTTAGTGTCTCTTTATGTGTTGGCAAAGAACTGGAAATTGAAGGGATCTCCATTGACTAGAAAATGGCTGAATAAATTGTGGAGATTAAAAAAATTTTTTTTAAACCCTTACCTTCTGTCTTGGAGTCAATCAATACTATGTATAGACTCCAAGGCAGAAGAGTGGTAAGGGCTAGGCAATGGGGGTCAAGTGACTTGCCCAGGGTCACACAGCTAGGAAGTGTTTGAGGCCAGATTTGAACCTAGGACCTCCCGTCTCTAGGCCTGGCTCTCAATCCACTGAGCTAAAACTGTGGAGATTTTTCAGGAAACAACAATTGAATAATAGTGAACAATAGTACTGTAGGATTTGAAATTTGAAAAAAAAATTTTTTTTCTGCTGTGTGACTATGATGGAATACTAATGGTGCTGTAGGATTTGATGAATAGGATGGTTTCAGAAAAACCTGTGAAGATTTTTATGAACTGAGGCAAAGTGAAGTGATCAGAGCCAGAAGATCATTGTACACAGTAACAGCAATACTGTAACAATGATGAACTGTGAAAGAATTAGCTACTTTGATCAATATCAATATTAATTAGCTACTCTGATCCATGACTATTTCAAAGGACTCAGGATGAGAAATACTATACACCTCCAGAGAAGGGGCTGATGAACTCCATGTGCAGACTGAAACATTTTTTTCACTTTATTTTTCTTGCTTTTCTCCCTGAACCTGACTAATTTGGAAATATCTTTTGTATGACTTTACATCTATAATAAGGTATCATCCTGTTTATCTTCTCAGTGAGTAGGGAAGGAGCTGGAGGTAAGAAGACAATTTGGAACTTAAAATTTAAAAAATATTTAAAAGTAAGTTATAAAAATTGCTAAAAAAACCCCCAACTATTTATATTCTCATCATAGACCTGTTACTAGGGGGAAAATATATAGGTTAACTGAAGCTTAATAAAGTTGGACATTTTGTGAATTGTCCTAAAAATGCCTCCTTCAAACTCTAAAGGAGTCTCTCAGGGTTTAGTTAGAGAGTCTATTTTCTCCCTTCTTGCCCCACCCCACCCCCAACTCACATTTTAAAAAGTTCCTTTTCTGTGAAGACCACTGTCCTAGTAACTGTCCTAGTACTGTCCTAGGTGCTGGGGAGAGAGACATGACAAAACTCATAGTCCAGTGAGGGGTAAGATATAAATGTAGATATTGATATATAATGAGAGGCACTGCAGTCTAATGGTTAGAGAGTCTGCTTTGGAGTTGGGAAGTTCTGGGTTCAAGACCTGCTTCTAACATATATTGACCAGGTAACTTTGGATGAGTCTTTTAACCTCAGTGTCCTAATCAATACTCCAAGACTATAAATTAGAGAGGAGGTACCTTTTAGCATTAATAAAGGGGCACTCCCCACTTACCCCCAAACAACAAAATCATATATGGGCATATATATGCATACATACATACATATATTTTACATATATACACTATATATGATTACATACAAAGTATCCTAGAGAAGCACAAAGGACCACCCTATGGGAATGTGGGATAGTTATGGCAAAGAAAAGGAAAGGAAAGGCTTCAAAGAGGGGATAGCATTTGACCTATCTTTAAAGGAAAGCTAGGGATATAATAGTGGAAAGCAAAGGCAGGTGGAATATCCAAGTCATATTCAGGAGTCATTGAATGGTGCTGGAACTTAAATTCTGTGGAGCAGAATATGAGAGATAAGAGCTACAAGTCCCTATGGCCTCAGATTGTGGAGAACCTTGAATGCCCCACAAATAAACTTTAACTTTGAAGTGAGCAATAGAGACCCATGGACAATTTTTTTAGTAGAAAGACAGACAAAGACCTATGTGTGTATCTGCTGAGTTGTGTTCAGTGTTAGTGTGATGATAACCAGGTATATGCATAAGGATGATGACTCTGATTTTTATTTTGATCCTGTACTGATAGGTTCCCATTAACAATATTCAGGCAACCTTTAGGATCATTTCTCTAATGTCTTATCAAGGGATCCTATGTTTGGGTGTTGTGTTCCAGGGTTACCTGGTTGCAGACCTGCCCTGTTTGTTTTCTCTCCCTGTCATTCTGTTGGGGCTTAAGTTTCCTCATCTTTCAAATGATGTGTGTTATCTCCCCTGTAGGAATGCTGTGAGGAAAGAGCTTTATAAACTTTTAAGTGCTATGTAATTCATGAATTATTAATACTAGCTGCGTGACCATGGGTAACTCATCCAACCTCTCTGAGCCTTAATTTATTCATCTGTTAAACATGGATACAGCCTTCTCTTACCAAAGGTTGTTTTGAAGAAAGTGTTGCATGAACCATAAAATGCTTTAGAAATGTAAGATATTATCATTATGGTGTCATTTTTTATACAGTATAGCAGAGTGACCCCGTAGATAGAGGACTGGGCTTGTAGGAAGGCTGACCTAGATTTAAATCTCACCTTTGAAACTTGCTGTGTGACTCTGGGTAAGTCACTCGATATCTGTTGCCTTAGGAAACTTCCTAGAATTTATCTACAAACTCATAGAATAGTTATGATCTGTACTCATGTATTCTTCTGGTATTATCTTTATTCAGTCACCCTCTTTAACTGTTTCCTTATTCTTCCAAGAGGCTATGAGGGTTAAAGATGATAACCAGGATGAAATTCCTGTTTCTCATGAGGTCCAGGAAGCAGCCTTCCATTAAAAAATTGAAGACAGCTCAGAGCGAGTATGCTCAGACAATGAACAAGAACCCAGATGAGGCTGGCAGTAGGGATGGACATGGGGCTGGAGGCAGGGGCCAGTGTAAGTTTTCTCTCTCCAAGTGGTGTCTATTCTGAGTACAGTAACAAAGGTGTGTGTGTGTGTGTGTGTGTGTGTGTGTGTGTGTGTGTGTGTGTGTGTGTGTGTAAAAGGGGGGACAAAGCAAAAATAGGGCATTGGGGAAAAAGTAGCATTTAGACTCAGGGGGGGTCAAAGCCAGGAGTGATCTTAGAGATCATTTAGTCCGATGTCTTCATTGGGTAGAGGGAAACTGAGGCCCAGACACAGGAAGTACATGCTGTAAGTTAGTGGTAGATAGGATGGGATCCTTTTATCTTCCAGTTGAGGGAGCCTTCCATTGCCTTATCCTGCTTCTTAATCTTTAAACCAGGGGTCGGCAACCTTTTTGGCCGTGAGAGCCATTAACGCCACATTTTTAAAAATGTAATTTCATGAGAGCCGTACAGTGCTCACTGTGCGCGCTCCTGTAACAGCACCTGAAAAAAAATTGACTTTATGGCTCCTGCAGAAAGAGCCACATCTGGCCCTCAAAAGAGCCAGATATGGCTCGAGAACCATATGTTGCAGACCCCTGCTTTAGACCAAGGGCAGTTGTATGTCTTAAAAAAAAAAAAGGAATGGAACTTCTCCATTTTGGTAAGATTTTAAGCTATTCACTGAAAAACTCATTATTATATGAAGTGATTTATAACATCCTTTACTTTCCAAAGGGCATTCATATGCATTTATTTTTTTCAGTACCCACTGCAATTTCATTTTCTCTCTCCCAGGGAGTACTATAGTGACTTGCACATAAGAAATGTATGAGTATTTAATGAATGACTGATGAATGAATAAGATAGAGAAGGAGTAATGTATTATCCCCTGTGTCAGAGATTTCTGAGGTTCAAAAAGGTCCAGTTTCACAAAGCTAGAAAGAAGAAGCAAATATGATTTACAGAGGAGAAAAAAGTCTCATAGAAGTGAAATGACATAAGAAGTCACAGAGAGGAAATTACACATCGAGACTTTAAACTCTGGTCCCCTGATTCCTGGTCCAGTGTATTTCCCATTCTATTTGGTTGCCTAAATGACTGGTCTATAGCTGTAGGTGGATCTATCTGAACTTGGTCCTACTTATTATTTTGCATGGCAATGGATCATTGCCCTACTGTGTCTCAATGGCTCATAATGAGAGCAGAATAATCAAAATTCTTGTGTCAAATTTTAGAAAGATGGAAGGAATGGGAAAAGATGCCTCTCTAAAGAACCTTTAATGAGAGTGTGCTTCCCAAACTCTAATCCCAACAAAGGCAGCAGGAAAGATGGAATACATTATTTAGGAAGGGGAGGTGAATAGAAAATATTCTAACTTACCTGGGAAGTATGGAATTCTTTTTCCATTCAGCTTGTATGAAACCCCAATTTTAATCTCATCTAAGGCATCCAGGATATCCAGTTTGGTTAATGCCAGTCTATTCAAAATGAGAGTATTTTAGAAAATGGCATATATTCAAACATTACAATATTATCTACATATTACTTTAAAATGGACAAAGCAGTGTGCCCATCACAACTCTAAAATAATTTTTAAAGGGATCATCATTTTTCAGATTAGGAAAGTAAGGCTCAGAAGAGGATATCTCTTCTGTTGTCTTGTTTTCCAGTTTCATTTTTCATATGTATAAATATTGTTTTCCCATCTTGGCTATGATTAACACCTTTTTGTGTGCCAGGGTCAATGGCTTGACCTTTGTCTCTTCCATTGCACTTAGTACTGTGCTGTACATAGAGAAATGCTTGATAATATTTATAGAATGTTTCTCAAACTCAGTTGACCATTGCAAATTGGAAGACTGAAATCTGTTGATTATACATGCTCTTGAAGAGGAATGAGGACTTAGATATTCTAGACAAAAAAGGAGATTTAGAGAAATTATGATACACAATATAGGAAATTCAGCTAATTTTAATACTAAAAACTTTTGCATTTAGATGTTTTTCATATATGTTATACTAGTAATATAATAAATTACATATAATTATACTAATAATGTAAATTTTCATACATATAATTAATAGTTAACATTTTAGAGGACAATATAGTGCTGATGTTGAAAATGTTAACATGTTTTACCCAGCTTGTGCAGGGGAATGAATAGCATTCTTTAGAACACTTTGAGAATGCTGCTATAGATGGCTGAATAAATGAAAGAAGTGAACCTAATCCTAGCACTCATCTTTCTATCCAAAGAATATTATCCTCAGATAATTATCCTGTGGGGAAGCCCAATATACTGAAAAGAGTACTGTACTTGGGATCAGAATCTGTCCTTAGTTTAAGTCCTGGTTCTATGACTTATGAATTGTGTAACTTTTGGCAAATTATGTTTCCTCTCTAAAGCTTAATTTCACCATCTGTAAAATGGGAATAATTATAAGAATAGATGAGCTACCTACCTCTTAGATGTTATGTGAGGAAAGTGATTTGTAAACCTTAAAGCTTTTAATAGACAGGAGATTGTTATTATTATTACCTTTTCCTAAGGGTAGTAATCACCTCTCATTCATTTGCTCCAATGGATGAGAGTAAGAACATGAATAGAACAGTGAGTAATTTAAAAAAGAGAACAATTTCATCTAACTTTATAGTACCTTACATGGCTATTTTTTGGCTTCACATTCATCTTTCTAATTATGTTTAACTTAAGCCAAGAATTAGTGTATATTAGTTAGAATCTGTGAATTTAGGTGGCAGGGATAAAGACAGGCTTTGAATTTAAAGTGATTCTAAGTAATGTATATTGAAGGGAAGGTGTGAGGAACAAGCATTTATTAAACACTTAATATATGCTAAGCACTTTAAAATATTATCTCATTTAATCTTCACAACAACCATAAGAGATAGGTGCTATTCTTATCTCCATTTTTGCAGTGAGTATATGAGGCAGATGGAAATTAAGTGACTTGCCCAGAATCACACAGCTAGGAGATGTCTGAGGTTTGATTTGAATTCAGGTCTTCCAAACTCCAGGCTCAGCACTATTGCCATTGCATTTCCTATATCCGTGAGTATTCACTATTTTTACAGAATTGAGTGCCTTGTTTTTTCTTCTGGCTGCCTCTGACTTCTAGGATCAAAGAAAAGATCCTCCATTTGTCCTTTAAAACTCTTCACGGGGGAAGGTAGGTGGCTCAGTGGATTGAGAGCCAAGTCTAGAGATGGGAGGTCCTGGGTTTAGATCTAGCCTCAGATACTTCCCAACTGTGTGACCCTGGGCAACTCACCTAACCTCCATTGTCTAGCCTTTACCTCTCTTCTGCCTTGGACCCAGTACACAGAATTGATTCTATGATAGAAGGTTAGAGTAAAAAAACAAAAATCTAAACTCTTCACAATCTGCTTCTTCCTATCTTTCTAGTTTTCTTACTTTTGACCCTCTTCCATCTTTTTTTTCTTACTTTTGACCCTGCAGTCCATCTATGCCAGCCTACTTGTGGTTTCTTGCACAAGACATTCTATCTCCTGCCTGAGCTTTTCTTCTAGCTATACCCCACACCTAGAATAATATCCTTCCTGGCTTCTCTGGCTTCTTTCAAAGCTCAACTAGGAGGCCACCTTGTGAAAGAGACCTTCCCTGTTTTCCCCCTCCCCCCTTCCTTCTGAGATTACCTTCCTTTTTCATTATGTACATGTATGTATATATGTGGGCAGCTTGGTGGTACAATAGATAGATCATTGGGCTAGGAATTAGGAAAATCCATCTTCATGAGTTCAAATCTGACCTCAGACACTTACTAGCTGGGCGATCCTGGGCAAGTCACTTAGCCCTGTTCACCTCTGTTCCTCAATTATAAAATGAGCTGGAGAAGGAAATGGCAAACCATTCCAATATCTTTGACAAGAAAATCCCAAGGAGTTGGCCATGACTGAAACAAATCTAAAACAAAATGTGTGTATATATATATATATATATATATATATATATGTCTTTTATTTACATTTTTCTTTTGTATGTTGACTTTCCCATTAAAATGAGAACTCTTTTTTTTTTTAAATCCCTGGCCCTTAGCANTATATATATATATGTCTTTTATTTACATTTTTCTTTTGCATGTTGACTTTCCCATTAAAATGAGAACTCTTTTTTTTTTAAATCCCTGGCCCTTAGCAGAGTGCCTGGCATATAGTAGTTGCTTAATAAATGTTTGTTGACTGACTTCCCAATACCTCAGACTGAAATTCCAAGTGGCAGGACCTATGATTATTCTGCCACAGTAAGTTTTCCTCTCAGTGTGGCCAAGTACAGTACTGAACAAATAGTAGCTGCTTATCAGATGAACAAGTACTTACGCAGTAAATCCATTGATCATGTGTGCATATCTCAAAATCATAAGGTCTAACCAGCCACAGCGCCGCTTTCTGCCAGTGGTCACCCCCCACTCATGGCCTCGGTTCTGTAACAGGTCTCCAATTTCCTGCACAAAGGGAAAGGAGATTTAATGAATTCTATTTATGTTTATGCCTTTGTTTTTCCTCTCAGGCTAGCTAAAAAGCACTGGTCCTTCAAGTTCTGGCTCAGGTTTACTTTTTTTTTTTTCATGTGATATTGGAAATTTGGGGGTCCTTGAACTAATTTTGAGGTCCCTGATCTAAACTTCCTGTGGACATTTAGGGCTCTTTCAAACTACATTTCCCAAGAGCCAACTGGCTTCCTCTCTTGTGTAATCACATGGGCAGGAAGCGTAATCACATAGATAGAAGGATAAATAGTGAGAGAACTTGATTGGTACTTCCTCTTTGGTGATTTGGAGCAGAGCCAGGATGGGAGGAAGCGGTAACAGGGCCCACATATTTTAAACTCTTAACAGGCATGTGGCTTTATTTTTCTAATGGCTATCAATAAATCTTTTTTTTTAACTCAATAAATCTTTTAAAACCCTAATATTTTTAAATTTATCCTTTTATATCCACTTTATTTCTTACATTCATGAAGACTCCTCTATTTCATTCCAACTTTATCTCTTTATTTTCCAGCTTTAGACTGGGAAACCTGTAAGTTTACCAGGTAATTAAAAAAACCTTCAAATGTCAGTGCTGGAAAAATTTTTCAAGATCATTTCACTCCAATGCCTGGAGATGTGAACTGCTATGTTCAAAACTATGCCATAGTAAGATCAGTTTCAGGAACTGGATATATTCAGCTTGAAGAAGAAAAGAATAAGAACATGATAGGAATCTTAAAATAATACCCAAAAGAAGAATTTTATTTGTTCTGTTTGCCCCCAAAGGACAGAAGAATATACACAGAGGTCTATTTCAGCTTGATAGGAAAGATGAACTTTTAAACAATTGGAGCTGTCCAATTTAACTGAGGTACCATGCTAGGGAGTAGTTTCGCATCACCGAAGCTCCTCAGGTAGAGTAGATGGCCACTTGACTGGGATGTTGTAGGAGGTATTCTTGCTGGAATGTTTGTTGGATCCCTTCTAGCACTGAAATCCTATTATTTTAAACTTCCAGTCAAAGTTCACAAAGCAAGTTAATGGCAGAGTGGGGAGGGGGGGATGGAATTTCTTTCCAGGCTTGAGTTCTTCCCACAGCATCATAATTATATTCTTCTTGGTACTGTTTACTCTCTCACATTTATGTGTTTATTTCAAAAGTATGAGATTCCCCCAGGGCAGGGATGATGTTTTTGACTCTCCCCCCACCTGAGGGATGGCAGGATAAAACATTTAGGGTGTTGCTGCCCTTATTCCTTTTTCCAGTTGTGGGAGTAGTTTGAGTCCCTGTCAAGGCTGACAGGGTCTTCTTAACTAGAATCTATTCTAATAACAACGGACATTTCTGTGGTTCTTTTTACTTTGCAACGTGTTTTTTTTTCATAATTATACTGGGAAACAGTTGTGCAAGTGTTATTACCTTCATTTTATAGAGAAAGAAACAGAAGTGGAGAGGAAATGGCTTATTTACAAGTCTTGCAGACCTTTATATTAGAATGCTCCCCTCCTTGACATTTATACAATAGCCTACACTAGGAAGTAAATCACACACTCATAGAATTTAAAGAACCTTAAGGGTTCTTTAATTTAATCCTTACCTATTATTCCAAATTCTAAGTTCAAAAGTCCCTTCTAGCTCGGATATTTCATGTTGTGAGTTCTAAGGTTCCTTGCAGAACTTATATTCTGTGTTCTGTCTTTATGACAGGTTCGACTGTTTGAGGTACAGCATGGTCGCTGCCATTTAGTGAATTGAACTTCTGGGCTATTTCAAAAAGTTTGAGTCTTGGCTCTGACACAAATTTAGGCAAATTCCTGTAGCTCTCTGGGCTTCTTTGGGTTTTCCCACTTTCCATTTCCCAAAATGTATGGGCTAGGTTAGATGATCTCTAAAGTCCCTTCTAGCTCTGACATTCTGTGTTCTAGATTCTATGAGGACTCCCAGTTCTGACACTGGATGCTCTATCTTATTCCAGGGAACTTTCCAATTCTGACATTCTATGTTGAGAGATAACATGATGAAACAGACAGACTGCTTGGACTTGGTTGGAGTCAGGAAGACCAGGGATGAAATCTTGCCTCACATAGTTGCTTATGTGACTCTGGGCAAATCACTTACCCTCCCTGAGACTCAGCTTCCTTATCTGTAAAATGAAAGGGGATGGACTTGATGACCTCTAAGGCCCTTTCAAGCTCTAAATCTGTGATCCCCATATGCTCACCCCCTTTTTTTTTAGAGGTCCTTTTGGCTCTAACATGTCATGATTCTGAAATTTGAGTCCGTTAGAATAATTGTTGCTAATGCTTTGTCTTAAGGTATCAAGGTTGTTTGACTTGTTTGGGTTATTTGGGAAAGAAGTATTTATTATTTCATTTTTATTTTTAAGAAACCTCTTAACTCTGTATTGGATCCAAGTCATAAGAGCAGTAAAGGATAGGCAGTGGGAGTTAAGTGACTTGCTCAGAATCACACAGCTAGGAAATATCTGAGGTCATATTTGAACCCAGGACCTCCTGTTTCTAGGCCACTAAGCCACCTAGCTGTGGCCTGAAATAAGCATTTATTAATCTCCTACTATGTGCCAGGCACTGTGCTAAGCACTATCATAATAATATCAGCTATTTTATAGCACCTATAATGTGCTATATGCTATGTTAATTGCTTTAAAGATATTATCTCTCATTTGAAACTCACAACAACCCTGTTATGTTATTATAATGTTAACAACATGCTATTATAATCCAATTTTACAAATGAGGAAACTGAGGCTAACAGAAATTAAAGAGACTTGCCCAGATTTATGCAATTAGTAAGTGCTCAAGATGGATTTGAATTCAAGTTTGTCCTGATCCTAGGCTTAATTAACTCTCTGTCCTGCACCTCAGAGCTGTTGGAAGCTGAATGTCAGTCAAACATTTGCTCACCATACACAGACAGGTTTTCTGGGTTTTGCCCTAATTCCAGTATGCCTATCACAGATAAAGTTCCATAGATGTAGAATCAAAGAATATTTGGATTAGAAGGGACCTTGGACCTGACTCCCTCATTTCAACATTGAAGAAACAGATCCTGGGAGGCTGAGTGAGTCTTTCCTAGGACTATTAGGATAAAAAGTAGCAGAGTTCTGAATAGAAGGTAGGTGTCCTGGCTTTAAGTCCTGGGCCTTTTCTACTCTATTACACTTCTGTTTTTTACTTTGTTTGGGACTTGAAAGTCA
Organism: Gracilinanus agilis; assembly: GCF_016433145.1. Lineage (NCBI taxonomy): Eukaryota > Metazoa > Chordata > Mammalia > Didelphimorphia > Didelphidae > Gracilinanus > Gracilinanus agilis. The sequence goes on along the minus strand of NC_058131.1, from coordinate 424,549,371 downwards.
AGTCATTCATCAGGTCTTTGGGGGGTTGTGTCTATGTTTTAGACTTCTTTTGTAAAATAATAATTCAGATAATCTGATGTTTCTCCTACTTAAAGTATTTCCATTTTAAAAAAGCATGTTCTTTCTCCCGAGTCCTTAACAAATATATATTTTTAATCTCTTTGGGGTACAAACCCAGTAGCGGTATTGTAGGATCAAAAGTCATGCATTCTTTTAAAGTCCTTTGGGCACAATTCCAAATTGCCTTCCAGAATGGTTGGATCAGTTTACAATTCCACCAGCAATGCATTAGTGTCCCAATTTTGCCTCATTCCCTCCAATATTTATTTTCTTTATTATCATATCGGCCAATCTGTTAGGTGTGAGATGGTAACTCAGTGAGTTTAAATTTGCATTTATCTAATCAGAAGGCTCTCCTGGGTCTTTAAAATAGCTCTGTGGGGTGGAGGTGGGGGCTGAGATCCCACTTTATAGATGAGAAACCTGGGAAGTGATATACTGATTAGAATCAGTACCTATTCTTCTACTTAACTACTTGTCCGATTTAAGGAAATCTCTCTGGGTTTAATCAGGCTACCATAGGACTAAATGATCTCTAAGGTCCTGGTACTCGAAGACCCTTAGTAAGATAAGCTCAGGGGTCGGCAACCTTTTTGGCTGTGAGAGCCATAAATGCCACATTTTTAAAAATGTAATTTTGTGAGAGCCGTACAGTGCTCACAGTGAGCGCTCCTGTAACAGCGCCTGAAAAAAAAATGGACTTTATGGCTCCTGCAGAAAGAGCCATACGTTGCCGACCCCTGGATAAGCTGATGGTTTGATTGGCAGACTTACATTGATTTGTTCAGTAGGAAAAGCACCAATTCCCACGCGGGTGGTATAGGCCTTAACCACACCAAACACCTCTCCCACATTCTGTGGCGGGATCCCCAACCCTGTGCACACTCCCCCAACGGTGCAATTAGATGAAGTCACAAAGGGGTAAGTGCCTGGAAGAGACAAGAGATTTGAACCAATGACATTTGACATTCCCCTATTTCCCCTAGGCAATTAGAAGAAAAGCTATGGAGAATCTGGACAGTATACTAAAAAGTAGAGACATCGTTGCTGACAAATATCTATATAGTAAAAACTATGGCTTTTCCAATAGCAATATGTGGCTGTGAAAGTTGGACCATAGGGAAATCTGAGCATTGCAGAACTGACATTTTCAAATTGTGGTGCTGGAAAAGACTTTTGAGAGTTCCTTGGACAGCAAGGAGGTCAGATAAGTCAATATTTGGAGAAAATTCAAACTATTCATTGAAAGGACAAATACTGAAGCTGAAGCTTAAATACTCTGACTACATAAGAAGACAGGATTCAGCGGAAAAGACTCTTATGCTGGGGAAGGATGGAAGACAAAAGGAGAAGGGAATGGAAGAGGATAGATTGTGTCATGGAAACAACAAATGTGATCTTGGACAGATTTTGGAAGATAGTGGAGGATAGAAGTGCCTGGCGTGCTCTGGCCTAGGGGATCACATAGACTGAACAACAACCACGACATTCTCCCCAACTTCTTTTATTTATATCCTGCACACATTATTCACATGCCTTTAGCAGTAGGTGGCAGATGGCTCAGGCGACCTGGACTTTCCTAATGAAGCCCTCTGATAAATAAGCTAAAAGAACAATCTGTGAAATACAGCAGTCTTTTAGAGGGAACAGTCTTGGGCCTTCCAGTGAAGCTTGGTTTCTTGACTCTCTGATAGTGCCATTTCCATGGTAGGGTATTGGTTACGACTGTGTTCAGTGCTATCATCTGAGGTACAGCAGATGAGGAACGTTCCTTATATCTTCTGTACACTTGTCTCCCTACCTAGAATGGCATTATTATCTTACATATGAATAGGCACTTAGTAGGTATTTAGTAAATATGTGAGGAGGGAGAGAGGGCTGACTAGGCAAAAGGAACATGGCACTTGCATTAGAGACAGATGATCTGGTCTGTTACTCACTCTTTATATAACGTTTGTTGTCACTTATCCTCTCTACAAAACGAGGGGGTTGGACTAGTTAAATTTCGAAGACCCTTCCTTACTTGAAGTCCTGTGCTTTTGCTCCAGTCTGTGTTCCAAATGATTTATAATAGAAAGGTTTGGGGATGAGATCTATAAAAGTTAGTTTCCAGTACTCAGTTACTAAACAAGACTAGCTGAAAGGATTTGGGACTCAGGAAAGAATAAAACCTAATCTTAAGCATGTCTTATCAATTGATCTCAAGGATGATAGCCAGAGAAGAAGTACATCCCTTTATACCTCTGAGATTCTTGTTAAGCTCATAGATAATATTACACAATAAAGAAAATGGGTTTTAAATGAAATTAAATCCCATGTACACTTATTGAGTGCCTATGGTATATGGCATCCCGTGTTGAAGATACAATATTTAGATGTTTTTACAGTTTAGTATTAGAGGTTAACTCCAAAACATAACAATATATGAAAAGTTTATTAAATAATTTAAAAAAACAATGGCAACGTAAGGTTTGAGAGGTTATAGATGACCAAGAGAGAGCAAGGAAAGTTTTGCAAAGAAAATGGCATTTGATATGGCCTTTAAAGTATGAATAGGATATTATGGAATTAGGTCTTAATCAATGATACATGTAAAACCCAGTGGAATTGTGCATCAGCTAAGGGGGGTTAGAGGAGTTTGGGGGAGAGGGAAAGAACATGAAACATGTAACTATGGGAAAATATTCAAAATAAAAATTAAAAAAATGAAAAAAATTATGAATGGGAATCACTTAGGCAAAAAGAATGAAGGAGAGAATATTCCAGCATTAATACACAATATTTAACTATTAGTGCATGAGAGAGATGCAAAGAAAATGCTCAGTAATTTTTGAGGGAGGTAAATGATTATACTGATAAGTTAGAAAGTTAAAAGTGCTAAATCAAAGCCAAGTATCATTCAACCCAATCCTCCTGTTCTGTTCCTACAGGAGACAAGGAATAAACATTCAGCTTTCCCTTGGCTACATCTGTCCTGAGTTCCTCTATCCCACGAGAACCTTCAGAGAGCATTGCACAACTCTAGGGCTCCCCCATCAATCACCTGTGAGCAGCAGATCAAAGAAATGGGTTCACTTTTATCCTACCAATCCATGGCTGTGTAAAATCAGCATTACCTGTGCTTCTTTCCAGTCCTACCTCCTGCTTATCAAAACCTATCCCTGTCTCTAGACCTTTTGCCTTAGAATCAATACTAAAGAGGCAGGTAGTTGGCTCAGTGGATAGAGAGCCAAGTCTGGAGTTGGAATATCCTGAGTTCAAATTTGACCTCAGATACTTCCTAACTGTGTGACCCTGGCCAAGTTATTTAATCCTAATTGCTTGCTCTTCTGCCTTGGAACTGATCATTAGTAGTGATTCTTTTTTTTTTTTAACCCTTACCTTCCACCTTGGAATTAATACTAAGTTTTTGTTCCAACACAGAAGAGTAGTAAGGGTTAGGCAATTGGGGTTAAGTGACTCAGTCAGGGTCACAACCACAACCTTCTATCTCCTCGCTTGGCTATCTATCTATCTAGAACCACCTAATTGCCCCAGCACTTTCCAAATCATGCCATACAGTTAGGTAACTAACTGTTCCCCAGATACCAGCCATTACCCTGGAACTGAGCTGGCTCCACTGGGCTTTAACTTACCAAAGTCAATATCAAGGAGAGCCGCATTGGCACCTTCCACAAGAATCTTCTTTGGAGGGCCATGAAGAGCTTCATATATGAAATATACTCCATCTCGTACCATGGGTCTGATTCTTTCAGCTAAGACCTGCAGGTATTAGTAGAAATGGAGATCATGAGCAATGAGAGAAAAGGGTTCTCTCTCTGCTCCTCTCATCTCCTTCCCCATATAGCTATGGCCTTCAGAACTAAAAACCACTTTCTTCCACTAGAAACATAGAGAAGCCATGACTCTAGACCTTATTGGGAGGGCATCACTGGCACATTTCACCATGTTTATTTCTCTGCCTTCTTAGGATCTTACAATTTAGAACTGGAAGGGACTTAGAGAGACCAGTGAATTCAAAACTCTTCTTTTTATAGAATAGGAAATGGAGGCTGATGGATAAGAGAGTTTTTCAGTCACACAGGTGAGTCAATTTTTTGATCAGATCTTCTGATATGAAGTCCAATCTATTTGCTACATATGGTTTTGATTAAGTCACTTCTGTTTTCTTGGCCTCCGTTTCCATACCTGTAAAATGACGAGGTTGAACTAGATCAGGTGTTCTGAACCTTTGTGTGTGTGTGAGTGTGTGTGTGTGTGTGTGTGTGTGTGTGTGTGTGTGTGTGTGTGATGGACCCCTTTTTCAATCTGTGAAGCCCATAGACCTTTTTATAAAATGTTAACTTTAAATGAATAAGATAAAATATATAGGATTATAAAGAAAACTAATTATACTCAAATGCAGTTATCAAAATATTTTAAAAACAAATTCATAGTCTTCAAGCTTTGAATTCTGTGAAATCTCACTCCCACTTTACTGTCACTTTTAAGTAGCCCAAGCAGAGCATCTGTACCTTGAGTTTTTTGAGCTGTCCATCTGTATCCACTTCCAAAGTAGGAAACATTGATTGGTATTGATAGGCCAGATTTTTGAACCTACAAAACAACAGACAAATTGATCTTTTTCTCAGGTAGAATTCCAGATGTAGCCAGATGTACCAGATGTACCCAAGAGCAGTCCTTGAATTCCCCATAGTCTGGATCTTAGATGAGCTGCTAACCCTATGTGTGTCCATTCTTTCTCCTTTCTCCTGGCTTTGGGATAAGTTCAGAGGTGAACATTATGCTTCACTTTCTGTCTCCCATAGGAATCACTGAGAGGTTTATACCTTGCAGAAAATTCATCAAAATCTGAAAGAAGGTCACAAATGCGAAGTCCTGTCCGGGCAGCTTTTGAAGAATATGTTGGTCCAATTCCTTTCTTTGTGGTACCAATACTGAAATAAAAAGAGATCATTCCAATGATATAACTTAAGTATTATATCCTGCTTGAGTGACTATGGGCTGGAATGTTGCTCCCTCTTTTCTACCAGGGAAGTCTCTCTTCTCATGGGTAGTTCTTGTTTTACTCTCATTTTTGGAGTCCAATTGGTCAACCAATTCTTACCTCCCAGCATGCTATACAATATGGAGGGCATATTTAAAAATGCCATATGTTTTTGAACAAGTTACCTCTGCTGTTTAAGCCTCAGTTTCTCTATCTGTAAAAGAAGATTAGACTAAATGGTCTCTCAGGGTCCTTCCAGCAATAAGATTCTAGGATTCTGGGAAATATAGAATGATTAGATAAATTGAAAATCTATGTCTCTACTTACTTCAGTGTTTAATGATTTGAAGTCAGTTATCCAGTTAGTGATTTATTCAGTGTAACCAGTCAATGAGTAAACAAATAAGCCAAGGCTCAGCTGCTTCTACTCTGGGATTTGGGAGAGTTTAGTGAAGGAACAAATCTGGGCCTTGTCCCTGAGGAGCTTACGTGCTTTTTGGGGAATGAGAACACACGAAAATTTAAATAACAATATAAAACAGGATATACTAACTTCTAAATCAGGGGTAGAGAGCTGTAGGGGTTCAAGGAAGAGGGAGAGGTTTGTGGGCTAGGGTGGTGAGGGAGGTCCTTCTAAAGCAGGCAGGATTCAAGCTTGAGCTTAACCATGGTTATATGACTACGAACTATTTAGTTAATAGGGATCTAGTCTAACTCCCTCATTTTACAGATGGGGAAACTGAAGTTGGGAAAAGTAAAGTAACTCACCCAAATTTGCATATCTAGTTGGTATTAAAGCAGGGATTTGAAGCTAAGACCCTGAGTCCAATTCCAGTCCTCTTTCCAGAACTTCATAGCAGAAGGTGTGTTATTTAGAATTTCTGAGGTTCCATTTAGAGGTATTGGGGCTCAGGTGGCTCAGTGGATTGTAAACTTTAATTTGATTATGTTTTCATGATCCATTGGGGAGACTTGTCTCCCAAAGGATCACAGGGGGGAAAATGTAAAGTTGAAAAGACCTTGTACCCCTTTAAACTACATTACCCAAACTCCCTTTTACCATACCCATAATTCCTTAAGCCTTTTCCTATTGGTTGTGGGTTTCACGGGCTGTTTTGAGATGGTTGTTGTGGGCGTAGCAATGGGGCTTTTTGGGAGAGGAGGCGGCATGGTAAAGGGTGAGTTGGGACTCTTTCCCTGCGCTTTTGATAAAATCCTTATAAATATCATACTTTGGAGGCACTGAATATTAATTTTAAAACTATGTGAGTAAAGTACCTTTGGTCTGTCCAGAGCAAGAGATCCCTAGAATCCTCCATTTTTGCTATTTAGGTAGGCCCTGGCTTATCTTGGGGTTTCGGCCAGAATCATCCCAGACCAGAATCTTTCCAAAAAAATGGTTGGGTTGGGGGAGAAGATGAACCTTGCCATGTCCCACCAAGGTGAAGCACCAGGGGCCTGCACTAGGACTGATCCACAGAAAAGGACAAAAGAAGGATTGGGGCAGGGAGAAGAGTCAGAGGACCCTTGGTCAAGAACTAGCCATGGAGGAGGGGGTGCAGTTCTTTAAGCAGGGGTGGGACAAAGAGACAAGGAGAAGATGGTCAGGTAGGAAAGTAGGGTGTAAAGGGGGAGGGTACCTGTTATGTGATCTGGAGGTGGTCTCTGAATCAGGGCCAATTACTATCTTTGAAGAAAGCAGCTAGGTGGTGCAATGGATAGAACACAGGGCTTGGAATCAGAAGACCTGAGTGAAAATCTGGACTTAGATACATCCTAGCTATATGACCCTGATCAAGTCACTCAACTCTGTTACCCTTAGTTTCCTCATCTGTAAAAGGAACTGGAGAAGGAAATGGCAAACCACTGTAGAATCTTTGCCATGAAAACCTCATCTGGGATCACAAAGAGTTGGACATGACTGAAACAACTGAGCAACATCAATGGAACTATGACTTCATTGGTTCAGGGGTCTCCCAGTGATCTTCTCCGCTCACTTCCAATGAATGGCCTATCTGTTATCCGGATTTGGGTGGGAGTGAGTTAGCTCACATCTTAGTAACAGAAATGCTTTTGTAGGCCGTCAGAGGGGTTTCTGATTGACTTAGCATGAGCTGGGCGTTGTAGAATGATCCATGAATGGAGTCCAGAGAACCCAAATGGGAAAATTTTAGCATGTTGGGAGGGAAGATGGCATTCTCATTCTTGGTGGTGGTGGTGGTGGTGGTGGTGGGGAGCTACTATATTTGGCTGCCTAGGGGAATGGGGCTTTGCCCAGTATAGACCTGGACATTTTCAGGTAAAGGCCACTAAGCCTGAGACTAAGGAACTCTTCTGTTTATATACTTGTAATGGTTATTCTGTGACTTACTGTTTCTGAATTTGCATATTCTCTATTTCCTTATGAATAAATTCTGGAAAGTACCCTTTTAGGTTTTGAAATATGCAGAGATAAAGGGGAGAAAAAAAAGAAAAAGAAAAATGACAATGATAGGAAGAAGGGAAAAGGTAATTAGGGTTTAGATATGGTATATAGTATTTTTGTTAAACTTACCTATGTTTAATATATTATAAGAACCTTCTAGAGAAGAAACACCAATCTCTCAAAGCAAAACAGAAACTTCTCTGCAATTTGTAGTCCTAAAGAATTACCTAGAAGACTAAGAGATTAAGGGACTTGCCCATGGTCCCATAGCACAAGCAGGACATGAAACAGATCCCCCTGACTCTGGGACCAGCCCTCTAGCACACCAAATAGCCTCCCAGGTATTTAGAGCTTCAAGAGAACTTAGAAATTAGTTTCATATTAAAGATAAGTGAACTGAGACCAAGAGAGTTTAAATAACTTGTCTAAGACCAGGCTAGTAAACGGGAGAGCTGGAATTCAAGCCCAAGTCCTCAGATCCCAAATCTAGCTTTCTTGATCTTGAGGTCAGGGAACCAAGTTAGGCTGAAGAATCAGGAAAGTCTGAGTATTTGGGGTCTTGAGTTGATAATCAAAGATCAGGGAAGTCACCTAAGGTTACCAAAGATCAGGAAGAGACAGGTAGACCGAGTGGAAAGAACAGTGGATTTACTGTCAGAGGATTTGAATTCCATTTCTGACATTGCTACTATGAGCTTGGTCAAATCACTTAACGGTTTTTTTGGATATCATTTTTCTCATCTCTAAAATGAGGGAATTGGATTAGATTGCATGATGTCAGCTCTAAATCCTAGGAAGCTATTTTCTGTGGCTTGATAATCAGGTCTTTTGTGTGACTAAGTAAGGTGCAAAAAGAGAAAACACTTGGTTAGAAAGTGAGAGTTCTGGAGGCAGCTAGGTGCCTCAGTGGATTGAAAGCTTAGTTTAGAGATGGGAGGTATTGAGTTCAAATCTGACCTCTGACACTTCCTAGCTGTGTGACCCTGGGCAAATCACTTAATCCCCATTGCCTAGCCCTTATCATTCTTCTGCCTTGGAACCAGTATTGGTTCTAAGATGGAAGGTAAGGTTTTAAAAAAAAAAAGTGAGCATCCCCTCATCTGACTTCAAGATAGAATCAGAATCTCAAGAAGGCCCTGAGCTATTTCCTTTACAGAAGATCATTTTTCACTTTTCCATTGGTCTGTGTTTACCTTTCACTGACTGGACCAGGATCCTCAGGGGAGGATCCCTTTCTTCCCCACCTTAGCTTTCTTGCATTGTTGTTGTTCAGTGGTTTCAGTCATCTCACTCTTTCTGATCCCTTTTGGGGTTTTCTGTGCAAAAATACTGGAGTGGTTTGCTATTTCCTTTTCCAACTCATTTTACAGATGAGGAAACTGAGGCAAACAGGATTAAGGGACTTGTCCAGAGTCAGACAACTAGTAAGTGTCTGAGGCCAGATCTGAACTCAGAAAGATGAGTCTTCCTGACTCCAGGTCTATCTACTGCAACACTAGCTGTCTAGAATTCATCCAATATTACTTCATTCCTCTCAGGCCACTTTCCTGTTTTCACATATAAACTTCCCCTCCCAAATTCACTTTTGGTAGCTAGTGATACAGTGGATAGAATGCTTGGCTTGGAGTTAGGAAGACCTGATTCCAAATCCAGCCTCAGACATTTAGTAGCTATGTGACCTTGTGCAAGTCACTTAACCTCTGTTTAGCTCTGTTTCTTCAGTTAGTAAAGTGGAGGCAATAATAGCATCAAAGGGTTGTTGTGAGGATCAGATGAGATAATATTTGTAAAGTGCTTAACACAATACCTAGCATATAACAGGCGCTTAATGAATGCTTCTTCTTTTTCCCCTTTCCTCTTCTCTCCCCTCTTAGTGTGTGTCGGGGTAGGGGTGGGGCACAGTTTTCAATAGGAACAATATAGGGGAGCCTTTGCTAAACAGTGATCGGCTGGTGATCAGAACAGAGACAATTCAGGATCTTGCTCAAAGTTTGTTAATTTTTTTCCCCTAGAATGAAAACAAAATGAAATGTAACTCTGTAATTATAATGACTATGTTTGGCCCTGGAGAAGAATTGAGAAAAACTAAACTTTCTCCCCTCTGCAAAGGTGGGGAACTATGGGAGTAGAATAGTATGTATACTGTCAGATAGGATTTACGTGTTGGTTATTTTTACTGAGCAGTTTAAAAAAATTTCTTTTTAAATCTTTGTTATAAGAGATGACTTTCCGAGTATTTTTAGAAATGAAGATGATATAAAAATGAAAGACATCAGTAAAAATAAGGTTAAAATAACTTCTTTGTAATTCCTGACAGAGATTCTCAGACCAGTGTTGCCCTCCTGGTCAGTATTTCCCAAATTAGTTGGCCATGGTTCACTTTTAGGATTAAACTATATTAATTAATCCATATATTCTAGAATGAAGAGACTAGGGTGCTGAAAGACCCCAGTGATGAGGGAAGGAAAATTTTGGAGCAAAATAGAGGTGTAGCAGGTAACTAAAAGGATATTTAGGGGGCAGCTGGGTAGCTCAGTGGATTGAGAGCCAGGCCTACAGATAGGAGGTCCTAGGTTCAAATCTGACCTCAGACACTTCCCAGCTGTGTGACCCTGGGCAAGTCACTTGACCCCCATTGCCTATCCTTACCACTCTTCTGCCTGGGAACCAATACTTAAAAAAAAAAAGGATATTTACATAAGACTCTATTCACTGGTTGAGATTTAACACTTGGTGAAAAGTTGGATTTTCTGCGAGTCTGAAAGAGGAGTTTCTAGATTTGAGAAAGAGAAAACACTTGATTCTGAATTCTCTTTAGGTCCCTGAAGGGAGAGAAAGACTATGATGGAAAGAAGCTATGTAGAGGAGCTGGTGACCTCATGTCCTTATCCTCACTTTATTACATTGGGAATTTTGGCTGCAAAGGAAGCATATATGGATATCTCTAGAGACTTCTTTCCCTAACATTCTCCAAAGATAACTTTGATTCCTGCAGAGAGATTGGGGCCAGATGATCCCACTCTTCTCTACTCAAAGAGAGGAGGGACCAGGGCAGAATTATATTTATCTGCTCCCTTAAATATTGTTAGTCTAGGAAAAATAATTTTAAAGTCAAGTGGGGGGGCAGCTGGGTGGCTCAGTGAATTGAGACCCAGGCCTAGAGACAGGAGGTCCTGGGTTCAATTATGGCCTCAGATACTTCCTACCTGTGTGACCCTGGGCAAGTCACTTAACCCCCATTGCTTACCCTTACCACTCTTCTGCCTTGCAACCCATGCATAGTATTGTTTCTAAGATGGAACGTGAGGGTTTAGAAAAAAAAGTTCAAGCTGTACTCCTGATTGCTCTCCTTTAATGGAGGAGTACCCCAAGTTATATATCTAAGACTTGATTCCCTTCTCTCTGAATGTCAAATCTATAATTAACACAGTAGAAGTTAAGTAAGTGAAAAGCAAATAAACCTATTTATCTCAGTTGACAGGAAAACAAAAATTGGAGAAGGTTTAAATAGAAGACTATGTACTTGCCCAGTGATGGCAAACCTATGGCATGGGTGCCAAAGATGGCATGCAGAGCACTCTCTGTGGGCATGTGGCATCCCCTCCCCCCGAGTTCATTACTAGAAAGGCAGAGGGACTTGGGCGGAGCTGCTCCCCTCCCCCGTGACATTTTTCACACCATCTGCCTAGCAGCACAGGGGTAAGGTGGGCAGCTCACAGGCAGTAGAGCTGGAGGGAAGTGAAGTGTTCAGGTCACTCCCCTCCCCCTCTCTATAAATGCTGAGGACATTCCTCACTTTACCCACTCCTCTGCCCAGAAGCCCAGTGGGAGCGCTTCCTCCCTCCCCTGTGCAGGGTAAGGGGGAACAGGGCATACCTAGCATGTGGGGGGAGGGGCACAGCATGTGATCTGTGGGAGGGCAGGCATGGGTAGGGTGGGGGTGGGGCCCGGCACTCCATCTCTAAAAGGTTTGCCATTACTGTACTAGACCATGCACAGTGTAAACAATGTCTTCCATTGAGAGTAAGATAACAGGTCTACCAGAGAGAAAGACTCAGATCTCACAGGGGAGAAAATGCCCTGAAGTCTCTAGTATAGCAAGCTAAGGATAGGAACATGACTGAGGTCATTAGCTCCTTCATTTACTGGCTTCTTCCCAAAGTCTTTCTCTCCCTTTAAGCACCTGTAGAGAGTCTGGAACCAGATGTCTTCTTTCCTGAAGCTAGAAGTGCATGCTTTCTTCTTCAGCTCTCATCCGCTCTACCCCCATAAAAGCACAGAGAACTGAGTGATGCATCTCCATCAATAAATCTTATGCCAATGGCCTTCCAGTCAGCCATTACAGAAAATTAAGCTAATTTTTCAGATGGATTGTCAGACATAATCATTTTTCACACACACACACACACACACACACACACACAATTTGACATTTAATATTAAGAGAGAAGAAAGGTGCTAACAACAGAATTTCCTGATAGGACATGTTAGCATCATGTGGGGAAAACAGGAAGAGAAAAGAATAAACATTTGTATAGAGTCTACTATGTGCCAAGCACTTAAAAAAAATATATATATATACATATATATATATCATTGGATCCTTACAATAATCCTTCAAGGTAAGTGCTATTATTATCCTCATCTTACAGTTGAGGAAACTGAGGCAAACAGAAATTAAATAACTTGTCTAGGGTCACATAACTACGAAGTGTCTGAGGCCAGATTTGACCTTAGATCTTCCTGACTCTAAGCCCATAATTCCATTATGCCACCTAACTCTCTTATGGCATCATTGACTTTGCCTTTTCCTTTACTTCCTACATCCAGTTGGTTGATATCAGTTCTAAGGAAGAAACGTGGCAACCAGGATTAAGTGACTTGCCCAGGGTCACACAGCTGGGAAGTGTCTGAGGCTAGATTTGAACTTAAGACCTTCCGTCTCCAGGCTTGGCTCTCTCTCCACTGAGCCAACTAGCCATCCCAGCTATTAAGTAGTTTAGCACATAGTATGTGCTTAATAATTGCTTGCCAACTGACCAAATGACTGACTAAAGGAATCTTACAGAATACTGAATTGCCTTTTCTCCCTCATTTTACAGACGAAGAATCTGAAGCCTGGAGACCTTCAATGACTCTCCTAGAGTCTCACAACTAATAAGTGAGGTGGGATTCAAACCCAGATCTTCCTGAATTCCACAACATCTCTTTCTCCATGATGCCAAGTCACTTTTCCCAAACACAGCAACTTTCCAAACCGAAGAATCACTAACAGAAGGAAGGTATTGAAATATAATTACTTTTTCCCCTCTTGAGCCTGACGTTGCATTTCCTGGAGTCCATCAACTGCTTGGTGAAAGTCAAACACTGCCGAGCAAAAAGAGAAGGATGGGAGAGTGGAGGAGAAGGAGAGAAGTCATTAGGGGGTGGCGACCATGCACAGCAGTATCAGTGTCAGCATTGGGAAAGGAATGAAGTTTGGAAATGGGAAGCTTCTTGGTGGAGCAGAGGGAAAATTTTTGGTTGCGGGAGGGATGTCAGGAAGCTTGAATTTTTATTCTGGGTCCATCACTCATTTCCTGTGAGACCTAAAGCAAGCCACTTGGACTGCTCTGGGTTTCAGTTTCTTCCCCTTTAAAGGGAGGATAATGATCCTTTCTCAGCTGACCTCTCAAAGCTGTTGAGAGAATTGCATTAAATAATATATGGAAAAGAAAAAGTAAAGCACTATATACATGTTTAAAATGATGGGCCAGACTGAACTCTATCCTGGAAAGAAAAGATGGTACCAAAAACCATTGCCTTTTAGAGCAGAACAAGCCAATTTCTGGAACTGACACATCAGGACTTTGCCTTTGGCTAATAGACTAAGAATGATAACTGAGTGTATTCCCTCCAGGAGGAATATCATGGTTTGGGACCAGGAAAGGAGCTACTTACTCTTTTTATTCATTTGACTCAGTGGAAAGAGCACTAGGTTTGGTCAATATGTTGGTCTTGGCTCTTTTGCTTGTTAGCCAAAGTGACTTTGGGCAAATTAGTTCTCTGAATCTCAGAGCCTTCCACTGTAAAATGAGGAAAATACTTGTACAAGTTACCCTTTAGGGGTATCAGGAAAAAAAGTACTTTATAGACCCTGAGGCCTAAAAGAGATGGGAAGGAATTATTCCCATTTGATGGGGCTCTCTGGAGAGGTTGAGGTACTCACCAATATGGGCTCTGTCTGATATGATAAGTCTTTTTTCCCAGTCTTTCAGACCTGTCAAAGACAGAACCATATAGCTCAGAGTTTTGTGATACCTTAATTATGGTGAAAGAATAGAGGGAAATGGCTAGATCTTCCTGTTCTTTGTAACTCTTCTGGTAGCATGTGTGCCTTTGCGAACAATGGCCTAAAACATCATTGATAAATTATTTCCATGTTGACATATCTTGTAATACTGTCATGTATTTATAATGGCTTTAGTGGGTCTTGACTTAACAGTGGTTCTCAAACTTTTTGGACTCAGGACCCCTTTACGCTTTTAAAAATTAATGAGAATTGGGGACAGCAAGGTGGCTCAATGGATTGAGAGAGCCAGGCCTAGAGACAGGAGGTTCTGAGTTAAAATCTGGCCTCACACACTTCCTAGCTCTGTGACCCTGGGCAAGTCATTTAACCCCCATTGCCTAGTCCTTAACCACTCTCCTGCTTTGGAACTAATACATACTATTGATTCTAAAATGTAAGGCTAAGTGTTATTTTAAAAATTAAGGAGTATCCTAAAGAGCTTTTGTTTATGTGGGGTATATCTACCAATATTTACTATATTACCAAGTAAAACTGATAAAATTTTAAAATATTTATTAATTCATTAAAAATGACAAACCAATTACAAATTAATATAAATAACATATTTTATTTTAAAAACTATATTTTCTAATATAACAAAAGATGATAGTTTTGAATATAACCAAAGAACTATATTTTCTAATAAAAAAATTTTTTTAAAACCCTTACCTTCTGTCTTGGAGCCAATACTTTGTATTGGCTCCAAGGCAGAAGAGTGGTAACGGTAGGCAATGGGGGACCTCCCATCTCTAGGCCTGGCTCTCAATCCACTGAGCCACCCAGCTGCCCCCTTTTGTAATAAAATTTAATGAGAAGAGTGAAATTGTTTTATATATTTTTGAAAATCTTTTTAATGTCTGGCTTAATAGAAGGTAGTTGGATTCTAATATTTGTTTCTGTATTCAATCTGTTGTAATATGTTAGTTTGGTTGAAGTATATGAAGATAATACAGTCTTACACAGATATGTAGTTGGAAAAGGGAGGAACATTTTAATATGCAAATTACTTAGTATTTATTATTAGAGTTATAATAGAGTTGTTTGGCTTTGCAGACCCTTTATAACTTGGTACTCCTAGGGTCTGAAGATCACACTTTGAAGACTACTGGATTATACTTTCTGTTCTTAGAACTGGGCTTGGCTTGCTTATAAGGGTTTCATGGAATCATATACTCATAAAGTAAAAAGCCTAGAAAGATGGGAAGGGGCCAGATTGTGAAGGCCTTTATAGTTGACCCTGAAAATCACAGGAAGACCCTGATGTTTATTGAGTAGGGGGGTGGTGACACGGTCAGACTTATATTTTAGGAAAATCACTTTGGCAGTTGAGTGGAAGATGGATTGGAGTAGGGAGAGACTTGAGTCAAGGTGACTAATTATAAGGCCATTGCTATAGCCCAGGTGAAAAAGTAATGAGAGCCTGGACCAGAATGGTGTCAAGGTGAATGGAAAGAAGGGAACATGCAAAAGAGTGTTGTGAAAGTAGAAATTAAAAGATTTGACAACAAATTGGATACGCTGGGGTAAATGAAAATGAGGAGTTGAGAAGGCACTAAGGTTATGAGCCTAGGTGATTTGGTAGATGGTAAATGGTATTACTTTGACAAATAAGGAAGAAGGGAGGATTTTGGGAAAAAAAGATAAGTTCTGTTTTGGTTGTGTTGAGTTTGAGATGACTATGAAGTATCCAGTTTGAGATATCCAGAAAACAATTGATGATATGGGTTTGGAGCTCAGGGAAGAGACTTAAGCTACATATAGAGATGATAAATTAATCCATGTGGACTAATGACATCCCCAGGTGAGAGAGTATCAAGGGAGAAGAGAAGAGGGCGTTGGATAGGGCCTTGGTGGGTATGATATAAATTCAGCTCTAGTTTAGGAGTGCTCAAATAGGTGGGAAGAGAATCAGGAAAGAATGTAATCATGAAAACAGGCAAGGCATGATGTGATAGGCAAAGAATTAATTAGAAAGTAAAAGATTTCCTCCATGAATTTTTTCTAGTGTAAGTACTATGTATCTTGTTTCATAACATAATGGACAGGGAAATCTATATTACATGATAATATGATAATATGTGCACAGCCTATATCATATTATCTGTCTTTTTGGGGAGGGGGGTGAGGTGGGAAGGAGGAAGAGAACTTGAATGGCAAAATGTCAGAAAATCAATTTAAAAATTATCGATATATGGAAAAAAGACATTGTAATCTAGAAAAAAATTAAAATTAAAAATTAAAAAAGCTATTTTAAAATACATATCCTACAATTACTTGCCTAATTAATTTTTTTAATCCAAGTGGAGGACCTTACATTGCTATTGTTATTATCTTTTTAGAGTTGGTCCATTGTTCTAGTCTGTCAAGATCTTTCTGGATACTAACTCTGCCAAAAACCATGTGGGTTTTTGTCTTCACTTTGTTTCAAAATAAAAATACTCTCAATTTATCTCATAGGTTTGGTCTACAAGTAAAAGGTGAAGTGAAAAGGTACTAATGAACAGATATTTATGTTCTACAAGACTAAAGTAAACCAGATAATCCATGGGATTAGCTTGATTAGATTTCACCTGAGTGAAAACACCCCTGTACTTCTGCCCAAATTAACTAGGTAACTGCATCTATTGCCAAAATTCTCAGGCATTTGAAAGGAGCCAACTCAGAATGGAGAAGAGCAGAAAAGTACTATTTATGAAACACTTTCTCTGGACCTATGCAGTAGAAAGAGTGGATGTATAATTTATAGTAAAAGAGGCAAAAATTTGTCAGACTTACCTTTCTTCTCATTTTTTTCTGCTTCTTCAAATAGGCCAGGTAAGTGGATGACCACACCATTGCCTGAGAGACACACATGAGAGAGAAGCTTATTGATGAAAGATGGAAACCAAGAAATACACATTTTAAAATGGCTTATTAGGTAAAAGAAAAATTGGGGGCAAAAAAGATGCAGTTACTGGCACCTCCATGAACTCAATCTGATCTGTTTCTCTTCACATTTTCTTGGAACACATCATCTGAATTCTTCTTTGCTCCATCTGCTTTGCATCCTACTTTTTTGTTTATATGTTATATCCCTACATTGCACTGTAATAATAATAATATAGCACAACAATCCTGGAAAATAGATAATGTAAATAATAATAATAGGCATTTATATAGCACTGTAAGGTTCTTAAGGTGGTTACAATTGTTATTCCATTTGATACAGCGACGTTGGGAGATAGGTGCTATTATTATCCCCATTTTACAGATGAAGAAATGATTAAGAGGTTAAGTGACTTACCCAGGGTTACACAGCCAGTAAGAGTCAGATTTCAATTCAAGTCTTTCTGATTTTAAGCCTAGCAGTTTTATCTACTGTGTAACTCAGCTCCCCTATCCCCTATTTTATTTATGAGGATACTGAAGATAAGCAGAGGTAAGTTTTGGAGGCAGTATTTGAATTTTAGACTCCTGACTCAAGATACAAGGCACCACACTGCTTTTCTTTAAGACCAAGAACTGATGGTGTTTTCATCTTTGTCTCCTCCAGGACCCAGCACAGTGTTCTTCGCATAGTAGGCATTTAAAAAATGTTCTTGCTTCCATACCTTAAGAATCTTTGATTTTCACTAGCATGGTTACTTTTGGCAACCTCCACACCTTTACTTGTAGTCTTTGTGAGGACCTGTGTGACTTGGAAGCCAGTCTAGGTCTATTATTGGGTCTTTACTTGAAGAATTTCTCTCTTGTCCTTAGAATCTTCCAAAACGTTATCAGTCAGTCAGATTTATTTGCTACTCTTCAATCTTAGATTCACTAGATTTATTTATGTAAAACCTTTAAAATTTTAAGTAATCAAGATTTCCATTTTACTTTCTCTGCACTAGTTATTTCCTCCTTGCTCCTCTAATTTGTTTATGTTACCTTTTATGTCTAAGTCTCATGTCCATTTGGAGTTTATATGGTGTGAGATGTTGGTCTAGACCTAGTTTTTGCCAGACAGTTTTCCAGTTTTCTCAAAAGTTTTTGTCAGATAGTGATTTCTAACCTCCAAACTTGGATCTTGAGGTTTATTAAACACTAGGCTCCTATGCTTATTTGCTTTTGTATATTATGTTTCTAATCTGTTCCATTGGTCAAACTTTCTGTCTCTCACCCAGTAACATATTGTTCTGAGGATTACTGTTTTGTAGCATAATTTAGGTTCCTTTCCTTTCTACTTTTTTCATTACTTCCCTTTAGATTTTTGAATTTTTGTTCCTCCATATGAATAATATTTTTTCTTGCTCAATAAACTAATTCTATTATAGTTTGACTGACATGGTACTGGAAAAGAAAATTAATTTAGGTGGATGGTATTAATATATTCTCTTTTATTTTCTTTATTCATGTATAAGCTTTTGAATTTTATATAATAAAAATTGCCAATGTTAGGGAGCAGCTAAGTGGCTCAGTGGATTGAGAGCTGGGCCTAGAGATGGGAGATTCTGGTTTCATATCTGGCCTCAGACACTATGTGACACAGAAACACAATATTGATTCCAAGATGGAAGGTAAGGGTTTAAAAAAAATTGTCAATGTTGTATGATCTCTATCCCTTGTTTCGTTAAGAATTTGCCCCAAGGTAGTAAAGAATTGGAAAGTGAGGGAATGTCCATCAATTGAAGAATGGCCAAAGTTATGCTATTTGATCATAATAGAATACTATTGTGCTATAAAAATGAACAAGAAGCATAATTATGAAAAATCTGGAAAGATTTATATGAACTATTGCACAGTAAAGCAAATAAAAGCAGGAGGACATTATACACAGTAACAGCAATATTATATGATGATCAGCTATGAATGACAGTAAGACAAGACCACAGGGCTTATAATGAAACAGAAAAAGAATACTAAAAATTATATTGATATGCATCTGGAATAAAATTTTTTAAATGCCATCTACCTCCAAAGAAAGAACTGATGGAGTCTGAATGCAGATTGAAAGTATGCTATTTTCACCTTACATTCTTATATTTTTTGGAACTCAAAATTTTAGAAAAGGAATGTTAAAAATTATTTTTACATGTATTTGGGGAAAAATAAAATATTACATTAAAGGAAAAAAAGAATTTACTCTGAGGAAATTTTGAGAATGCCCACATCTCCCTTTATTTGACTTTGTGTCTCAGGGTATACGTGCATGCGTGCGTGTGTGTGTGTGTGTGTGTGAGAGAGAGAGAGAGAGAGAAAGAGAGAGACAGAGAGAGACAGAGAGAGAGGAGATATGAGTGTTATTTTTCACCTATTTTGTTATAAAATTAAAAATTAAATTCCACTAATGGTAGATAGTTTTCACTAAGGATATGGGGCAGCTCATAGAGACCCTAGTGGGAAAACAGCTGCTTTCTGTACCTCCTTAGCTTTAGAGAGAAAGATTTCTTTCTTAGCAGGAGCTTCCAAGGCTCTTTCCCCTACTGTTGTCTTTTAGAAGAGTTGACTTGGCGTAGGAGAAGGAACACTGGACCAGGAGTTAGAAGACCTGAGTTCATGTTTGTTCTGCTTCCAATTCCCTGAATAACCTCAAGTAAGTAATTTCCTCTCTCATGTCCTCTATTTCATCCTCTATAAAATGACAGAGTGGAACTAAAAAACCTCTCACATCCTTTCTAGCTCTAACATTCTATTATTCTTCCATGATTTTACAAGTCTTTGATACAGAACTTCATTGGTCAGGTCAGACCTGCTGCTAATGAGATGCTAAAACAGGATGTTAAAATTTCCCCTGTTGGGATGATGATGGGACTTAAGCCGAATAATGATGATGGGGGAATTAGGTAGCACAGTGGACAGAGGAGTGATCCAGGAGTCAAGAAGACCTGAATTCAAAACCTACCTTAGACCCTTATTAGTTGTGAGACCCTGGACAAGTCAATCTGTCTGCCTCAGTTTCCTCAACTTTAAAATGGGGATAACAATAGCACTAACCTCCTAGGACTGTTGTGAGGATCAGATGGCATAATATTTGTAAGTGCTTAGTATGATGCTTGGCATATAGTAGGTGATTCATAAATGCTTGTTTCTCTGCCCCAAGCTAGTCATTAAGAGCAAATAACAATGGAAAGATCCTCTTTGGAAGAGAAATTATAATATAAATTGTGATTAGAGAGAGAATAGGAAACTTACTGTCATCAAAGCAGAATTCAGGCTAATCAAATATGAGGGGCTCTAGTAGACTGAAAAATGCAACTATTCAAAAACCTAATAAGTCAGTGTGGAGAATAGACCCTACAAAGGATTGTAGGTTCTTTTGAAGGAGTTTGAATTTCCCAATGTGACATGATGTCTTGACCAAAAGAGGGGAAGAGATTAGTGTGGGAGTGTGGGAGAGAGGATGATAGGACAGGATATGAAGAGAAGAATCCAGGGTGGATTGTCTTCAGAGGGGCATCAGTTGGGTTCAAGAAAAAAAAATTAGTGTCAGAATCAAGTGCCCAATTGGGGAAAAGATATGTAAATGAAAAACAAAGTAAAGTTTTTTTGTGGCCCAAATCAATCAAAAGGAAAGGTTGTAGGAAATCTTTATTGGGATCATTAACATTACTAGACCTGGAAGGGGCCTCAGAGATTTTAAAATTTAATTCTTCTGATCACATTTCCCCCCAAATCCTACTTATTTCATATGTATCACAATTCTCCCTATTGCATCCTTCCTGTCTCCATCTGTTTAACTTTAATCTCCTTGAATTAGAATATTAATTTTCTGATTCCTATATTACCTGGCGCTGAGCTGTGAGACCCTGGACAAGTCACTAAACCTCTGCCTCAGTTTCCTTAACTGTAAAGCATGTGCCCTGTTTACAATCAGACTGTAATAAATGTGGAAGGGATAAGGAAAAGGACTTATCCATTTAGCTACTTCCCACTTTACCTGGCTGTCTTTCTGTGATATATTGATGGCCACTCCTTCTCTTGAGACACAGAGAAGGCTAATATCTTTCTGACATGTGTTCTCAAACATAGATTTGTCTCCAGTGGGATTAGACATGGATGAGCAATCCTGCCAGACAGAGGAGTGACAGGGTATAAATTACATTTGTGGGAGTGACTTGAAGGCTTTAGACACATCTCAGAAACCAAAGGTCATTCAAATGCCAAATGTTCTTTGTATGTAATAACTAAAATAGAAAGCTCATTGACTTTGGAGTCAGAGAACCTGGGTTTGAGTCCTACGTGCTAGGTGTGTGACCATGGGCAAGTCATTTTCCTACTTCTGGGTCTCACTTTTCTTCTTTGTAAAATGAGAGGGTTGGATTAGATGATCTCTAAAGCTCCTTTCAACTCTAATTCCTATAATCCTATGAATATCTAAAGTCTGCCTCCTGGGATGTTTGCCAGGATGAGAGACAACAGCTGCTGCTGGGTCAGGACATCCTGCTTCTTGCTAGGAGAGTACAGAGAACCCCTTGTGCACCTTGATTCTGGGGCCATTGGACTCTCAGAATCCCCCTTCAGGGCTGGTAGGTTTGGCTCCAGCTCATCTGAGAAAGTGGACTAATTCAGAGAATCATTGCTTTATCATTTGAAGGGACTCAAAATTCTGGGTTTTATTCTTAGAATGCTATCTACTCCCCACCTCCCACCCCTACCAACTTGGGGATCATTTTTTTTTTAAAGCAGCCTAAGTTTTCACTGGGCTTGTAGGTGGCTCAGTGGATAGAGTGCTGTCTGGAGTCAAGAAAAGTCATTTTCCAGAGTTCAAATCTGCCCTCCGATGCCTACTAGCTCTGCCACGCTGGGCAAGTTGATCACTCTTCACCCTCTTTGCCTTGGTTTCCTGATTTATAAAATGAGCTAGAGAAGGAAATGGCAAATTACTGCAGTATCTTTGCCAAGAAAATCCCAAATGGGATCATGAAGAATCCGACTCGACCGAACAAAACAACACAATGACTTAAGGTTTTTCTGCTCGGAGGGTTTATACCAATTTTCTCTATTCACTCAATTCATGCCATTCATGCCATCTGCTAGGGTAACTGGAATTTTCATATGATGCCAGGGACCTACTTCTGGGCATCAAGAGGACTGGCACAGGTAGGGACATTCTGCATTGGTCTACTATGTGGTTGGGAAGAGCTTCTTTCCAGATGGAACTGTCTGTCTTTAAAATGACCTGACTGAAATACAGAATGCTTCTAGTCCAAAGGCAAAGGATTCTTTCACTCTCAGCAGGTAACACCATTCAGGAATGAGGGAAGGGCCTGTGGGTCACTTTTCCCTACCCTTAGGCCACATGGTTCCGACAAATGAGGTTGAGATTTTGTGGAGGGAGCTCTTTGGACTTGAATTTGGTGAAACTAATGCTATATAAGGACTGAATTAAGTTGTGGATCTAATACTCCTTCCCTCCAGAGACTTAATTGGTGTTGGGGAGATCTGCATCTCCAGATGTTGGAGAAAAGGTTCCTATGTTTGCCCTTGTCATATCTTTGAAGTTAATGTTCCTTTGAAAGAGCTAATCTGACTACTAAGTAGTCAAATGGTATTGGGAAACTAGGACCTCTAATAATGGTAGAACATAATTAATGAGGGTGCTAGCCAAAGGTAAGGAAGAGAGACAACCCCCTCAACTTGCTAAGGGTACATGAAGAAGTATGGAGGAGAAATAAAATGTAACAGATTTGGGAGTGAGGCCAGACGAATCTCATGTCACACTGGAAAAAAGTTCTGGATTTGGACCAACAAACTCTGGGTTTGAAGTATAACTGTATTCTTTGAATACCAAAAAGGATTTTATATTTGATACTAGAGGTGATGGGGAGCCACTAGAGTTTATTAAGTAGCGGATGAGGTGACATAGATTCAGGATTTGGAGCTGGAAGAGGCTACAGAGATGATCTAATCCATTCCCTTTATTTTATGCTTTAGGAAGTTCCCTTTGACAGCTGAGTAGAGGATGGCTGGGAGTGGGGAAAGACATGAGACAGAGAGACCAACCAGCAGGCAATTGCAGTAGTCCAGATGCGAGGCAATGAGGGCTTACGTCAGAGAAGAGGAAGAAATGTAGAAAGGAGTAATGAGTTTGGGTGCAGCAGGAAAAAGGGGACTCCCGATGCCATGTAGGGTTAGCCTGAAGGTATAATTGGTTTAGACCCAAGTATCACTGATGCTGCTTCATAGAAACATCTAGTGGGATTCCATGATAGAGTCTTCATCAATCTTTAGCATGCCATAACCATACAGAGTACATAGCTATCTAGGCAGGGTCAGTAGGTGATTCTCTATATGGACTTTTTATAGTATGTCTCTCATTTGTGTACCATAACAGTTAAATTAAGATAGACCTTTAGGGGTAGCTAGGTTGCTCAGTGGATATCATTTCTTGGAGTCAAATCCTGGATCTTCCACTTAATCTCAGGTAAATTATTGAAATATCTGAGCCTCATTTCCTCATCTATAGAATAAGGGGATTGGACTAAATCTTCTCTGTGGGCTCTTACATCTCTAAATCCTGAATCTCTTCCCTTCTCTGGCCTTCAGTTTCCTCTAGTAAAATTAGGAATGTAGATGAAATCACAGGATCATAGATTTAGAGCTGTATGGAAATGTGAAAGTCATCTAGCTTAATCCTCTCATTTTACAGATGAGGAAACTGTTGTCAGACAGATTAAGAAACTTGCCTAGGGTCACAGAGGTAATAGGTATCAGAGCTAGGGGTCTCACTCCAAATCTAGCACACTTTCCACAGTACCACATGGTTTCCAAGGTCCTGGTCCATTGTCCTCAGTTCTGATGGTTTATGTTTTCTTCCAGCTCTGACATTCTATGGTTCTGTGATTCTGACTGGGTAATGAAAATCTTTACCTCTCATGAATAGAATTTCTTTCACCAGCCAGGGAGAAAGAGGGAATTTAAGGTACCAAGAACCCTCTCCTACCTCTGAAATGTGAATGGAATGAAATCACACATAAAATGGAAGAACTTAGCAAAATGGATTAGAAAGTAGAATCCAATAATATGTTGTTTACAACTTGAACCACAAAGATTCACATAGAGTTAATGTAAGAGGTTGGAATGAAATCTGTTCTAGTTCAGCTGAAGTAAAGACTTAAGAACTCTCATTACTCTAATGACCAGCCATAATTCCAGAGGTCTAAAAAATTTTTATAGTAAGTATCTCTGATGAAGACCTCATTTCTCAAATGTATAGAGAACTGAGTCAAATTTATAAGAATATGTCATTCCCCCAATTGATAGTCAAAGGATATGAACAAACAGTTCTCAGATGAAGAAATTAAAACTATCTTTAGTCATGTGAAAAAATGCTCCAAATCACTATTAGAGAAATGCAAATTTTTGCTCTAATTAAAATATTAATAATAATAATTTAAATGAGAACATTGAGATAGAATATGCTTTTTAGAAAATACTTTACTATAACAGCAATTAAAAGGTCTAATTCTAAGTTCATTTTATTTCAATAATTGGTTCTAATGGATTCTCTAACTGAAAAAGATACCTAACAAAATACATTGATCCAAATGAAAGAAATGCATCATTGAATAGGTTACTAAATCATGATATTAATTTTTTATCCCATATACCATTTATTCACATTTTTAAAAATTAAATTCAACTGGTAAATTTCCATCTTCCTTAAAATCAGAATAAAAGGTATCAAAGAAATTAAAATCAGTCAACTGTTAGTACAAATTAAATGGAAAGTGTTATACAATGTATACATATCTTTGCACATATGTGTGTGTATGCATGAGTTCAAAACCCAAATTCTTTATTTGGAAGATTTTTAAACATTAGAAAATTCTGTTGAAAGTTGTTGTTGTTGTTTGTTACAAGTTTTTATTGGTTGCAAGGTGGATGAGAGAGAAGGGCTAGGGCTAGGCAATGGGGGTTGTGACTTGCCCAGGGTCACACAGCTATGAAGTATCCAAGGCTAGATTTGAATGAGGCCCTCCTATCTCTAGGCCTGGCTCTCAATTCACTGAGTTGCCTAGACGCCCCATTTAAAGTTTTAAAGTGTGAATATGTTAGAGTTTTTATAGGTGACAGACACAATTTTATGAATTTATCAGGGAAAAACAGTAAGCAATATCAAATGCTCCAGAGGTAAAGAAGAATGAGGATTGGAGAGAAGAAATCATATTTGGTAATTGTCATTGGTAACTTAAAAGAAAGCACTTTTAGTTGTATAAATGGAAATTTTGAACCTTTGACTTCATCCCCCATAAGTCCCTTAGTTTTCCCAAAATTCCCTTTAATCTCTCCTGCACCTCCACGTTTGCATGGTCACCTTATTGTTTTATAGTGGACTGTAACTCCTCCCTCTTCCTCTTTTGTTCCTGGGAGCGAGCTGGTTAGTACCTTTTAGTTTGTCTCTTTTGTTAGTTTATTATTAATAAAATATTCATAAATGTAATATTTAGTATTTTGCATATTAATTTTAATCTCCACATAATTGAATAAGGAAATGTGGATGTTCCAAAAATTTCAGTTAACAGTTTAAAGCTATAAAAACATAAAACTTTATTAATATTTTTGGGATACCCTGTATATGCAGCCAGAATTTATAAAAGCGCTTTAATGTTGGTAAGATGTTTTACAAATATTATTTCATTTGATCCTCACAACAATCCAGTGAGGTAGGTACTAATATTATCCCCACTTTTATAGATGTGGAAATTGAGATAATAGTAAAGTGACTTGCCCAGAGCCACAAAGCTACTAAATCGCTGAATATCAATTTAAATTTGGATATTCCTAGCTTCATGTCTGGTGCTTTATGCACTGTGCCAACTAACTGCCTTTGATAGATAATGAGGAGAGAATACAACATTCCAATCTAGAAAGGAAGGCTGGAAAAATTAAACAAGCAGGGAGACTCAAGAGAAAAGCCCCAAAGAGTTACACTTAAACACTTATAAGCAAAAACTCGAAACAAACACAGATATGATGAGGAGGTGGCCAACTATCAGGACCTAGGCAACACTGGTACCCTGGATAGAAATAGGGACTTTAAGAAGAGGGGTGTATTTTGAGGAAAAGATAATGTAATGCAATCTGTAATGCACATCCAAACTCATCCATGTCTGTTTATCCTGTCCTATTTACTCTTTCCTCTCAAAAGTAGGGCTGCGGCACTAAGCCATTGAGGCAAAGTCTGTCCATTGAGGGGCAGCTATGGCAGCCATGGTCTGATCTGAGCAGAGTGGAGGGGCAGGCTATGAGGATGTTGGTGATGGTGAAGGGGGCTGGATTTTGCCTACACAGCTGCTACAAGTTCCCAGTTCACAATTAGGTTATAAAAAGCTCACTGTCCATTGGAGGATAGAGACATTGGTAACCAAGGGTGGGAGGAGACAGAATAGAGAAGTATTGAACTGTAGTGAAAAAAGGGAGTTAGTTAGACAGTTGTGTTCAAGACAAGTCCATGATTGGCTATTATAGGGATAAAGCCCTTTGATTGGTTGATCACACAACCATGGCAGCAGCCTCCCAGGAATTCTAAGCTCTACTTGGTAGATCACCTAACTAAAGGACAACAAAAAGATGTTTTGCTTTGTTATAGGTTTATATTTATTCTATTGAAATATATCTACTTATATAAAATAATATTATGTTAATATAATATTTATAGATTTTTTATTGGGGGAAAGAATCAAAGAAGGCTTTTTTTTTCTGAAAAAAAAAACCAGAATAAAAATGGCTAATGTGAGATTGAAAACCAATACAAGTAAAGAATAAGAGAGGGCAGCTGGGTGACTCAATGGACTGAGTCAGGTCTAGAGATGGGAGGGGAGGTCTTAGGTTCAACTCTGGCCTCAGACACTTCCTAGCTGTGTGACCCTGGGTAAGTCACCTAACTCCCAATGCCTTACTATTCTTCTGCCTTGGAACCAATACATGGTATTGATTCTAAGACAGAAGGTAAGGGTCTTAAAAAAAAGGAATAAGAGAAAACTTAGTTACCCTTGATAAGTTCAAAGTGGTCTCTATGACTATTAAGTCATGGTCAGTAATCTTTGAAAGATTATGGGTAACAAAGATTGAAGAAAGGAAAGAGCAAAGGAAGAAGGAAAGAAGGAAGAAAGGAAGGAAAGGATGGAGAGAGGAATGAAGTGAGGGAAGAAGGATAAAGGAAGGGAGGGAGGGAGGAAGGAAAGAAGGAAGAAAGAAAGGAAGGAAAGGAAAGAAGATCAGACATAAGAAAAAGTGCATTTCATTATCAAAACAGGAAAGAAAATGGAGACTGTAATCTATAGGCTTGTGAGCTTGAATTATATTCTTTGCAAAATTGTAGAATATATTATTCAAGGAATTGTTAGTGAAGACTTAGAAAAGAAAGAGCCAGCATGGTTCATCAAATACAGATCATGCCAAAATGATGTCATTTCTTTTCTTATCAGTTATTAGTCTATACCTGTAGTTTACTAGATTTTAGCAATACCTTTTTAAAAAAAAAGTCTCTTATGAAGTTATTGTGGAAGAGCTGGAGGGATGTAGGGAAGAAGATAGTGGTGCAGATTTGGAACCAGAGGCACAGATGCAATCTTAGCTATTATCTTAACAGAGAGTGTCTCAGGGATCTGTGCTGGAATCATTTCTGTTTAATCTTATTATTTGTGACTTAGATGCTAATTAAATTTGCAGATAATAGAAAGCTAATAGGGATAACTAAATTGTTTCGGATATAAGAATCTGGATTAGATCTCAACTAACTAGAATATCAGTCCTTATCTAATCCCATGAAATTTAATATATAGAGAAAAAATTAACTTCCCCAGGAACAGTGGGTGGGAGGCTTGTCAAGATAGGAGTTCATGACAGAGATCTGCATTTTTAATAGGCTGCAAACTTAAAGGATTGTCAGCTAAAAAAAGCTAATGGAGTCTACTTGTTTCGTGGTTTCAGTTGTATCCAACTCTTCTTGACCCTATTTGAGGTTTTCTTGGCAAAGATATTGTAATGGTTTTCCATTTTCTTCTCCAGTTCATTTTACAGATGAGAAAACTGAAGTTAACAGGATGAAGTGACTTGTCCAGGGTCATATAGCTAGTAAGTGTCTGAAGCCAGATTTGAAATCAGGAAAGTCAATTTCCTGACTCCAGCTATTACTGTGCCACCTAGTTTCCCTAATGTAGTTTTGAGCTGCATTAAAGGAGAGATGGAGGCAATAGTCCCAGTATATTCTGTGCTGGTCATATTACACTTGGAGCATTGTGGTCAACTTTGGGCACCATATTTAAGGAAGGGCAATGATAAGTTAGAAAACACTCAGAGGAGAGTGATCTGGTGGTAAAAGGCCCTGGAGACCAAACTATATGAGGATCAGTCAAAGAAAGTGGGAGTGGTGGGTCTGGAAAAAGGAGAAGATATGTGATATTTGTCCTTAAGTTTAACAGACTTCCAGAAACAGTCCTATTCTTCCTTCCTTCATTCCTTCGTTCCTTCATTCACTTGTTCCTTCCTTTCTTCATTTCTTCCTTCCTTCCTTCCTTCCTTCCTTCCTTCCTTCCTTCCTTCCTTCCTTCCTTCCTTCCTTCCTTCTTTTCTTCCTTCCTTCCCTTTTGTCTTCTCTTCAATTCTATTCCACAGACAGCTTTCCAAGAAATGAGGCTATTTTGTTCTTGTTTTTTTGGAAGGGGTAAAGAGTGGCCTATTGAGGGAGGGCAAGAATAATCAAGTTCTCTTATTTCCTTAAAAAAAATCCTTACCTTCTGACTTAGAAGTGATATTAATTATTGGTTCCAAGGCATAAGAGAAGTAAGGGCTAAGCAACTGGGGTTAAGTGACTTGTCCAGGATCATGCAGCTTGGAATTGTCTAAGACCAGATTTTAACCCAGTTTCTCCTGTCTCCCTTTTGCTTTCCTTTCTGTTTGTACAAGAGGGGGACAGAATATGACCATGGTCAAAGAAGACTACATTTCTCACAAGTCCCCAGCTTCAAGAGCACAGTACTAATTGGAGGTGAGCAGGGATTCATTTTCTCAGGAGTCCAGGCAAACTGGTGTTGGCATAACTGGTGGGGAGAAAGAAGGTGTTTTCTGGTCCAGAGGAGGATCCAAGATAGAGAGAAGGGAAAATAATAGTGGCTTCCAAAGGATCCAGAGGGATGTGATAGCCACTGCTTTAGCTATTGGCCCATCCATAGAGAATTAATGAAATTAGCTGAGCAGGGAGGGAGACATTCTGTCTGTAATATGCCACAGAGCTTTGCAGGACTCCACCAGGAACAGAGACAGATGCAGAAGCTGTTTTCACTGAAGTCCTCAGCTCCTTACTTCAGCTATGGAGATTATGGACTTTGCCTAAACTATGTATTTCTGGAGGGCATTAAGACCCTGGGATAGAGAAAGAATCAGAGGGAGGGAAAAAAGATTTGAGTCACTGGGAGAATATGGGGAGTAGCTACTTTGTGGTTTTACTTTTCATTTCTGTCCTGAATAAATGTTGCATATTTCTAAACTTAGTGGTGGCCTTGATTTCCAGCAGGCATGAACCTAGTAACTTAAACCCAAGTTACTGTGCCAGAAATTTTCAGAGGCATTTGGGTGGGAGCAAAATAGTTATTCTTTAATGTCAAATCTCCAAGATAGAACCTTGAGTTAGGCGGAGTCCAGGGCTGCTTTAGGCCCCAGAGTCCACAGATATTTGATGTAGAAGGATTAGAATTGTTCTGCTTGGCCCCAGAGGGTCAAGTTTGGAACAATCAAGAGGGCAGGTTTAGTTTTGTTATAAGGAAGAGATTCCTAACAATTGAAACTATCTTAAAGTGGAATGGGTTGTCTTAAGGAGAGGGAGTGCATTCACAGAAAGTCCTTAAGATAATAATAATAATAACAACAATAATAATAATAATAGCTTGCATTCATATTTATAAAGTATTTTGAGGTTTTTCAGAGCATTTTGCATAAGTTAACTCATTTGAGTGAAGGTTGCTCTACTACTAGTAGATGATGCTATTATAGGGGAATTCTTGGTTAGGTACAAGTTGGAATAGATGGCTTCAGAAATCCCTTCCAACTGTGAGATTCTGGGATTCTGTAAGGGTGAGAGGAAGAGTAACTTGTCCAAGGTTATTCAGCCAGTAAGTATAAAGGATGGAGAATAAGGTGGAGAATAATAACATTGTAAAGACAAAGACCTTTGAAACACTTCAGAACTCTGGTAATTTCAGACCCAACAATGATTCCAGAGGACCTATGATCTCTCTCTCTCTCTCTCTCTCTCTCTCTCTCTCTCTCTCTCTCTCTCTCTCTCTCTCTCTCTTTCTCTCTCTCTCTCTCTCTCTCTCTCACCTATTTATCCTATCTATATATCTATCTAATCAATCTATCTTGTGAATCTAATCTATTTTATCTGTCTTACCTATCCAATCTAATATATCAATCCATCCATCTAACCTAACCATCCATATACCTAATCTATCTAATCTATCCACCCATTTATCTATCTATTTAGAAATCATGGCCAATAAAGAAATTTATTTTACTTGATTGTGTACATTTGTTATAAGGTTTCCTACCCACCCCACTCCCCAGTGGTAAGAAGGGAGAAATGTGGAAGAGAGAAAACAGATGTTAGGTAAGTGAAAAAAATTAAATTAAATCTTTCGGAAAGTATAAGAAGTAGAGGTAGAGTAGGGTGATCTGCTTACCAATGAAGGACACAGCCTTAGTGTTGATGATGCCACTGGGTAGCAGGTGGAAATCAAACTCTTTGCCATCAACCACCACAGTGTGGCCAGCATTGTTTCCTCCCTAGGAAGGAAAAATTCATCAGAAGTGAAAGTTCTGGAGCAGGCTTGGTTGAACCCCTAACCCTGGAGTTAAGCTCAGGTCCTCTTATTCCTCAGTCATAGCACCCTATCTAGGACCTGACTTGGCTGAAGGGGGCATATTTAGAATGCTATCTTTGGGACCACTGATCTCAATACTTAGGGAAAGAGAGTCAGTTCCTACAGAGGTAGTTAGCTGTGTGTAGAGAGTTACTATTTCCTTAGACTAAACTTTGACCCTGGGTTACAATCCTAGTCCTGACCCTGTCTTCAAAATGAACCTTGGTTCTAGTTTTAGTCAGCAGAGTCATGGAAACAATAAATGTAGTCCATTTTCTTTTCTTCCATTAAGGCAGTTTCCCAAGAAAATGCAGCAGTTTGTTTTGGGCTTTTGGGGGGAAGGGATTAACAGATGGGGTATTGAGGGAAGACATGAATAATCAAGTTCTCTTATATCTTTACAAAAAAACCCCCCAATTCTTACCTCTGTCTTAGAATCAATATTAAGTATTAGCTCCATGACAGAAGAGTGGTAAGGGCTAAGCAATGGGGGTTAGGTGACTTGCCCAGAAGTGTTTGAGGTCAGATTTGAACCCAGGCTCTCCTGATCCCAGGCTTGGTATTGTGCTAACTGTGTACTGGGCTATCTGCCTCCACTTATAGCTCTTTTTATTTCATGAGCCTTCCTGAGCTCATCTCACAACCTATGCCCCAGCTTCCTTCAAAGAATAAAGATAAAAATTCACAGTCCAACTTCTTAGGGGGCAGGATATGATTAATTTTGGTCATAATTTAATTGGTTTATCTTTCTTATTTCTCTGGCTAATGCCATTTATAGGAGAAAGATTCTTGAATCAGGGGCCAGAACATCAGGATCATATACCTTGTCATTAATTGTGATTTTAGGTTCATTACTTACCTTGTCTCTGATCCTTAGTTTTCTAATCTGCATAAACCCTTGCTCTGCCTCTCTCTCCCAGGGCTTCTGGGAGGCTCAAATGAGATAACAGATGGGTACTTTTCATGCTCTAAATTGGGCTATGTATGTGAGGGAGTATTATTCAGAAGAGAATGTCAGAACTGGGAAGAACAGAGAAGATCTGAGCAGGGAGGAAGCTGAGAGATTCATTAGTCCAATCCTTTCATGTTCCATATGAAGAAACCAAGACCAGAAAAAGGAAAGAAAGGATGAAAAATCACAGTAAAGCCAGAATTAGAACTAGAATCCAATTTCCCTGACCCCTAGCTCTTTCCACTACATAAATGTATTTGCTTCCTATGGGCTCACTTGGTGGGCAGTAGGAAAAGTGACTAAGAGAGCAGCTAGGTGACACAATGGATAGAGCATCAGGCCTAGAGACAGGAGGTCTTAGGTCCAAATTTGGCCTCTGACACATCCTGGCTATGTGACCCTGGGCAAGTCATTTAATCCCAATTGCTTAATCCTTATTGCTCTTCTGCCTTGGAACTGATACTTAATATTGATTCTAAGAGAGAAGAAAAGGATTAAAAAAATGATTAAGAGGAAGAAGAAGATGGGGAAGCTGGAAGAGTATTTTACAATATGTCCCAGATAATGGACATAGTAACTGAGTTATTGCCTATAGTTGGAGGTAGCAAGATCTATGGAAGACCATGGGACTAGGATGCAATATGTCTGAATTTGAATTCCTATTCTGTTTTTGTTGTCATTCAGTTGTTTTAGTCATGTCTGACTCTCTGTGACTCTATTTGGGATTTTTTTTTTTAAATACTGGAGTGGTTTGCCATTTTCTTCTCCAGCTCATTTTATAGATGAGGAAACTGAGGCAAATAGAGTTAAGTGACTTTCCCAGAGTTTCACAGCTAGAAAGTATCTAAGGCTGGATTTGAACTCATATCTGTATTTTATCTGCTGTATCATCTTGCTGCCTCCTACTCCACTCCTCATTTGCTATATGATCTTGGGCAAATTTCTTCAGTTCTTTGAATCTCAATTTATATTAATTAAGGATTTAATAATAATGTGATGATTATGATGATAATAATAATAATTGGTCACATTTATGTAGAGCTTACTATGCAAAAGCTCTCTCATTTGATTCTCATAACAATCCACGGAGGAAGGTACTACCATTACTCATGCTAATAACTGAGTAAAATGAGGCACAGTAAATGACTTGCCCAGGGTTAGATGGCTAATAAGTCTGAAGCTGGATTTGAATTCCAGTCTTCCTGACTCTGGGCCCAGTGTTCTTTTCTCCCTGCTGGAACTAACTGCCTCCAATTAGTTATAATTATTTCTGCCAGAAATTGTTCTATAGGTCCAGAGTCTGGGGCTTCCATTGCTGTGCTGGCCCAGACTCTAAGCCCACCAGATAAAAGCATAAGAGCCCAGGCAGGGATACACAGAGAGAAACACAAGTAAGTGTTAAATACTCCTGTGATCCTCCTAGCGATTAATGATGAAGCCCTCACAGATGTGTGGCATATGGCCAGCCATACTACCCACAATCTGCTTGCCCATCAGGAGCCAGATGCAAAAAGGGCCTTTCTAGAAGGGAGAATGATCCAAGGCTCCCTTATCCATCTGTTGGTCCTTGAAGCTGGACAGCATTACATATAAAGCAAGTGCCTGGAAACCCCGGGAATGTTGGATTGGTCTCCAAAATAGTCTGCCTGGTTCCTATCCAAAGTGGAGACAATAGAAGGTGGCAGAAAGGTCCTTGGGCATGGAATCAAAAGATCTTGTTCAGATCCTGGCGCTGCCTCTAAAGGCTAGATCTTATGCAAAGCCTTTTTTCTCCAGGATCCAGTAGAGAGAGAGAATCCCTGCCCTTGTTTACATCAAGTGGGGATTAAATAAAATAATGAAGGAAGGAAATAAGCATTTATATCGTGCCTACCATGGGCCAGACACTGTGCTAAGAAGCCTTTTACAGAAATCATCTCATTTGATCCACACAACAACTGTGCCAGGCAGATACTATTATTATCCCCATTTTACAGTTGAGTAAACTGAGACAAACAGAAGTTTCAGTCATGTCCAATTTTTCATGACACCATTTGGGGTTTTCTAGGGAGAGATACTGGGGTAGTTTGCCATTTCCTTCTCCAGCTCATATGACAGATAAATAAACTGAGGCAAACAGGATGAAGTGACTTGCCCAGGGTTACATAGCTAGTAAGTAACAAAGTTTGGATTTGAACTCAGGTCTTGACTCCAGGTCCACTGCTCTATCCACTGGATCACCTAACTGCCTCAATTTAAGTATTTTGAAAAGCATAAAAAATAATCATCAAATATCAGATGCTGTTCTAGTTCCTTATTGTGTCTGTATTGTGTCTCCAGCTGGGATTATCCTGACAGGTAGTGAGTTTCCTCTTCTGGCAGAAGCATCTATTAGAGATATTGTAGAGGGGATTCCTGTTCACATGCTGGAGGAATTCTGACCCTGAAATTCTGTGATTCTGTGGTTGGTAAAGCCTTTTCCAATCTACATTCAGGATCTCCTCAGATTAAGATTACTGAGACTTAGTTTCTTCATCTGTAAGATGGGGAGAGCAATAGTCTTTTTTCATTTATATCCCTCCATGTACTTTTTGATCCAATGAAACTGTCCTCCTTGCTTTTCCTCATATGGGACAAGCCATCTCCCGACTCAGTGTTCTTACCAGCTAGAATTAATGCCTGGAATGCTCTTTCTTCCTTATCTTCGCCTCCTGCCTTCCCTGGTATCCTTAAAACCTCAGCTAAAGACTTTCCCTCTTTAAGAAGCTTTTCCTGATCTCCCTTAATGCTAGAGACTTTTCTCCAGTGCTTAGTTTATCTTTTCTGTAAGTAGTGTTTGCACATTGTCTCCTCCATTAGACAGTGGACTCCGTGAGAGAAGAGGCTATCTTTTACCTTTCTTTTTGTCCTCAGTGCTTAAGTGTCCAGTACATTAAGTAGGAGCTTAATAAATGCTTGTTTGACTAACGTTTTAAAACATTATTCTGGGCTTCACCAGACTACATTGGGGTCCAAGACACAACTCTCCCCCTTAAGAAGTAAAGCTCTTTCTCAACTCTTGGGAGGACCTTCAAAGGACATGAGGGATGACTTAGAAAAGAAATTTCTACTCAGAGTTGGATAGTTGGAAAATATTGAACCCCTAAAGACTGCATTGCCCAGAGTTCCTTTCTGTATTACCTAGAATGCTTTTCCTTTTGTTTACATTTGCATGATCACATTTGTTTAAGTTCTGAGGCTCTGCCTCATTCTTTCTTTTTTTGCTCCTGGGAACAGACTGGTTAGTACCTTGTAGCTAGTATTTTTTGTTAGTTTGTTATTAATAAAACTTTATTAAATATAATATTTAGTTATTGGATATTAATTTTAATCTCCACAAAGTCTATGACTAAGAGCAGAATTAGCCAGCTATAGTAATAACCCACTGGGAGATATAAATAGGCTGAAACACTTGACCACTGATATTGTCTGTATAAGTCAAAGCACAAAAAGTATTTATTATCGAGGTGGCTGGGGTCTAAACCAGGGTGGTGGCTGTGGGAGTAGAGAGAAGGGGGCCATGGAGAGAGCTATTGTGGAAGCAGCCTTATTGGGTAATGGGGATGAAGAAGAAGAGGCAAGAATTTTTATGTTGGATGTTGTTAAGTTGTAATTGTTGGGTGGAAAAATCAATAGAAACAGAGAAGATGGAAGAGGGGGCAAAGAAATCATGGCTCCATTCACATATTAAAATAAATATTAATATTTAATTTCTCATGTTTATATTTTTATTATAACCCTAGGCAAGTCACTTAGCCACTCTGAGCTTCCTCATCTGTAAGATGGAGATAATCATAGCTATAGTATCTATATCATAGGAAATCAAATGAGATCATGCGAGCCAAATGCATATAAACCTTAAACATGCTATTTGTCTGCTATTATCATTGCCTTGTACTGTTTGCATTAGACTGTGAGTTTCCCAAGAGTAGGCCCTGCATACTGTGTGTGCATGAACCTCCCTATTCCCCACCTGCCTTGGTAGCCCAGGCTAGGGTCCTGTACCCTGGAATTGCCAACAAAGTTTGTTCTTCCGAATTTTGATTGGATTAGGTCTCAAGTGGTGATTGGACTTTTCCAAGATCAGCTCTGCAAACCTAGTTATAAAGAGATAAAAACCCTATTCCAGTACATATGTCCTGATGGCTGAGGAAGAAGGAGACTATGCTACATGGGAGAGGTAAAGTTAGGAGAGATGGAGAAACCTGAATGAAACAATTCAGACTATTCTGTCAGGTCATTCTAGATTTTTCTATAGGATGTACAGAATAGGTAAAGTCATCAGTCTGGTAGTTCTTGCTTGTGTCTATAGGAGAACTAGGAATTCCTAGTCCATTAAGAGCCACACAAGGCCTGGGTCTCTCTATTAGCCAATCAATCAGTGAACCACCTAGGATGTATTCAGATAGAGAAGGAAATCGGAGCTCTCCTCTTGGGGAGTTCAAAGATCAGGGAGAAAATGAGGAGGAATAGTCTTAGCACCTACCCTCAGTGAACTCATGGTTTTTGAGGACTAGAGGAAAGAAGAGTAGCCTTAGCTCACCCCTCACCCCCAGGAAGCTCCCAATCTGGTAGCTATGGTGGGGAGATGGGACACAGGAAAGATACAGCAAACAAGGCAAGGTGGGTCTAGAGTGTTCTGCTCACAACTTAAGCCTTGCCTTGGATCAGATTAGGAAATCCAGGAGAAGCAGTTAAATGCAAAGTTTCCTGGATGAAGTTAGACTCTAGCTGAACCTTGAAGGGTGGGTAGTATTTGGATGGGGGAGGACAGAAAGGAGAGAATTTCATGCAAGGGACATAGAATGAGGAAAGACAAATTCACAAGGTATTGATTTAGTAATAAAGAGATTGTTCTGGCTGGAGCAGAAAGGGAGTTGTTAGAGACAGAGCTGGAAAGACTTTAGAGGACCCTCAGTTCTAACATGTGAATTCCACACTATTTGGCAAACAATTGGGTACCATGGAAGCAGAGGAGCCACGTAATCAGATCTGTGCATTAAGAAGATGGCTAGCAGTATGTGAAGGATGAATTGGAAGGCAGATTGTCTGAAGACAGAAAGGCCAGGCAGAGGCTATCATTACACTAGAATTCTTACAAAGGTGATGAAGACCCAGACTGCGTTCAGGCCCTGGCCAGACATCTGTGGCATTTATGAGACATTTTTTAAAGGAAGAACAAGATTTGATAAATAGACTTGATACAGGGGAGAAAGAAGAGTCAAGAGTAACTAAGGCTTGTTGCTTGTGATACTCCACCACAGGCCCTTCTGTCTTCCTTTATCTTTTCTTGGTGGTTTTATCTGTTTTAAGAGTTTTCCTTGATTCAGTTCATCTTTCATTCAGTTGCCAATATGATTTTCCTAAAGGGCTGGGCTGACCATGCCACTTCCCTACTCAATAAATTGCAGTAGCTGCCCATTGCCTCCAGGTTCAAATGCAAAACCTTCTGTTGGACAATCAAAGCCCTTTATAACCTACTCCCCCCACTATCTTTCCAGTTTTCTTCCATATCCTATTTTGTAAAAAATTTGTACTTACTTTCTGATTAGAATTAATACTATCAGTTCTAAGGCAAAAGAGTACTAAGGGCTAGGCAATTGGGATTAAGTGACTTGCCCGGGGTCACAGAGCTAGGAAGTATCTGAGGCCACATTTGAACCCAGGACCTCCGATCTATAGGCCTGGCTCTCTATCCACTGAGCCACCTAACTGCTCCTTCTGCTATATACTTTTTTTAAAAAAATTCTTACCTTCTTTCTTAGAATCAATATTGTGTATTGGTTCCAAGGCAGAAGAATAAGGGCTAGGCAATGGGGGTTAAGTGAGTTGCCCAGGGTCACACAGCTAGGAAGTGTCTGAGGTCACATTTGAACCCAGGTCCTCTTAACTCCAGGCCTGGAACTCTATCCACTGTACCAACTAGCTGCCCTTTCTGTCACATAGTCTTGAATCCAGGGATAATGGCCTCTTGCTGTTCCATGAATAAGACTTTACATTTCTTGGCTCTAGCCATTTTCCCTGGTTGTCCTCATGCCTAGAATGTTCTCTTTCATCTTTACCTTCTTTTAAGTTCCAGCTAAAATCTCACTTTCTACACAAAACAAGCTTTCTTAATTCTAGTGTCTTCCCTTTGCTGATTATTTCACATTTATTCTGTTTAGAATTAGTCTTCATTAGACTGAGAGCTTCTTGAGGGCAGGGACTATCTTTTTATAGATAGTAGGTGCTTTTATTAACTATCTCTATATTCTCTCTGTCTCTTTCCTTTGCCTTCCTTTCTTCTCTTTTCCTTGTGTTCTTAAGCCATAATACCGAGTGAGACCATAGACTCATGATCATAGATCCAACACCCTCACTTTAACAGATGAAGAAACAGAAGCCCTGAAAAGTTAAGAGACTTGCCCATAGTAACACAGCTTCTAAATAGTAGAGCTAGTACTTGAACTCAGATCATTTGACTCTAATCCACTGTACCATGCAACCTCCTTGAAAAGACTTGGAAGAAGATCTCATTACTAGGCAGTAATTAGGAGGCCAAAGACAGAAAGATAGGTTTCACATGTCAAAATATTCATTGTATTCATTTTGTTGTAACATGGAACTGGAAATAAAGTTACTGTTTGGTTGCTTTTCAGTCATATCTGACTCTTTTTGACCTCTTTTCAGGGGTTTTCTTGGCAAAAATACTGGAGTAGTTTGCCATTTCCTTCTCCGCCTTATTTGACAAATGAGGCAAACAGAGGTGAAAGGATTTGCCCAAGGCCACACAGCTAGTAAGTACCAGAAGCCATATTTGAAACACAGGAAGAGGAGTCTTCATGACTCCAGGTCTGGTATTTTATCCACTCTACCACCTAGCTATCTGAGCTAAAGTAGGTGCCTGCTGATTAGAGAATGACTAAAAAATTATGGGATTTGGATATAATAAATACTATTCTGCCCTAAGAAAAGATCTATGTGAAAAATTCAGCATAACATGGGAAGCTGTACATGTACATGTACTGATTACAGAGTGAAGTGGAATCAGTAAGACAACTTATATGATGTTTTCGTAGACATATAAAGAATGACAAAATCAAATGCTGTTTTATTATAATGATTAAGTTTGGGCCCAGAGAAGAGTTGAGAAGATGTCTCTCCATCTCTTCATTACAGAGGTGGGAAGAATGATAAATGAGAATACTACATATACTTCAGATATGATTGATAAATTGCTTTTCTGGTTCGTGTTCATGAACATTTTTTGCCCTCTTCTATTTAAGTTTTTTGTTACTGGGACTCTATGGGTAAGGGAATGGAGAAGAGTATAAATGGATGAAAAGAAAGGGCATCACCTTAAAAAAACACAGCGAAATATTAAAGGGACGTTACCCAATAAGAAAGAAAAAGAAAAAGACTTGGGAAGGAACAAGAGTATTGTCTTCAAATATATGAAGGGTTATCATGTGGAGAAACCATTCAACTTGAACTCTTTGACACCAGGGGACAGAACTACAAGGGTGGAAACTGCAGAGAAGCAAATTTTATTACAAATATAAGAAAGGACTTCCTAATGTTCAGAGCTGCCCCCCAAATAGAATGAACCACTCTTGTAATAGAGGACAGGCAAATGATGGAGTAATCCTTAAATTTGGGGTTCTTTTTTTAAAAAGTGTTTTCCCATGATTACATAATTCATGTTCTTTCCCTCCCCTTTTCCCTCCTTCCTCCCAGCGCCACAAGCAGTTCCACTGGGTTATACATGTATTATCACTCAATACCTATTTCCATATTATTCATTTTTGTAATAGAGTAGTCTTTTAAAAACCAAAATTCCACATCCTATTTGCTTATAAACAAGTGATTAGATTAATTATGCTTTGGCAATCAGCTGAACTCTATGAATCCCTTCTCTGAATAATGTTTTTAGCTGCATAAAATAAAACAAGCTTGCAAAGGAAAATGATTATATTGAAATGCAGTTATAAAAATATATATACATATATATATACACATATGGACACACACATCTATAATATATTCCTGGACACCAGGTTAAAAATCCCTGGTCTAGAAGAACAAGCTGACATTCTTATAATAGAAGTAGGACTAGTTGGTGACACCAGGTTAGGAGCTCCTTCCCAGAACAGCACGCTTTCAGACCACAAGATAGCTTAGATGGGGAAATAAGACAGCTCAGGGCAGCACCTATTATCTCTCTATTTCCATTTTTGAGTGATACAGTAGTTCTTGCCTGACTTGCCACCAACTGGAGAAGGATTTTTTTTTGCTCATTTGAGACTTTTGTATATACAATAACAAATCACACAATTACAAGACTTTCCCATTACCACTTAGTAAACTGACAGGAAATAGTCAAGGGATACCCAGGCATGCTGTGAATTAGGGACTGAGTCTTTCCTTTACAGGGCACCATACATTTCCAGAGGCAGACCCAACAAATGTCCTCATGGGATGATGCCAAGTAGAACATTTAAACATACTCGAAGTACTGTGCCCTCACTGGCCAGTGCCCCTTTCTCCCACTCCTTACATCATGGTAGCGAGGGACCTCTCTGTCACTGGAGATGTTCATGTAGGGGTAGAGAACTTAGAGATTTTGTAGAGAGGATTTCTATGCTGAGGGGAAGTTGGTCTAGGGAGCTACTCTCTCACTCTTGTGGTTATCTAATGCTGACAACCCAGAGATTAAACCCAATCCTGAAACACACAGCACAGCAAAACACACACTGGATGCCTTTGTTTTGGGGAAACACAGAACACAAGGTTGCCATGGTAGGGACAGTCAGGGGATGTCAGGTGACTAAAAGGTCAGCGTTGGCCTTTAGTAGTCTGTTTACTTATGTTTTGGGTACTTGGTCCACCGCCTCCCTTGGCGAGTAGGCACAGAGCCCAGGAATTAGACGTGTGGCCAGGCTAGTTTTTGGCTCTCTGTATAGGCTGCTGATGGCATCTCATTAGAGAAGTAGAGCTGTCCCTGACCTCTCCTAGCCCAAAGAGTGAAGGAAGCTCCTGTGAAAAACTCAAGGTAGGCTTGAGTGATTTCACTCTATGTTCACTAACTTGTGATCTTGGGCATTTGTAAATCTTAAAAAGCACTACAGAAAGGTGAGTTATTCAGTTGTCAATAAATTTTACAAAATTACAAAGAATAATCATGGCACCAGAGAAGAGATTTGAGAATTGCCACTAATACCTTTAGAGAGGAGTGTGTGTGTGTGTGTGTGTGTGTGTGTGTGTGTGTGTGTGTGTGTGTGTGTGTGTGTTAGAATGTCCAAGAATGCAGGGCAGTTCATCTGTCAGATTTTTTTTTGGATGACTGATTGACTTTGCTAAATATTTTTTCTCTTTCTCTTTCTCCTTGTTTCTTTCTCTTTCTGTCTCTCCCTCTCTCTTCTTTCTCTTTCTCTTTTTCCTCTCTTCTCTTTCTCTTTCTCCTTGTTTCTTTCTCTTTCTGTCCCTCTTTTCTTTCTCTTTTTCTCTCTTCTCTCTTCTCTTTTTTTTCTTGCTCTCTTTCTTTCTCTCTTTCTCTCTCTTCCTTCCTTTCTCTTTCCATCTTAGAATCAATACTGTGTATTGGTTCCAAGGCAGAAGAACAGTAAGGTCTAGACAATGAGGGTTAAATAACTTGCCCAGGGTCACATAACTGGGAAATGTCTGAGGCGAGATTTGAACTCAGGACCACCTGTCTCTAGATCTGGCTCTCAATCCACTAAGCCACTAGTTGCCCTCTTTTATCTCTTTTTCTTAAAAAAAAAGTCTTTGTTATAAGGGATGGTCCTCTGGGAGGATGAGAAATGGAGGGATATAGAAGGAAATTTAAGTGAGGTAAAATAAAAATATTAATAATATTAATAAGATTTAAAAAAATAAAGATTAGTTATTTTAAATAATAACTTCTCCCTGTTCCAGTAGCTCAACAAAGAGTTGAAGTTATCCTGAGCACTTGAAGATATTGAATATATTCTCAGCTATAGATTATCTACTACCTGAGGACCAACCTCCTAGGCTGAGAAATAGGCGATTAATTATTTGACCATGAGGACAAGAAAAGCAAAATGCCCATCAGTTCTATGTGGCCCTCTTCTATTTCAGCAGTACTTATGTCCAAGAAGCAGTAAAGGAGTAGTAAAGATACAAAGAATCACAGTTTTTCATCTGGAAACATTCATTTAATTGTTGGTACTCTAAATAAAAGATCTTATTCTTTGAGTTGACTAGAGGAACTGAACCGTATCAATATTGGCATTTTTTTCTATAAATAAAATCAGAAGATAAAAGGAAGTTGAGGCTAAATAACAGGAAGGAAAGCAATCTGGAATTGTACCAAAAACCTTACTGAACAGTTCAAGTCCTTTGACCCTAGGTACAAAAAGATCAAAGAAAGAGGAAAGGGTCCTTTATGTATAAAAATATTTATAGCAGCTCTTTGTGTGGTAGCAAAAAACCAGACCAAACCAAACCCAAACCCCAAACCCTGGAATCTAAGAAAATGCCCAACAACTGAAAAGTGATTGCATGAATTGTATATATGATGTGATAGAGTACTATCATGCTCTAAGAAATGAGGAAACTGATGATTTCAGAAAGACATGGAAACACATAAATGGAAGCAGATTAAAGTGAATAGAACCAGAAGAGTTTATGCCATAATATGGATAGTCTAAAAAACGACTAGTTTTGAAGACTTTTATAAATTTATGAAGAGTGAAACAGGAGAACAATTTCTGTAGTGACAATAACTGAAAGCTGTAAGAACAAGGATAAGTAGTATAATGACTATCTATGACTTCAGAGGACCAATTGCCAGAGAGATTTTAGGGTGCAGAATGAGACATGTATATTTTTGTTTACAGTCATTGAGGAATTTGTTTTTCTTGTCTATGCATATTTGTTAAAAGAAATGTGCTCCCCGCCTTTGTTTTACTTGAGAATGGGAAGGGGTTGAATAAGTGATGCAAGTGGACAGAGCACTAGGTATAGAGTGAGGAAGATCTGAGTTCAAATTTGACTTTAGGTTTTTTTAACCCTTACCTTCTACCTTAGAATCAATATTATGTATTTATTGGTTCTGAGGCAGAAGAGTGTTAAGGGCTAGGCAATGGGGGTTAAGTGACTTGCCCAAGGTCACACAGCTAGGGTGTCTGAGGTCAAATTTGAATCTAGGACCTCCTGTCTTCTAGACCTGGCTCTCAATCCACTGAACTACCTAGCTGCCCCCTGACCTCAGATTCTTATTAGTTATATGGTACTGGGCAAGTTATTTAAACTTTATCTCAGCTTCCTCATCTGTAAAATGGGGATAATAATAGCATCCCCAGGGTTGTTGTAAGAATCAAATGAAATAATAATTGTAACTCTTAGCACTGTGCCTGGTATATGTCATAAGTACTATATAGATGTTAACTATTTTAATTGTTATTAATTTTAAAAATTAGAAAAGTGAGGAGTGCCACAGATATTAAATATTGCATTAACTTAATGATACTTAATTATTTTACTTTGTTACAAGAAATTTCTCACAGAGTCCTCTGTAAATGTAATATAAAAACAAAACATTAATAAAATGAAAGTGTAGATTTTTTTTTAAACTAAAGAAAGGCTTAGATTCTCCTTGAAAAGGCAAATAAGGGAAATGATAGAGTTGCTTTTATCATGTTCTCAAAGGCAACAAGAAACATCATTTCATGGGATTTGGTCATCTAACCTTCACAATGTTTATGATGACCATAAGCAAAGAGATCATCCTGAGGATAATTGCAACTTATACACTAACATTGTAGTAGATGATGAAGAGGTAGAGAAATTTTATGAGGAACTGGAAAAGGTTTTCCCAAGTTCATATATACTGATACTTGATGAACTCAATGTGAAAGTAGCCATAGGAGAGGATGGTGAAAAATTTGTTGGAAAATATGATTTTGCATTAAAAGTTGAAAGAACTCAAAGGCTATATAAAAATCTCACATCTATATATCATGAATACTTTCTTCAATAGAAAGTATGGAAGTTCTGGACATAGT
The DNA here is from genome assembly GCF_016433145.1 of Gracilinanus agilis. Taxonomy (NCBI): domain Eukaryota; kingdom Metazoa; phylum Chordata; class Mammalia; order Didelphimorphia; family Didelphidae; genus Gracilinanus; species Gracilinanus agilis. The sequence goes on along the minus strand of NC_058131.1, from coordinate 424,505,752 downwards.
GATTATTAAATATCACACATACACACACAAGAACCTGATTATACTTTAATAAATAGTACATATTTAGTTACAATGTGAGAGTCATCTCTAAATCAACTGTTTGTAAAAAACATTCTTGTCTAGTTAGAGCAAAAATAAAAATCAATATCATACTAGAAGAAAAAAATAGATTGTGGACAATTACAGTAGCTCGAACTGGACCTACTGAAATAAGCTATTTAAACATAGGAAATGGATAAAGTACAAGACATTTATTCTGATTATCATTATTTTCTCCAGAAGTTTATCTGAGATGTAAAATGATTAGAAGTCAGACTCGATAAGGATGAGTCCAAAATAGCCCAGAAATAGCTTCAGTCAGCAAACACTTGATCCTCTTGGACTGCTCTCCTAGATTTCATCATGGTCTTCAGAACTCATTATCCTGTAATTTTACATAAACTCTGAAACTCACACCAACTCAGTATCTCCTGCTCCTTGGGCCCCTCCCTCCCTCTGATTGGAGGGAGTAAAGGGTGGATATAGGTGAGATCTCCTTCTAGATTTTCTATTTAAGGAAGGGACTCATCCTATCATTTCCCACTCAGACTCCATCATGTCCCTGCATCTGATTCTTCCTCTCCTTTTCACCCCCTCCTTCAACTTCATTTTATTTATTGTCTTCTCCCAATAGAATGTGAGTTTGCCTTTTCTTCAATTTTCTAGTAATTAACACAGTGACTGGTCCATAGTAGGTGTTTAATAAGGTTTACTGACCAACTCTTGCAAAGCAGAGAGATATAGCAGCTAAAGGCAACACCAGTTTGAATATATCAAAAAATATTAGAGAAGGATAGAGGATGATAAGTAGCCTTGCTTCATAAAATAGCAAACTATGCTAGAAAGGAAAATGAACCTTTTGAAGGCTTAGCCTGACACTTGACTAAGCTAGATCATCCCCAAAGAATTTCAAGAAGAACCTGTAAGGAAAATAAATAGGCAAAAAAAATGAAGCAAACCTGTGGTTTCTGAAATTACATATATATTTTTATCAGTGTCAATAGAGCTTTATATGGAACATTTAGACTCAACACATTAGTCCCCATTGTGCTATGTAGAGAAGTAGAAATGGGACTTTAATGTTGAAAACAGGAAATAACATTTCCAAAATGTTGGAAAAAATAACAAGTAGAGTATACACAGAAGAAATCTATTATCAAGGTAGCACCATTTTCAAAACATTGAGTTCTGATTCTCAAGATATCTGAAAGAGGATAAGATATCACATGATGGTAAGATCCTCCAGATGTTACTGCTTGTAGATGTTTTAGTATTGATTGCATCAAACTCTCAGAATAATACAAATTTTCCTCAGGGAGATTCGTGACTATTCAAAAGAGATTGACCATATTGGCCTTTCCGTAACTAGTGTTAAAAACACACTTCCTTCTTAATGGAAAGTTCCATTTGCTGTTGATCAAAAATCACTATATTAGATGTTAAAGTGTTTTGCAAAGCTTAAAGCTCAAAATAAATGTTAGCTATGGTTGCTAATGACTATTGTTATTTTAGAGAAATTACTATCGTAAATTGTATATTATGAAGTGCCAAAACAAAATGCATCAATTAAAAAAAAAGAGATTAGAGAAATAATCCACGTAGGAGAAAGAGAAGGGATAAAGAATATCCATTGTTCAGACTATGACATGCCATTGGGATTAGGTGAATCCATCAGTGCCTAACTCTTCGGCAATCACTATGGATAAACAATAAGCTATCCATGAAAACCTTTGCTGATCCCCTATCTGTTAGGACTTTGTCTTTCTTCAAACATTCCTAGAGCAAGAACATTGTCCAATCTCTCTTTTATCCTTTTAACTCCCTAAACTTTCATCATGTGGGCATGTTTTATTTCTTTCAGAAAAATATAAATTCCTTGGAAATTTTACTTTTTTGTTTTGTAGGTGCTTAATAAATGTTTCTTGTGTTGCCTTAGATAGATTGCTAGGCTTGGTGTAAGGAAGACTCAACTTCCTGAGTTCAAGTCTGGCCTCAGACATTTACTAGCTATGTGACCCTGGGCAAGACACTTAACCATATTTGCCTCAGTTTCCTTGTCTATAAAATGAGCTGGAGAAGAAAATGGTAAATCACTGCAGTATCTCTGCTAAGAAAACCTTGAAATGGGGTCATGAAAAGTTGGGAACAACTGAACTGAAAACTGAAAACTGAAATTGAACAACAAAAAAAATGTTTATTACATTGAAGTGAATTGAAATGAAATGACCTAAACCCAAATGAACCCATACCCAAAATTTAACAGGAGGGAGAGTAGACTGGATTCCATTTGGGAAATTAAATAGCAATTTCACCAATCCTAATCTGCTCTTTGATGCAGGAATATACTTTTTGGAGAGCTAGATAGAAAGCCAAGCCTAGTGATGGGATGTCCTGGGTTCAAATTTGGCCTCAGACACTTTGGCTTTCTGACTCTAAGCAAGTAACTTCACTCCAGTTGCCTAGCCCTTAATGCTCCTCTGCCTTAGTATCGATTCTAAGATAGAAGGTAAAGGTTTTATTTTATTTTATTTTTAATTTTATTTTTTAGAATATTTTTCCATGGTTACATGATTCATGTTCTTTCCCTCTCCTCCAAACCCTGCCCTCCCTCCCAATTCCACTGGGTTTTACATGATCACTGATAAAGACCTATTTCCATATTATTGATAGTTGCACTAGGGTGATCATTTAGCACCTACATCCCCAATAATATCCCCATCAACCCATGTGTTCAAGCAGTTGTTTTTCTTCTGTGTTTCTACTCCCACAGTTCTTCCTCTGAATGTGGATAGTGTTCTTTCTCATAAGTCCCTCAGAATTGTCCTGGATCATTACATTGCTGCTAGTAGAGAAGTCCATTATGTTCGATTGTACCACAGTGTATCAGTCTCTGTGTACAATGTTCTCCTGGTTCTGCTCCTTTCACTCTGCATAAATTCCTGGAGGTCATTCCAGTTCACATGGAATTCCTCCAGTTCATTATTCCTTTGAGCACAGTAGTATTCCATCACCAAGAGATAACACAATTTCTTTAGCCATTCCCTAATCAAAGGACATCCTCTCATTTTCCAATTTTTTGCTACCACAAAGAGTGTGGCTATAAGTATTTTTGAACAAGTCTTTTTCCCTATGATCTCTTTGGGATATAAACCCAGCAGTGGTATGGCTGGATCAAAGGGCAGGCAACCTTTTAGCGCCCTTTGGGCATAGTTCCAAATTGCCATCCAGAATGGTTGGATCAATTCACAACTCCACCAGCAATGCATTACTATCCCAATTTTGCCACATCCCCTCCAACATTTATTACTTTCCTTTGCTGTCCTGTTAGCTAGGTGTGAGGTGGCATCTCAGAGTTGTTTTGATGTGCATTTCTCTAATTATAAGAGATTTAGAACACTTTTTCATGTGTTTGTTGATAGTTTTCATTTCTTTATCTGAAAATTGCCTATTCATGTCCCTTGCCCATTTATCAATTGGGGAATAGCTTGATTTTTTGTACAATTGATTTAGCTCCTTATATATTTGAGTAATTAGACCTTTGTCAGAGTTTTTTGTTATGAAGACTTTTTCCCCAATTTGTTGCTTCCCTTCTAATTTTGTTTGCATTGGTTTTGTTTGTACAAAGCCTTTTTAATTTAATGTAATCAAATTATTTATTTTGCATTTTGTAATTTTTTCTAACTCTTACTTGGTTTAAAATTTTTCCTTTCCCAAAGATCTGACAAGTATACTATTCTGTGCTCACCTAATATACTTATAGTTTCCTTCTTTATATTCAAGTCATTCACCCATTCTGAATTAACCTTGGTGTAGGGTGTGAGATGTTGATCTAAACCTAATCTCTCTCATACTGTTTTTCAATTTTCCCAGCAGTTTTTGTCAAATAGTGGGTTTTTGTCTCAAAAGCTGGGCTCTTTGGATTTATCATAGACTGTCTTGCTAAGGTCACTTGCCCCAAGTCTGTTCCACTGATCCTCCCTTCTGTTTCTTCATCAGTCTCTTCATCAGTTTTGATGATCACTGCTTTATAGTACAGTTTAAGATCTGGTACTGCTAGGCCACCTTCCTTCACATTTTTTTCATTATTTCCCTTGACCTTCTTGCTCTTTTATTCTTCCAAATGAACTTTGTTATAGTTTTTTCTAATTCAGTAAAAAAGTTTCTTGGTAGTTTGATATGTATGGCACTAAAGTAAATTAATTTGGGTAGGATGGTTATTTTTATTATGTTAGCTCATTCTACCCATAAGCAATCAATTTTTTTCCATTTGTTTTCCATCTAGTTTTAATTGTGTGGAAAGTGTTTTGTAGTTGTGTTCATATAATTCCTGTGTTTGTCTTGGCAGATAGATTCCCACGTATTTTATATTTTCTAGGGTGATTTTAAATGGAATTTCTCTTTCTAACTCTTGCTGCTGAGATGTGTTGGAAATATATAGAAAGGCTAATGATTTATGTGGGTTTATTTTATATCCTGCAACTTTGCTAAAGTTGTTGATTATTTCCAATAGCTTTTTAGTTGATTCTCTAAGATTTTTTAAGTAGACCATCATATCATCTGCAAAGAGTGATAGCTTGGTCTCCTCATTGCCTGTTTTAATAAGAAGGTAAAGATAAAAAAGAATCTAATTTTTAACCTCAGATTTCTCTTGGTGATTGTATATGACTATAATTCTAGAATACTACAATCCCTGAAAAATCAAAATTTCAGCTGATGCCAAGGGTACAGGAGAACTCTGTGGGCAGCAGGCATCAATAGACAGCAGCGTATGACTCACTTGCAAGAAATGGTGTAGAGATCAGGAAATTCAAGATTGCAAAAGGCTTTGGGCCAATTGTATAGTGAAAATGAAGCAGGACAGCCTAGATGCTGTGCTGATCCCCATGTTATATTAAGAAGACAGTTTTTGATGTGTTGGATTAATTCTCTTTGGCAGTGATTCTCAAAGTATTGTCTCAGGACATTTTCAAAAGACCTTTAAGATAAAACTATTTTAATAATAATACTAAGATGTTTTGACTTTTAATACAGGAAATACAGATAGATAATACATAAACAAAAGCTCAAATTCTAAGAACTCTTAGGAACTTCCAATTCCAATTCTTCCCCTTTGGGCTAAAAGAGTTCTCAAAATTTCGAACTGGGAAGGCCCACGATGACTACCACTTGATTCCTGAGAGGGAAATGCACATTAGAAGCTCATAAAGGGGGTAGCTAGGTAGTTTAGTGGTTAAAGCAAGGCCTAAAAACAAGAAGTCCTAGGTTCAAATCTGACCTCAGACATTTCTTTGCAGTGTAATCTTGGGCAAGTCACTTAAATCCCAGTTGTCTAGCCCTTACTGTTTTTCTGCCTTAAAATCAAGTACTGTATTGATCATTAAACCATTATTATTGAATCAATTAGTATTGATTCTAAGGAATAAGGTAAGAATGAATAAAAAGTTTTTTAAAGGATCAATCTAGTACTTAAACCAAGGATTCAACATTTCTGTGGAAGAGTTAGGTTTATCTTATTTTTCAGACTGATCCTGGGTCCAAACTGAGCTCTGACTCAGTCCATAGAATTTGCCCTGGCTTACATCTTCAATACATTAATGTTGACTGGTTTGGGGACAGAGGAGGCATTTTCTCAGAAGAGAGGAGAACTTAGTAACAACTGATTGACAGACTGACCGACATCAGCTCCACAAGGGAGACAGGACAGGGATTACTGTGGATTACCATGTAACTCTAGAGGTGGCAGTAGTTAAAGACAGTAGTATAACTACAAGGCATTCCTGAGAGAAGCAGAGGAGAGGTACTGCAGGCTGAGATTGGGGAATTGGTTCCCTAAAGGAGAAGCCAGGCATATCTGAGGTTCCTCCAAAGGACTCATAGGAAACCATATGGCCCCAGGTGAATAGGGAGCCATGTAACCCTAGAGATGGCAGTGATTAAAGATGGTGGTAGAACTATAAGATATTCCTAGGCCTTGCCAAGGTGGGAGCTGCAGGAACATGAGCCAACTGATAACTGTGCAGTGACAGTGACAGATTGATGGGAAAATTCTGAGACCAAGAAGCTGGAGCCAAGGAGAAGGGATAGTCATGGTATGAAAGAACCAAACTGGACTTTTCCCTTCACTAGTACTTAAAAGTTAGATGAATGGTATATGCCCTGGGAATGTGGGTTGATTGCTCAGTGATCCCATGTAGGGATCCCTCTGGGCAGTTGACCTAACCAGGGTCATCTGGTTTAAGTTTAAGTTCAACTGGTAAAAGTTTGAAATATTGTGTCTGAGGGGCAGCTAGGCAGCACAATGGATAGAGTAATGGGCTTGGAGTCTGGAGATCTTGAGTTCAAATCTGGCCTCAGAAACTTCCTAGCTGTGTGTCCTTGGGTAAGTAACTAAACTCTAGTTGCCTAGCTCTTCCCACTCTTCTGCCTTAATGTCATTATAGATTCTAAAATGTGAGGTTAGGGGAAGTAAGCAAGCAAGAAGGAAAGAAAAGAAAAGAAAAAAGAAAAGAAAAGAAAAGAAAGAAAAAAGAAAGGAAGCAAAAGAAAGAAAGAAAGAAAGAAAGAAAGAAAGAAAGAAAGGAAGAAAGAAAGAACGGATAATGGTATAGAAAGAATAATGGTATCTGCCAAGGTAGGGCTTGTCAGGAGGAAAGTTCATTTATTGTAGCAAATCTTAAGTGCTTTACCCTACCTGAAATGGAGGTTAGAGATGGAGGTAGGAAAGATGGAGGCTCAACCAGGGTAGTACTATAAATCTGGAGGTGACTATATAGGAGGCAGTGCTCCCTAGAGGGAGGGGGTCAACTTTTTATGGATCCCACTTGCCTTACCCTATGGGGTAGAGGTAGAATTTTCAACCTTGGGGTAGTCTCTGGGATAGGGGCTCACTACAGCAGGAAGGAAAGAGGTTTTTTCCTTCTTCGTAGGCTTGGGGTGTGAATATTTTCTATTTTGTTCTTTATGTTGGGTAAAATAAAACCTGTCCTATATTCTGTTTATTGTTAAACTGAATGGTTTTGTAGAGGTTGAGCCCTTTACAAATTCTGATATTTCCTGGAACTCTGAGTGGGCACTCATGCCAAAGAGAGTGATTTGTGAGAAGACTCTCCAATTGATCTGAGTTTGTATAAACCAGTAGCTGTGGTTCTAGACCACATTATATTGTTATCAGCATAACTGCCTTGCCCTGTTCCTGGCCCAACTGTGCCAACTAGCTCTAGCCTGGGGGTGAGGAGGGGAAGGGGGCTCCTAAAGCAGAGTCCGTTTTCTGGGCTGATTAAGGCTGTGCAAGAGAGAGGACCAAGAAAGTCAGGCTAGAGTTTTACACTTGAGTAGAGTAACAGGGGCAGTAGCACTGGTAATCTGACCCCCTGACCTTCTCCTTCTGTATTTATAATCCTGGGTGACCTCACATGCTGTCCACCAGGAGAGGACTGGCTCTCAAAATAGCTATGTCACAGTGTCTCCCCTCAATCACCCAGACAGGTCAAGCTCCAAGCAGCCTTGGCTGAGGGGAAAGCCAGGCGGGTTGTAAGCCATCAGTCCTTTAGGAGATGGCTCAGCAACTTCAGAATGACAAAGATGAGGCACCCTGCTGGCGTCTGGAGGCAAAGTAGATGGACTCTTCCAGGAAGCTCTCTCAAACTCAGGGGAAAAGCCAGGATTATCCTTACACACTGCCACAAAGTAAGTGACCTCTATTAACTGGGTCAGGCCAAAGAATTGACTCAACCACCTCCTAGGGGAAAAAAAAATAACCTAGGGGGGAAGTAATCATTTTTCAAAAACTTGAATGGTTATTAAATGAAGATCTTGTTGGATTAATGGATTATGCTCCTTCTGCTTGACCTGAGAGGGCAGAGCTAGGAGCAACATGAAGAATGATGCTGAGGCAAATTTGGACTCAATTCAAAGAAATAGTAACTAATAATGAGAACCATTAGGAAATGGAATAGTCTGTTCTGTGAAACTGTTAGTTCTCTCTGGAAAGGAAACTCTTTATCTTCTTCTTTGCATGGAGGCTGGATAACTAAAGTCAGAGAATCTGAGTGGCTTATATCGTTCAAATGCATTCAGTCTGAATGGACCCAAAATTCCTTCTGTAACATTGTTAATCAGTGGTCAATATATGTGTGTTTTCATTTTTCTTTCTACCATGCTCTGTCCCTGGGGCAAGGAAAGACTGGGATAAAGCAAAACAACATATAATTTCCAAGTTGCTTCAATTTGGTTTGGATAGTTAGACACACACCCTTCCATGACAGCTATAGCCTTCCTGGCACCATCTTACTCAAGATGTTAGCAATGGGGAGAAGGCCAGGGTCACACAGAGAACTGACTTTATAGTGAAGGTGTGTAGGAGTACAAGGAAAAGAGATGAGGAGAGAACAGAAATTTTTAAAAAGGAAAGAATGAAAAAAAGAGGAGAGAGAAAATAGAGAGAATGGACAGAAAGGGGAAAGAATAGAGAAAGGGAGAAAATAGTGAGGAAAGAATAGAGGGAAGTAGAAAATTTGTGGGTAGAGAAGGGATTAAAAAAAGGAGGGGGAGACAATATGGAGAAAAGCAGAGAAATGGGAGAAAGAAGAGATCAGACAATATTATAGTAATTATTTAATTAAGAGGAAGCATGGTGGTGGATATAAGAAAAGATAGAAAACATAGGATGGAATATCCACTGGCTCTTGAGTCAAGGGACATGGCCCCAAGTCCTCTCTCTGATGCCTACTCCCTGTGTGACTATGAGCTAGATATTTAAATTTACTGGGCCTCAGTTTCCTCGTCTATAAAATGAAGAGGTTGGACTAGATGTTTTTTCTGGTCCTATCCATATAAGATTTATATAAGATTTATGATCTTATAATAATAATATTTCCCTCTTCCATAGTGCTTTGAGGTTACAAAATCCTTTCCTCACAATAAACAGGAGGGCATTATAATACTCATTTTATAGATGGTGAAAGTATCAAAAGAACTTGCCCAAAGTGTCTGGATTGACCCAGGCTTCCTGATTCTCAAGAATCCTACTTTACCTGGGACAGCTGGGTAGCTCCATGGATTGAGAGCCAGGCCTAGAGACAGGAGGTCCTAGGTTCAAATCTGGCCTCAGACGCTTCCCAGCTGTGTGACCCTGGGCAAGTCACTTGAACCCCATTGCCTACCCTTACCACTCTTCTGCCTTGGAGCCAATACACAGTATTGACTCCAAGACAGAAGGTAAGGGTTTAAAAAAAAAAAAAGAATCCTACTTTATCACAATATCATGAAAAAAAAAAAAAACTCTGCCTAGAATGTGGGAGCCTTGGTTCCAGTTTGGAGCTATGCTACTTTAATAGCTATATAATCTTGAGCAAGATGATCTTTAGGATTCTGAAAGTCTAAGTTCTAAGTTAAAAGGTTTAGTATAGTTTTAGCTATGGTGTATTTATTGAAGTGCCAGGCTTGCACTCAAGTAGATTCATCTTTCTGAGTTTAAATCTGGTCTCAGACACTAGCAATGTGACCCTGGGCAAGACCATAAGCCCTGTTTGCCTCAATTTTTTCATCTGTAAAATGAGCTGAAGAAGGAAATGGCAAACTACTTCAGTATCTCTGCCAAGAAAACCCCAAATGGGGTCATGGAGAGTCAGACATGACTGAAAAAAGCCTGAACAACAAACACAGCTTTGACATTCTATGTACTGTGATTCTTTGTTTTAGGATTCTGTGTCATCATGGGACTTTAAACCTGGAAGGGATCTTAAATTAAATTAAATTAAATCCATAGTTGAAACATGAATTCCTTCTAAAGCAGTCCCAATGAATGGACCTTGGCCTCTATTAGAGACTTCTGGTGTTGGGAAACCCATCACTTAGAGATAACCCATTCTACTTTTTAATATTCATTTTTCCTGTTGTTCCTAATTCTGTCCCCTAAGACTAAGCAAAACAAATATAAATTCTTTTTCAAATGGTAGCCTTGTAAATATTTGGAGAGACATAGACCATTTCTCTCTGTCCCGACCCCAAGACTCTCTTCTATGTATTAAATATTCCTAGTTACTTCAATTCTTCTCTGGCATGGTATTCAGTTCCTTCTCCTGGACCAAGGACTTTGTATATATTATTTCCAAATTATGATAGCCTGAATGGAGTACTATTTGATATGTAGTTTGGCTAAGGCACAATGTAGAGAGATTATCACCTCCTTTCCTATGGGTACTATACTTCTATTAATTCTGCCCAAGATTTGCATTAGCATTTTTTGACTGCCATACCACATTGTTGATTCATACTGAGTTTGTAGTCCATCCATCAAAACCCCTACTCCCTAGGACATCCGGTCTTTTCCCCATGGACTATACTGTTTAGCTGTATCTCTCTAATTTAATTCTTGCATAATTGATTTTTTTTAAACCCTTGTACTTCGGTGTATTGTCTCATAGGTGGAAGATTGTCTCATAGGTGGAAGATTGGTAAGGGTGGGCAATGGGGGTCAAGTGACTTGCCCAGGGTCACACAGCTGGGAAGTGGCTGAGGCCGAGTTTGAACCTAGGACCTCCTGTCTCTAGGCCTGACTCTCACTCCACTGAGCTACCCAGCTGCCCCCCATAATTGATTTTTTGAATCTGAGTATAGGACTTTACATTTATCCCTATAAAATTTCATTTTCTTAAATTCAGCCCATTATTCTAATCCCAGTTTAACTCCTACCTTTTGTAGGAGGCCTTTTCCCAATTTCTTAATTCTAGTGCCTTCCCTCTGTTGATTATTTCCTTTTAATCCCATATATAATTTATTTGTACATGTGGTTTTACTTGTATTCCCCCATTAGACTGTGAGCAAGGTAGAGACTGTCTTTTGCTTTTCTTTTCATCTGAAGTACTTAGCATGATTCCTGGCATATAACAATTGCTTAATAAATGTTTATTGACTGACACAAGCCTAATGAAATAGTTATGAATCCCTTCCAGCTTTCTTTTTAACCTGATGTGATCAACATATCTTCATTTAAGTCTTTGATTAAAATATCCAATAGTAGATGCTAAAGCCAGAATTCATGTATTAAAGACCTTCTTCCAATTGGAATTAGTTCCAAAGCATTAATTAATCCATTACTCACTCTTTTCAAGGTCCAGGCAACTGGCTTTGAATGCATCTATATCATATAGCCTACATTTGTTTTGTCCACAAAAATATTTTAAGAGACTGCCGAATTCCTTGTCAAAATTGAAGTATGCCTGTGGCAGTCATCTGATTTTAGTAGTCTAATCATTTAGAACCCCGGCCCCATGACATTCGTCTGTTAGGGTTTTTTCCCTAAAGAATCTATTATTATTATTATTTATATTATTATTATTCCTGTTGACTCCTTAGGAGCATAGGGCCGCAACCATCTCACACCAGCGGACTCTGTTCTGGGCAACTTCCCCCAGCTGGGCCCATGTCATTCCGACCGTTTTTGTTTCATTTTCGGCAGATCTTCGCCAGGTCTGTTTTGGCCTTCCGACTTTCCTCCTCCCTGAAGGGTTCCAGCTCAATGCTTGTCTGGCTACGTTGTCTTCCGGTTTTCGTAGCGTATGTCCTATCCATCTCCACTTACGTTTCTTTATGTCCTGACTAATGGGGTACTGGATTGTTCTTTCCCAGAGACTAGCATTGGAGATCTTTTCAGGCCATCTGATGTTCAAGATGTAGTGTAGACGTCTATTAACAAAGACCTGGAGTTTGTTGGTGTTGGCGCTCGTCACTCTCCAGCTTTCTGATCCATATAGGAGGACGGCCTTTACGTTGGTGTTGAAGATTCGGAGCTTAGTGACGAGGGACAGTGCTTTGGAGATCCAGACAGACCGCAGGGTGTTAAATGCCTGTCTGGCTTTGTTGATTCGGTTTCTGATGTCCTCATCTGCTCCGCTGTCCTTACTGACTATGCTACCCAAATAGGTGAAGTGGTCCGTCTCCTTGATGTTTTCTCCCTGTAGTTGGATTGGCAGGTCCTGTCTGCTGTTGACTGTGATCACCTCGTTCTTCTTGTTGATCTTCAGACCTGTCTTCTCCGCTTCTTCAGAGAGTCCTGCAAGTTTGGCTTGCGCATCCTGCTGCTTGTGAGAAAGGAGACAGATGTCATCTGCGAAGTCAAGGTCCTCAAGCTGTTTGGTATGAGTCCATTGAATGCCCGTATTGTTGTCCTTGGTAATTCTTCTCATGGTCCAATCTATGACCATCAAGAAGATAAGGGGCGAAAGCATGCAGCCTTGCTTCACTCCAGTCTTCACTGTGAAGGGAGCCGTCCGTTTCCCATTGTGGATGACCTGGCAGGTAAAGTCTTCGTATGATGTTGATGAGCTTCGGGGGAATCCCATAATGCTGCATCAATCTCCAGATGATGTTCCTGTCTACGCTGTCAAATGCCTTCTCGAAATCCACGAAAGTCATGTAGAGGGGGGACTGCCATTCGATGGACTGTTCGATGATGATTCTTAGGGTGACGATATGGTCGGTGCACGATCTGTGCTGGTGAAACCCTGCTTGTTCTATTCTCAGTTTCCTGTCCAAGGCCTCCTTCAGTCTTTCTAGGATTATTCTGGTCAGGATTTTGCTGGGAGCGGATAGAAGCATGATTCCTCGCCAGTTGCCGCATTGGGATAGGTCACCTTTCTTGGGTAGCTTCACCAGGTAGCCTAGTTTCCAGTCTGTCGGGACTTGTTCCTGTTCCCAGATCTTCTGCAGGAGGGGTTGTAGCATCTCCGCTGACATTTCTGGGACCGTCCTTGACAGTCCCAAGCCCGACTGAAAAAGGAGAGGGTTGGGCGTGGGGCTAGCAACCCCACCCCATAAAAAATCACATTTGCTATAGAAACCGCAACCTCACCAAACCAACAAAACCGACGATCGCCTAGTCTGGAGGATTGCTCTCCAACAGAGTCCATGACGCGTGCTGGTGAAAGCCTCTGGGAAGCCAGCTCGCCGATAAATCTTCTGACAACCAAGGCAAAAACCAGAGTAGCAACATGGAACGTAAGAACCTTATACGAAAGCGGAAAAATCGCTCAGGTAGTAAATGAGATGAAAAGATACGACATCAAGGTCCTCGGTTTATGCGAGACCAGATGGAATGGAAGCGGCCAGACCAGTCTGATATCAGGCGAAACCATCATTTACTCTGGCCATGAAGACCCGGACCATTCCCACACCCAGGGAGTAGCACTGCTCATGACACCTGAAGCAAGAAAGGCGCTGATAGGCTGGGAACCTATCCCGTCAAGGCTTATGTCAGCAAGGTTCAACTCTAAGGGGAAGAAGATCACCATCATCCAATGCTATGCACCCACCAATGTGGCATAGGAAGAGGAAAAAAGAATCTATACTGATTTGGAATTATGTCAAAAAAGTTATAAAACTCTGTATACCTTCTGACCCAGCAATACCAATATTGGTTTATTTCTGAAAATGATTAGGGGAGAAAGAAAAAGAACTTATATATTCTATTTATGGTGGCTCCCTTTGTGGTGGCAAAGAACTGGAATTGAAGGGATTCCCCTCAATTGGGGGATGGCTAAACAAGTTGTGGCATAGGATTGTGGAATACTACTATACAGTGAGAAATGACAAGCAGGTTAATTAAAAAAAAATGGAAAGAAGGGCAGCTAGGTGGCTAAGTCCATTGAGAGCCAGGCATAGAGACAGGAAATTCTGGTTTCAATCTGGCCTTTCACATTTCCTAGCTGTGTGATCCTGGGCAAGTCACTTAATCCCCATTGTCTAGCCCTTACCACTCTTCTGCCTTGGAACCAATACACAATATTGTAGGATTTAAAAGAAACAACATGGACAGACCTACATGATATTTTGAAGAGTGAAATAAGTAGAACTAAGAGAACATTTTATATAGCATCATAAATATTGTTTGAAGAGCAATTATTAATGTTCCCCCCCAGAGAAAGAACTGACAAATAGAAACAAGGAAGACATAGTTTTTTATATACATATATCTTTTGGTCAAATAATGCCTTCTCTAGTACAGGGAGGGGAGGGAAGGAGAGAAGGAATTGCCTAGGAATTTTAATGTCACAAACAAGTAAACAAATTTAAAATAAAAAATAATAATACTAATAAAATGATCTATGCTGGTTTAGATTAATCTTTACTTTCTACTGCAAATGTTCACAAACTATCCCTTTAATAGTTTGTTTAGAATTTTGCTGGGAATGAAATAGAACTGCTCTTTCTTCTTTGAAATGGAGAACATGACATTTGTCCATTTCCATTCCTGTAGCAACTTTCCCATTTACTACAGGTTTTCACAGCCAACAACAGTAGCTCGGCATTCATTGCTGCCCATTTTTTCAATAACTTGGGACACAGATTCTATAGGTCTCACGAATTGAAGTCATCAAGGATAGCTTGGGTAGTTCTCAGTCATCTTCTGACTTATCTTAACTTTCATTTCCTTGTTAACTATCTCCTCCCGCCCTCCATACTGCCCAGTCGGAATTTAGAAAAATATTTTAAAGCCTACAAGAGATTTAAGATTAAAGGAGAAGGGGATAACAGATGATAAGATGGACAGAGAGTATCATGAGAGCAATGAACATGAACTTGGACATACCTTGGGAGGTAGTGTTGCATAGAAGGACCTGGTGTGTCCATGGAGTTAAGAGTGTTGGACATGACTGAACAACAACAAAAAATCATATGTGGATGTGTTCTCTTTTTGAGGCTAAGTATACTCAGTTCTTTCAACTGAGGCTTACCTGACAGGGCATTCAAACATTTTGGTCACCCTTCTCTGAAGAAGCTGCAGCTGCTCACCATAGCATGCCATTTTGGCCATGGACTCTGAGATTCTGAAAGTCCAAGTTCTATGCTAAAATACAGCTTTGGTTCAGATTTGTCCTCAGGCACTTACTAGCTGTGTGACACTAGGCAAGTCACTTAACTCCCACTGCCTAGCCCTTATTGCTTGCCTTGGAACCAATACATAGTTTTGATTTTAAGATGGAAGGGAAAGTTAAAAAAAAAAAAAAGCACAGCTTTGACATTCCATGTTCTATGGATTAAGGTTCTTTCTTTAATGATTCCATGTCATCATAGACTAGGTACAGTTTTGAGGAGCTTTAGGTCCTAGGTTCAAATCTGGCCTCAGACACTTCCCAGCTGTGTGACCCTGGGCAAGTCACTTGACCCCCATTGCCTACCCTTACCACTCTTCCGCAATACACAGTATTGACTCCAAGAAGGAAGGTAAGGGTTTAAAAAAAAGCAAAAAACAAAAACCCCCAAATTTTGAGGAGCTTTCCCACTAAATTGTTTTGACTTATACCTTCAATCAGAGAAACTGCAGGAATGCCTGTATTTGACTTATTTTTGCTCTTTTCTACAGGGCTCTCAGCTCTCTCATGCAAACACTCAGGCTAACTAAATGAGCTATACCCACACGTATCCCTTTCACATTGAAGTTTCTATATTTTTTGGGTAGCATAAGAAATTAAATGGGAATTTTTTAGGAGTTTTGCAGAAGCCACAGATGACACACAAAGGCCAGCAGACAATACAAGAAAAGTACAGAAACTCAGAAATGCAAAAAATATATGTATGGTATTTTTTTGCTTTTTTACTTAACATTAACTTGATTTTTACTTAACATCGACCTTACTATAGCCTACAACCAAATAATTAATCCAAATTTTACAATAAGGTTCTATAAACACCCCATAAAAGAAAAATGAAAAATTCAGACTTCTCTGGTATAAAAGGGGGGTCAAATAATGTTTGTGAATTTTCCAGATCACCAGGGTTCTATACCCTTAGCCCTTGTGATATGGAAGGGATAATTGTATATATAAAAATTTAGTCTAACAAATACATATAGAATGGATTTATAGCCACGAGGTCTATAGAAAATTCTCCTCCACCTTTCACAGGAATCTAAACAATTTTTCCAACCTACAATATTACATTTTGTGGCTCAGGATTGCTAGAGTCTACTTTACTCCTGGGAGCCACCAAGGCCACATGACTTAGAATGCCAGGAAAAAGAGGAATGCACTCTGTTGTTATGATCTCCCTAGTACTAACAAGAGCAAGGTCCTTAGGTTTGCTCCTCCCATCATGCCTCTCTGTAGTTATTCTTCAGTACATGGGGTTCTCTGATAGACCTTTAGCAAGGACAAAGTCCTTGGTTTGACTTCTCCCACAATTCTTCCATTGTTCTGTCTCCACTGGGCATTGGTTCTTAAGGGTATGTTATTCTCTCTCCAGATCCTCTGTCTACCCCTTTCCAGTAAGGTCTGCATATTTCCTCTTATATCTGGAAGTAACCCCAGGAGTTTCCTGCAAATAAGGAGAGAGAAATTTACCTGAACTAGTGGAAAGGGGCTTATTTTCATACCTGATACACTAATGCCCTTCCTAAAACATGATGCATAAAATGGAACATAATCCTCCCACTAACATCTGACCTCATTTCATAGAGGATAGTGATGAATATGGCACCTTCCATTTCTATATTACCTTAAGGTTTATAAACACTCTTCTTATAAAATCCCTGTTAGTACAACTATTTATCAAAATCATTTTTCATACTTACACTGAGCATGAAATCTCAAGAGCTGAAAGGGGCTTCTATTTAATGCCACTCAACTTGTATGTGAACAGTAACCCAGTTATGTTCATCTGAAATTGGCCATCAAAGCTTTCTAGCCCCAGCAGCAGACAATCTGTCTTTGATTTGCTTTTCTCCCCCAATATACCTATTCCATCCATTCTGGATATCTTTAGTGTTTCTCCCCATCTGCCTTCCCTCCTAACAGGAATCTTATAGACGGATGTTATGCAAAAATTCAGTCTCCAATACTTACTCTTTTTTCTATTTCCCAGACATGTTTTTTGTCTTTAAAGAAACCATTTATCCAAATTGATTGTAAAATAAAGATCAGAGAAAGTACATAGAGAATATATAATAGGCAAGAGTGAAGGAGCTCTCTCACTGGAAATGAGGTAACTTAATTCAATTAAGAAAAGTCCTGGATTTCACCCAGAGGGTAAATCTAAGTTGGTTAGTGAGTTCTGAGCTCTTTCTCAAAACCCTCGTCTATTTTCTTCTTCAATACAAATGGTCTGTAGTATATTCTCACAAAAATATTGTTTCTATTTATGCCTCTGTTCATCTTTATCCAAATGATTTTCATATGCTACCCTCCTCTGGTTCTTGGATTTTCTCATATTTGTATATATATCTTTATTAATATATAATTATATTTTAGTATATCTGTCTATCTGTCTGTCTATCTATCTATCTATCTATCTATCTATCTATCTATCTATCTATCTATCTATCTATCTATCTATCCATCTACACAATAATCCTCTACCTTACTTTTTTGCTCATCCTATTTCTTTTGAGTAAGGCACACTCTTCCAGAGCCCCGTTTTAGTCATAGGATGCATCCCACTCAGTTTCAGTGATGCAAGAGAGGGAGAAAGGACTTTTGCCCAAGGTTACATGGAAATTCAGTAAAGAAGTTGGGACTGAGACTCCATTCCCCTGACTCCCAATTGAGGGCTTTTCCCACATACATTCTCTGGTGGAAGCTTACCACCACCTCTCTGTTGTATCAGCTACTTGGGGCAGGACTGTCTTACAGCAGTAGAAGGCACAATATGGTTGCCTATAGTAGGCACTAAATGAATATGAAATTGTGTATCTTGGACAGATTACATCCTCTCCCTGAGCCTCAGTTTCCTCTTTTGTAAAATAGGGATAATTGTCAATCTATCTTGTATGATTATGGTAGGAAAAGCACTGCAAAAAATTTTTTGGTTTGTATTTTTTGGTAGTGTTATGATTTCATTAATATGGGGGGAACTCCCCACCCCATCTAGATCAACACCTGGGCTGTAAATCATGACTTCAGAGATTTTCCCAGGGTTCTCTGAAGTTAAATGACTAGTCCAGGTCATACAACTGGGACTGGAAACTAGGTCTTCTTGACATCAAAGCCAAGGACTTAGATCATTTAGCCCAGCAGCTTTTTGGTGTCAGGATCCCTCTTTAGACTCTTTTTTAAAAAAAAAACCCTTACCTTCTGTCTTAGAATCAATATTGTGTATTGGTGCCAAGGCAGAAGAGTGGTAAGGGCTAGGCAATGGGGGTTAAGCGACTTGCCCAGGGTCATATAGCTAGGAAGTGTTCGAGGCCAGATTTGAACCCAGGACTTCCTGTCTCTAGGTCTGACTCTCAATTCACTGAGCTACCCAGCTGCCCACCCTTTTTAGACACTTACAGATTATTGAGGACCATCCTCCATGAGCTTATGTGGATTATAGCTATCAAAATTTACTATGTTAGAAATTAAAACATCTTAGAATTATCATGAACATGATTTTGACCTTAAGAACCCCCTGAAAGAGGCTTAGAGGGCCTCCAAGGTTCATGGAGCACATTTTAGAAAATTGCTATGTATCGTAGCAATAATAATAGTGTACTACTATGTTGCCTCTCTTGTAATGTTCATATATTATTATTGTTATTATTACTATTAGTCTTTACTCTGGAAGTTATTTCTCATTTTTTGCCTTGTGGATCATCTAAGACTATTTTAGTATATCTATCTATCTTTCTATCTATCCATCCATCCATCCATCCATCCATCTACACCAGGGGTTGGCAACGTATGGCTCTTGGGCCATATCTGGTTCTTTTGAGCAATGGGGGGTAAGTGACTTGTCTAGGGTCACACAGCTAGGAAATATATGAGGTCAGATTTGAACTCTCTATCTACAGAGTGACCCAGATGCCCCCATGCCCATGCTATTTTTTTAAAGGATCTTTAATGACTCTGAAGTCCTAGGCAGAGAAGTTTGTGGAGCTAAAGTGTTAGTACTTTCCTTTCTCCCAGCTCTTAATGGGGACTTTGGAGGAGAGTGGAGGACATGGAAACAGACCAAGCTGATAAAAATTTATTTAGTCTTTACTATGTGCCAGGCACTTTGCTAAGTGCTAGGAATGCAAAGAAACACAATCCCTGCTATTGAGTTCACGTTCTAATGGGGGAGACAAGATGCATATACACACAGGATATATTTGTATAAATAGGAGCTTATCCTGGAGGCAAGGCGGGGGAGGAGAAACAGGGTGGAAGGAAGGAAGGAGCAAAGAGCAATGAGTGGGAATGGTTTCTCGGAGAAGATGGGTTTTTTTAGCTGAGTTTTGACAGAAATCAGGGGAGCCAAGAGGCAGAGATGAGGAGAGAGAAACATTCCAGGCATGGAGGACATCCAGTAAAAAACCATGGATGGGCTAAGAAAAGGCAGGCAGCTAACTGGTATAGTAGATAGGCAGCTGGATAATGAGAATTGAGAACTGGCATTTAGGTTGGCTGTTGAGAGATGATAGGTAACTTTGGAGGGAACAATTTTGGCTAAATGATGAGGTTGGATGTCATACTGAGGAGAGTTTAGAAGGCAATGAGAGAAGAGGAAGTGGAAATAGTTATTATAAATTACTTTCTCAGGTTGTTTAGCCATGAAAGGAAGGAACAATATAGGATGACAGCTAGTGGGAATGTAAGGAGTTAAAAAAAATTTTTTTTAGTATGAGAGAAATGTTTTTAGGCAACAAGAAAAACAGCTAGCAGAGAAAACTGACGATTATTTGAAGTGGGGATGAGAGAGGGGCCCATCTGTTGAAGAAGATGGGATGAGATGGTTGGAACTAAGGATAAAGGGAAAGGGCTCTTCTTGGCAAGGAGAATGACGGTGTCTTCATATGAAAAAGGGGTGAAGGAAGATATAATAGGGAAAGACATCAGAGTGATGTGAGATATTGAGGGGAGAAGAAGAGGGAACTCTTGGTGAATGGCTTCATTTTTTTCCCAACTGATAGGGTAAAGGCAGGGGGTTACCATGTGAGGTTTGAGGAGAGTGGGATGAAAAGAATTGGTATAGCTGCTATGGTGAGTGGAACAGTGAATCAGTTAGGGAAATGAAAAGGAATTTCCTTGTCTCAGTTGAGATTATATGACATAAATTTTCAGTGGACACACTCAGAATAAGGGGGAAAGGCACTTAAGTGTAGTGTGGGCTTGTTCACCAAGGAGTCAAGATAGGGAATGGATGAAAAAGGTAACTAGCAGAGAGAGGATGGCTTGGGAAAGAACTGGGTAGTGGAGAAATTGAAGTTTATGATGGAGACAAAGAATAGAATTGGGCAAAGGGAAAGATAAAATGATAAAATATTATGATCAGATAATGGAATTTCATAGTTCATTAAGCAGAACACTTATGAATGATGGCAAGACCACAAGTATGACCATCTCTATTGTGTGGCTGAAATAGGGGAAGGTCATGGGAAATAAGTGAGTTGTAGAACTGGGAAACTAGGATGTTAGATGGAGTGGTACTAAGTATGTTGAAGTGACCTAACAGAAGGATGGGCAACTAAGTGGCTCAGTAGATACAATGCCAGACTTGGAGTCTAAGACTCATCTTCTTGAGTTCAAATCTGAACTTCAAGCTTACTAGCTGGGTAACCCTGGGCAAGTCACTTAACCCTGTTTGCCTCACTTCTTCATCTGTAAAATGAGCTAGAGAGGGACAGCTAGGTTGCTCAGCAGATAGAGTCAGGTTAAGGGTTAGAAGAGTCTAGGCTCAAACCTGGCCTGAGATACTTCCCAGCTGTGTGGCCCTGGGCAAGTCACTTAACCCCAGTTGCCTCACCCTTATCACTCACATCTCAGAACCAATACTTAATATTGATTCTAAGACAGATGGTAAGGGTTTAAAAAAATGAGCTGGAGAAAGAAATAGCAAACCATTCCAGTATCTTTGCCCATAAAACCCCAAATGGGGTCATGAAGAATGGGACAGAGCTGAAATGACTGAACAGAGTTGAGGTGGAGAGAAAGAACTCACTGAACTCATTGAGAAAGTAAGGAGAATGTCCTGGCTGATAAATAATACCTACAACGAAGCTTGACTGGGTGATAAATATGGATTGAATGATTCTCAAAAGGGAGAAATTACTGGATGATTATGGTGAAGGGACAATGTGGAAAGTGGTAATGGAGATCAAGGACTACTATGACTACACCATGACTACACCTCTATATAGCTTGAGTGAAATTGCAACCAAAGGGAGGCCAGCAGGGCTGTGCCATCAGTAGGGAGCCAAGACTCAGTGAGGAGAAGATGAAAGGAGTGAGAAAGGAAAAGCCTTAAGATGAAAGCAAGTTTATTATCTATAGAACATGCATTCCAGAGAACAGAGCAGAAGGATCTTGAGTGGGACATTTTGAGGGGTGGCAGGAAGAAATATTAAGGGGGATGAGAAGAGAACTTAGTAGGGTGCAGGGAAGAGGTTTTATATAGAGTGTGGAATCACAAGGATGGGAGAGTATGATAGAGTGGGAATATGCTAACCATTAAGGAATGTATTCTATGGCTTCAGATATGGTTTAGAGAAAAGGGCTTTATTTTCAGAGCCATGGTTTCTGATATTAGCTCAGGGGGCTCCTACCAAAGGATAAATAAAAAGGACTTGGAAGAAAGTTTAACAAGATTGTCCCAAACCTGATCAGTAAGTTTCTACTGTTCTAGCTGCATGGCCCTGGGAAAGTCACTTAAGCCCATTTGCCTAGACTTTGCCCTTCTGTCTTAGAGTTGTTACTAAGACAGAAAGTAAGGGTTTTTTAAAAAGAGGTTTCTAAATGGGGAGAAGGAGATGTGTGAGATAAATGTTGCATAACCCAAAGAACACTGTAATCAAGAAACACTAGGATTAAATCCTAGTTTCTACTTGCCAGTTGTGTAAATTTGGGAAAATCATTTTCTTTGGGCTTTGGCTTCTTCATCTATAAAAATGAAGATAAATAGTATGTATACTACCTCCTTCACAGAAGTCTTTCAGGAAAAGTACTTTGTAAATCTTAAAGTATGCTAGAAATGTGAATTGTTATTGCCTCAATGAGCAGGGTGTGGCAAACTGAATTTAGGATCTTAATATAAGGTGGCAGCTAGGTGGCTTAGGAGATAGAGAACTAAGTCTGGAGATGGTGAGGTCTTGGGATCCAAGTTGGCTCAAACTCTTAATAGCTGTGTGACCTTGAGCAAATCACTTAGTCCTGTTTGCCTCAGTTTCTTCTTATGGGGAATGATTTAGAGAAGGAGATGGCAAACCACTCTAATAAATCAACTCAATTGCCACCAGTTCCATGAAGTCAACTCTATTACCCCCAAGGGGAAGTGGTATCTCCATTCATTTTGATCACTCCTTTGTACTTATAAGATCATTTAGAATTGGAAGAGATCTTAGACATTTTTTGAGTCTAAACCCTTCATTTTACAAATGATGAAATTAAGGAACAGAGATTAAATAATTTACTCTAGGTTCACACACTATATTAAAGTATACCAAGCAGGATTTGAATGCAGGTCTTCCTGACTCTAGATCCAATGCTTCATTCACTATACCACTTATTTATCTAATCCCCTTATATGACAGTTATTTGTGTGGTGATAAGGTCCTGGAAAGGAGAGTCTGTCATATTCCCAGCATTTAGCAGAAAGATATGTTCAACAAATGTTGCTCGAATTGCTAAACTGTAACTCCCATTTCCCAGCTTCATAGATTTAGAAATGAATCTTAATAAATAATAAAATAATAAAACCTTCTTATTTCAAATGGAGAAATTGAGGTGAAAGAGGTTGATTAATTTGACTAAATTCACATAGTAAGTAAGGAACAAAGCCAAGATTCAACCTAGGTCCTCTGACTCCAAATCGAGTGGGTGAAGAAGGAAGAGAAGGGAAGGCAGATACCTGACACTAGGCACTATCCCAGCCCCTTCTCCTCCTCCACCTCCCCCCCACCTCAGGATCTGGTGTCCACAGCTGAGTAGCTAGTGTGGCTTTTGTTTATTTATAGCTCAGCCTTGTACCCCACCCCCTCAGCCTTGTCCCTCTCTTTTGCCCCCAGGGGAAGAGGAGGCTATATGGGCCAAGGGCCACTCTTGAAGGGACTGCGGGGCACTCCTGCAGGGCATCAACCATCTCCAGTCTACCTCCATCCCTAGAGGGTTGTCCTGGGAAAAGGGGAAGGAGACATTTTGCACCCACTGCTCTTCCCAGCTCTAAAAGTCTGTAAGAGCTTATGAGGGGGAAGAGAGTATGGGAGTGGAGTAGGGGTATTAGCAGAATTAGGGAGAAGATAAAAGAGTGTGTGTGTGTGTGTGTGTGTGTGTGTGTGTGTGTGTGTGTCTGCCAGGAAAAGTTTGCAATGGTTCTTGAGAAGAGATGTATTCCCGACTTCCAAGGCACAGTTGAGAGCCTCCTGGGAGGAATGAAGATGAGGGTCCTAAGGCAGGGGATCCAGAGGGTCTGAGGTAGGATGGGGGTGGGGATTTCAAAGGTCTTTTGGGAAGGGTTTTGGAGGTCTAGGAAGGTTGTTGGGTCCCAGGCATTGGAGTGAGGTCGGGAAGTGGGGTGGAGGTGGTCGGAGGGGAGGAGCTGGTTTCCAGTGGTTAGAAGCGATCGAGAGGAGCGATTGCCCCTCCCGACCCCCCACCCCCCATCCCCATCCCCCGATCTCTGGAGGAGGTCTCGGCCCCTCGAGCCCTCTGGCGTGCACGCACCTGGCAGCGGCAGATGACGTCGGCGTCGGTGGCCAGCAGGTCCACCACCTTGCCCTTGCCCTCGTCCCCCCACTGTGCGCCCAGCACCACGGTCACCCTGGAGCCCACGGCCGCTGCCTCCTGCTGAAGCCTCCCGCGCTTCACGCCCCCGGGGCCGGTGGGCCGCTCATTGGGGACCCGAGGCCCGGACATCTTCACGCTGGCGCCACTGGGCTCCTCCTCAGAACTCTGCTCTACTGCCGCTGCCTGGGTCTACCCCGCGCCCCGAGGTCCCAGCGTCCAGACCATTAAATGGAGCCGGGGACTCCGGGAGGGGGTGATGACGTCATGTCTGTAACCTCCCGGGAGGGGCGGGGGTGGGGAGAGCCCTTTGGCAGAGTCAAGGCGCACTGACCGGCAGGGCAGCAGGGGGCACTGAGAGTGGACAGCGGGCATCGGAGATCGGTGCGAAACGCCTCTACGGGGCAGCCAAGCGAACTGGGAAGGGAAACTCAGCTCCAATCTGGACTTTTCAGCTTTGACCTTGGGCAAGTATCTTGCCCTCTCCTAGTTCTCCGTTTCGTCCTCAGTATATATAGGGGCTTGGAATAAATTATCCTAAAGTGAGCTTGGAGCTTGCCCAGGTCCCCAGGATCGAAGGCAGGGGGCTGATGAGTGATTAAGCTAGATTACTTACTAGATGGATGCCCCTTGGAAAGTCTCTTCTCCGGACGTGTTTTCTCCTCTGTAAAATGAGGGGATTGGTCTTAAAGGTGGTTTCCCTCTCTCACATCCCATGATCCTATGAAGCTGGGCTATCTCTTTCCTCAAGGAAGGTGCAGAAAGGGACCTGGAGGGACTGAAGGGCACTCCTCAAACAGGCTCAGCTTAGAACCCTATGTGTTTGCAAAAGGGTGACGTGTAATTTCCCCTCACCCTGGCTTTCTTTGTGTAAGTGTGGCTCTCCCTCTGATCCACTCCATCAGCTTTTACTTGCATGTGAGGATTGGGTCCCCACAGAGACGCTCAGTGAGGACTGATTGCTCTATGGGCAGTGCCCAGTGCTGGGCTCTGGGAATACAAGGATGGAATTAAACAAACATCTGTGAAGGGCATTTTGCCAGATGCTGGGGTCACATAGATAAAGCCAAAATAGCCCTTAGTCCAAACCTCAGGGAGCTTACAATCTACTGGGGGCAGGGTGGGGGAGGATCATCCAAATTAAGTAAAAATATATACAGAATTTCAAAGTAATTTCAATGGGGAGAAAGAGTGCTAATTACTAGAGGATGAGGTTCAATCAAAGAAGGGCAACCCTAGTCCCTGAGGAGCTTATAGTCTAAGAGGGATATGTAATACAAGGGAGAATATGATTGAGCCAGAGATAAATTTCAGCTGGGAGAATCAGGGAACACTTCATGGGGGAAATAGCACCCGAGTGAAGGATTTTAAAAAAGGAAGGAACTTCAGTGGAACAAAGGCAGTGAGATGGAAGTGGATTTACAGCTCAGAGGCATTCCTTTGGATGTATGGAGTAGTCTGGTTTTACCTGGAATGTTTTGTACATGAAAAGGGAATAATTTGAGATGTCTGGACAAGTAGGTTGGAGTTGCATGTCAGTGGTTGAGTTTATATTTGATTTTGGTAGGCCATTGGAAGCCACAAAGGTTTTTTAGTAGAGGAATAATGTGAGATTAAGAAGTAATGGGAGAATGGGGAGCAGCTAGATGGTTCAGGGGATAGAAAGCCAGACCAACAGAAGTGAGATTCTGGAGGCTTCAAATCTGGCCTCAGATACTTCCTTGCTGTGTGGCCCTGGGCAAGTCATTTAACCCCCATTGCCAAGCCCCTACCAGTCTTCTG
Source organism: Gracilinanus agilis (assembly GCF_016433145.1). Taxonomy (NCBI): domain Eukaryota; kingdom Metazoa; phylum Chordata; class Mammalia; order Didelphimorphia; family Didelphidae; genus Gracilinanus; species Gracilinanus agilis. The sequence continues at coordinate 424,480,262 of NC_058131.1, read as the reverse complement.
CCTTGGAAACAATACAAAGTATTGATTCTAAGACAAAAGGTAAGGGTTTAAAAAAATGAAGTAATTCAGAGGGAGCTGCTAGATGGCTCAGGTGAGACAGAGATAGAGAAACAGAGACTGAAAGAGGGAGAAGAGAGAGGGGGGCGGGAGGGAGGAGGCCTGGAAATAGGAGATACTGAGTTCAAATCTAGCCCCAGATGAAATTCCTATCTGCATGGCTCTGTACAAGTGATTTAACCTCAATTGCCTAGCCTTTATCTCTCTCCTAACTTGGAACTGATACTTAGTAATGATCCTAAGGCAGAAGGAAAGGGTTTTTTTTTTTAAAGTAATTTGTAGATTATCAATTGGAGAAAGTGAGATTGGTGGCTAGGATACCAATTAGAAAGCTGTTATGAGACACCTCAGCACTTCGAAGTAGGGTCCATACTAGGATGACGGCAATGAGGATGGAGAGATGTATAAAAAACAATGTTGAGGAAGGATTCAGAAGATTTGCTGCTTGATTGAATATGTGAGATGAGGAAAGATAACTCTAGCTTGAATGTTGGAGAAGATTGCAGTGTCTACAAAAGAGAGAGTTGGGAGAAAAGGCAGATTTGGGGAATGGAGGAAATGGATTTAGTTCTTGACTTGTTGACTTTGAGACACCAATAGAAGGCGGAGGTGGTCATGAAGACTTAGGGTTGGATATATAGATTTGGGAATTAATGAGATTACCAAGGGAGAGAGTATAAAGGGAAAGAAGGTTCAGGACAGAACCTTGGAAGACACCTACAGCAAAAGGGAGAAAGAAGGTGAATCAGCTCAAACTGACTCTGGAGATCCAGTTATTAAACTTTCAGAGTGAACATTTACATTTCAGAAATTGGCAAATGTCCCCAAACAGGACTTGATTTGTTGTTTTGCTGAATTGTCTAGACTTAATAAAGTGTTAGAAAAAATGTTAATAATTCAGATTAAATTGAAAATGCATCTTACATACATATTTTTTAGAGCAAGTTTTCAACCTGAGAAGAACTATGGAAGTACAGTGTCATGTAAGCCAAGGAATAATGATGATGACCATAGCTCATATTTGGATGACATTTTCATGTTTACAAAGCACTTTTTCTCTCCACAGTTCTGTGAAAGAGGTAAGGAAGGATTATTGCCAATTTTACAAATGAGGAAACTGAAAGGGGAAGGGATTTATTCTTGATCACATGCAAGGGTAAGATTGGGACTTTTCACTTTTGGGGTTGCCTCTCTAGCAATGCCAGATTCTCCCAGACAGATGGCTCAGCTATACAGGATCACGCAGGAGGCTCAAGGAGATGGTTCAATCAGGTTACAGGGAAGCATATAGGATGGAGAAGTCCAGATATACCAAAGCCAGTAAAGGAAGGTATCCAGTCCTTTCCAGGTAAAGAGAGAATGAATTCTCCAGCACAAGCTAACTGACTCTTTCCAGTAGAATTCTAGAATTTCTTACTCTGCTTTCCCATACCTTTGCCCTCTGCACACACACACACACACATAACTTTACTTGTAACAATAGATATGTAAGTGGAAATTAATATGAGAAAGGAGAAAACAGTAGCAACTGAGCTGAACCTTGAAGAAAGCTAGGGATTCCTGTAGAGGTAAGGTGGAGAAAATACAGTTCAGCCATGGGGAACACTGTAAAAAAATGTGGAAGCAGGGGATAGAATGCTGAGCTGAAGAACTAGTAGACACATTTAGCTAGACTATAGATTTTACAGAAGGGAATAATATGAAATGAATCTGGAAAGGTTAATGGGAACCAGATTATAGAAGGCTTTCAAAGACAGGTTTTGTATTTTATGCTAGAGGCAATAGGGAGCTACTGAAGGTTCTGAGCAGAGGAGAAGAATGCTCAGGCTATGTCTTCAGAAGCTTATTTTGGCAGTTTGAGGAAGATGGGTCAGATAGTAGCGAGACTGGAATCAGGGAGATCAGGTAGAGGTGGCTATTAGAAGAATCCAAGGGAGAGACAAAGAGGGCCTGAACTGGGCTGGTGGCCCTGTGACTGGAGGGAGTGGGGCAGATCAGAAGGATTTCTGGAGGTAGAATTGATAACTTAGCAATTGATCATATGGGTATGAGCAGAGGAAAGAGTTAAGGTTGCAAACTGGGTAACTGAAATAATTGTTATGCTCAATAGAAATAGGAGAATTTGGCAAAGGGGAAGGTTTGGGATAATTGGGGGAGCTAAGTTTCATTTGGACATTTATTTTGAGATATTAATGGGACAGAGCAGCTAGGTGGCACAATGGATAGAGTGCCACTGGGCCTGGAATCAGGAAGACTCATCTTCCTGAGTTCAAATCTGTCCTTAGACTAGCTGTGAGATCCTGAGCAAGTCATTTAACCCTGTTTGCCTTGGTTTCCTCATCTATCAAATGAACTCCAGAAGGAAATGGCAAATTACTCCATTATCTTTGCCAAGAAAACCCCAAAAGGGATCAGACATGACTGAAAAAAGGCTGAAACAACAACCAATAAGACATCGAGACAAAGATATCCAGCAGGCTATTGTTGGCTTTGGCAGTCATTTTCATAGAGGCGATAATGGAACCCTAGGAAACTGGTGAGATCCATAAGAGAAAAAGTATGAAGATAGAAGGGAAGAGAACCCAAGCTGGGGCCTTGGGGGGGCACTCCCACTTGGGTGGGAGATCAGCGATGAGCCAGCAAAGGAAGTGAAAGAGGGGTCATAAAGACAGAAAAAGAACCAAGAGAACACAATGTCATGGAACCAAGGGAAGAGAGAATACGCAGGGAGATAGCACAATCCACAGTGTTCAAAGCTGCTGAGGATCATTCAACGTGATTCAGTTAAATATTGATTAAGCATTTAATATATACAGTGCCTTATGCTGTAATACTAAAGCTTATACACACATACAAACATAGTCTATGCCCTCAAGGAGGCCATATGGCATGCACAATATTGATATCTATAATAAAAAGTGTAAAGGGCAAAGGAAAGGCCCAGACAAAATACTCTAGGAAAACTAGAAGAGGGAGACATTACTTTCAGTTGGGAGGATCAGGGTAAGTTTCATGGAGGAGCTGATAGCTGAGATGGGCCTTGAAAGGAGAGAAGGATTTCGACAGGCAGAGATGCAAAGGGAGTGTGTTTCAGGCATGGGGGAATGGCCCTCAACATGGCTTCGGGATAGGAAGGCAAGGTGAGATCAGGGAAGTGTGTGCAGCTCTAGCTAGTTGGAATGTGGAGGCGAGGAGAGTGAAAAGTCTGGAAAGATAGGCTGGAACCAGATGGTAGAGCGTTTTAAATGCCAGAATAAAGGGGTTTGTTTTGAGGCCTAAAAGTAGTCTGTCTCATCCCCTGAAACTTCTGCCTATTGCCCTGGCCCTACATTCTGGGGTCAAGCAGGACACATCTCAGCCCTCCTCTACAAGAGAGTATGGCAAATATTTGAAAATAGAGATCATGACTTGCCTTCCCTTTCCCCTCTCCTGCCCTAACTCCAATTCCAAATGTTCTTTCCTCCTGGCTAGACAACTCAAGTTATTTAAAATAATTCTCCTATGTTATAATAACAATAACTAGCATTTACATAGCATTTTAATGGGTCTAAAGCAGTTAAAAATATTGTCATTTAATCTGCACAACGATTTTGTAAGATAGGTGATATTATTACCCTTAGTTTACTGATGAATAAACTGAGGCTGGGAGGTTGTGATTTGAGCAGGACCACATAGGCAGTTTGTTTCTGAGACAGGATTTGAACTCATGTCTTCCTAAATCCTAGTCCAGAGCTCTAACCCCAATGTCACCTAGTTTCTGCTTCTTCATGCTAGATGACCTTCTCTGGATACGTTTTGGCTTGATGATGTCCTTTCTAAAATATGGCCCTATAAATGAACACAACACTTCAGAGAGGTGACCAGGGCCATAGATAGAACTGGACTCAATGATGAAATGGTGATGGGAGCCAAAGGGGGACGTAGGACTCCCCAGACTAAGTCCCAACCCTCGACCTCAGGCTAAGCCATTAGCCTTTTCCTAAACACGCCCTTGGTCACTAGAAGGACTGACTCTTTGTATTTACATAACACATTCCCCATATCTAGAAAGAATTTCTTCTCATATATCTATCTTTCATATTCCCTCCCTTCTAGGCTCTGCTTAAGTGTTAGATCCTCTATTCATCCTTCTCTTGACCTCTTCCCCCCTACCCTGTTCTATATATTCCTAAACTTCATTATCTGGTATTTCCTTTACTCCCTTGTCTTCCTACCTTGTATATATGTGTTTGGGTCCTATTGCTGATACCCTTTCCACATATCTTCCAGTAGAATGTAAACTCAAGTACAGAGGTTTAAGTATCTGTCTTGTATTTATTCTCTCTCTGACTCTGTCTCTCCTTTAATGGTAATTTCTGAACAGATGACTCAAAGATATATATATAGTCCCAGTATCTCTCCTGAACTCCAGCTTTCTATCAACTGCCATTAGATATTTCAGACATCTCAATCCAAAATAGAGCTCATTCATTATCTCTCCACCCAAACCCACCTTTCTACTGAACTTTCCTATTTCTGTAGAAGAAACCACCATTCTTTTAGTCCCTTAGTATGAACTTTGGTACTATTTCAAATTCTCACTCTCCCTAGTCCCATCTATCCAATCAGTTGCCAAATCTTGCCATTTCTATTCCCACAATGTCTTCCTTCTTGGTATTTATACAGTCATCACCTTAGTTTAGGACCTTATCAGTTTTCATGGCTACTATTTCAATTATGTGGACCTCAATTCTCTTCCCTACTCTAATTTATCCTCCATACAGCTGCCAGAGTGATTTCCCTTAAGCACAAATTGTGCCATTATCACTCTTCTTTTCCTTTTTTTTTTTTAACCTTTTCCTTCAATCTTAGAATCAATACTGTGTATTGGTTCCAAGACAGAAGAGCAATAAGGACTAGGTAACGGAGGTTAAGTGACTTGCCCAGGGTCACAGAGGTAGGAAGTGTCTGAGGCCATATTGGAACCTAGCACCTCCTGTCTCTGGACCTGGCTCTCAATCCATTGAGCTACCTCATGGCTGTCCTCACTCTTCTTTTCACTAAATTCCAGTGGCTCCCTATTGTCTCTAGGATCAAATGTAAAGTCTACTATTTGGCTTTTAAAGTCTTTCACAAAGCAAGTCTCCAAGACTATAAAGGACTCGTGATGAAAATGTTCTCTACCACCAAATAAGGAACTGTTGGAATCTGAGTGTAGATTAAAGCATTCCATCTTTCTTTTTATTTCCTTCATGAAATTTCTATTGTATGTGTAATATCTATCTTCTATCATGACGTGAAGAAAATGGAAATATGTATTGCATGAAAGTACGGGTATAATCTATATCAGACTACTTACTTCCCTAGAGAGGGCGGGGAAGGGGGAGAGAAAGAGAAAATCTGAATTCCAAAATGTCAGAAAACACTTGTGAAAAATCGTTTCTACATGTAACAGAAAAAACCCCAAAAAGAATATTGAAGAAAAATAGAGTCCTTTACAAATTGTCCTCTGTATTAATTACACATCTTGAACCTTTGGACTCCATCTCCCAGAATTCTTTTTTATTACCCAGCACCCTTTTCCCTTTTATCCCCAAATTATTGCAATTTAAAAGTTGGTAATGTTTAAAATGATCCCTTTGGGGAGACTGGTATCCCAAAAGGATCCCAAAAGGGGGGAATGTATAGTTTGGAAATCTTGTACCCTTGGACTTCATCTCCCAGCATTCCTTTCTCTGTGCCCCTACATCTGCATCTTCACATGTTGTTTATAAGTTTATAAGTTTGCTGTACTAAGGATTCAAAGTAAAAACAGCTGAAGGGGCTGTTCATTTTTTACTTTGAATCCTTAGTACCATGTTCAGCACATAGTAGGTCCTTAGTAAATATTTTTTGATTAATTAATACGGGAGAGTTAGAAGAGACATTAGGAAGAGAAACAAGACATTAGGGGAGGTAACAGGATAACAGTGCTATCTAGACACAATGTACTACAGGGTGGGGTACATAGTACATTATGGGAGATATAGGGTATTACGGGAAGCATAGTCCATTGGTGGGGGTTAGAGGACATTGGGAGGATACATGGTGCCATGGGAACACTGGACCTTATGGGAGGAATTGGACATTATCAGATAAGAGATCAGGATGTAATGGGATACAGGGCATTAAAGAAGACATGGAATTCAGACCTAGAGATGGGAGGTCCTGGGTTCAAATGTGACTGCAGACACTTCCTAGTTACTATGTGACTGGGGGAAAGTCACTTAACCCCCACTGCCTAGCCCTAACCACTCTTCTGCCTCAGAACCAATACATGGTATTGGTTCTAAGACAGAAGGTAAGGGTTAAAAAAAAGACTTGGAATTAAAGGAAGCCACAGGTGGCTAGAGGAGACAAAGGCATTAGGAGAAGTACAGTGTGTAAGGGGAGACATATGGCATTAAGAAAGACACAGGGTGATTATGGAAATATAGAGCAGAAGAGAGGCATAGGCTACTTGGGCAAGAACATAGTGTTACAGGAGGCACAGGGTGTTAAGTGAATTACAGGGCATTAGGTGTTACTTAGGGTGCCTTTTCAAGGATGGGGGAGGTTCATAGGGTGTTTGGAAAGGCACAGGGCATTAGGGAGGACAAAGAGTACACACATGTACTACAGGCCTTTTGTGAAAACGGAGTTAAAAGTATGCAGGATTTCATCTGAGACAAATTAAGGAAGATATGACATTAGGGGAAGGATTTGAGGACATACAGAGTTTTCTCCAAGTGGCAAGTGGCATTTTGAGAAGCTCAAGACATCATGAATATGGGACATTTGGGGAGATAAAGTCTGAGGAGACAGATAACATTAGTGAAATCATGGATGTTAGGGTATATGAACATTCAAGGAAACATTGGATATGAAGGGTAACACAGGGTGTGAAGGAAGCATCCTTTATGCTGTTCTTAAAGAAAGCTTAAAGTGTTTGCCAAGACCCAGAGCTTAGATGAAGTATGTACAAGGTGTGAAGGAGACAAAGGGCATAACAGGAGGAATACACAAAGCAGGTGAGGAGATAGGAGTCAGTATGAGGAACATCTAATCCTCCCCCTCTCATTCTATAACTGAAGAAACTAAGGAGGGCAGCAGGTGAATGATTTGCCAATGTCGTCTAGGAATTAGATGGCAGATTAAATCTATATCCAGTGATCTTTGCTCAGTCATCCAAAGGGCACCAGGAAAGGTCTCAAGCAGTAAGGGAGGCACAGGGTACCAGGGGTGACAATTATTAGGGGAAACCATTGGCTGTTAGAAGAGATGTAGAGTCTGAGGAGAAGCAGAAGACTTCAGTCGAAGGTAAGTTCTTCAAGGGCAGGAACTCTTTCTATTTTTGTGTTAAGATCTCCAGCATGTAGAACATTTTTGTATACAGTAGTCATTTAACAAGTATTTGCTGATGTAACCATGGAAAAAGATTCTAAATTTAAAAAAGGAAAAAAAAGAATAAAGGAGGAAAATGACTATTGAAACCTGAAAAAAACCCCACAAATATTTGCTGAATACATGAATTAGGGGAGACCTAAGAGGTTTAGTGGAACACAAGGTGATAGGAGAGGCACTGGGTAATAGGGGAAACAAAAGAATCAGGGGCCACAATTGAATTTAATTCTATAAATGTTTATTAAGTATCTATTTTGTTCTTGGACTATGTTAAATGTTGATATATAAAGACAAAGTTGAAAGAGTCTCTGCCCTTAGGAAGCTTAGATTCTGCTAGGGTGGATTGGGGGATACAGCATCTACACAGGTAAAGTCAGGGTAATTTGAGGAGAAAAAGAACACTCTTTCCTGAGGGGGAGTGGGGACCTTCAGGGAAGGTTTTCTAGAGGAGGTGGAAGCTGACCTGAATTGGAGGGAATTCTTAGAGATAAAGGTGAAGGTGGGGGTGGAGGAGTATATTCCAGGCACAGGAGAAAAGTGCAAAATGTATGGAGGTGGAAGAAAAGGCTGCACTGGGTCTATCTGGGCCAGTTGCAGTCTACAGTATATCATGGGGGAAAATGCCAAATGAGCCAGAAAAAAGTAGGTTGGAGCCTGATTATGGGGGTGGGAGGTGTTGTTAGAGGAATTCTTATTTTATTTTGGGGGCCATAGGGAACCAATGGAAGATATTGAATGTGGCCTCATATGTGCCTTGGGAAGATCATTTTGGCAATTGTGTGGAAGATGGATTCGGGAGGGGAAAAGTTTGAAAGGTAGGAAGTCAATTATAATAGACTAGGTGCTGAAGGCCTGAAATGAGGTAACATTTAAAAAAACAAACAAACCTTTATTTTCTGTTAAGACAGAAGAGCAGCAAGGGCTAGGCAATTGGGGTTAAATGACTTGCCCAGGGTCACACACAATTAGGAAGTTTCTGAGACCAGATTTGAACCCATGGCCTCCTGACTCCAAGCCTGGCATTCACTGTACTATGTTCCTGCCTTTTAAATGAAGAGAACTGAACAGACATGGCTATTTTTAGGACATGGTGATCATGGAAGCAGGATGACTCTGAGGGGGCAAACCTGGGTGACTGGGTGCCCTCAACAGAATCAGGAAATTTGGGTCAGGTGGGGCAAGAACTTCATTTTGGATGTGCTGAAATTGTGTTGGGACTCTTTAGTGGAGATGTTCAGTAGGCACTTGGCAAAACTGGACTAGAGTTCTGCACGAGGGGATGGTTTGGGGTTAGACATAAAAACTTGGGGTCATTCTCAGAGAGGAGCAGATGAGCTCATTAAGGAAATTTAATAGGACAAAAGAAGATGACCCAGGCAGAACATTTTTCTCAGAACCCCCTGCAATGAGCATTACAAGGATCACTCCCATTTTACAGATTAAACTAGGAAGCCCACAGAGATTAAATGACTTGTCCAAGGTCTTATGGATAATACATTTCACACGAAGGATTGGTGGAAATGAGAATGCCCAGGATATTGAAAAGGGTGGAAGTAAGGTAGCACAGACTGTGGAAGGGGCAGATTAGGAGGACTGAGAGTGGCATAGGACAAGATAATGCCTCAGGGGGATGCCCTTTGATTGGGGAATGGCTGAACAAATTGTGGTATCTGATGATGATGGAATATTATTGTGCTTAAAGGAATAATGAACTGGAGGAATTCCATGTGAACTGGAACGACTTCCAGGAACTGATGAAGCAGAACTGGTGAAAGGAGCAGAAGCAGGAGAACATTATACATGGAGACGGATACATTGTGGTAAAACTGAATGTAATGGACTTCTCTACTAGCAGCAATGCAATGATCCAGGACAATTCTGAAGGACTTATGAGAAAGAATGCTATCCACATCCAGAGAAAGAACCGTGGGAGCAGAAACCCAGAAGAAAAACAACTGCTTGAGCACAAGGTTCAATGGGATATGATTGGGGATGTAGACTCTAAACGATCACCCTAGTGCAAATATCAATAATATGGAAATAGGTCCTGATTAATGACACATGTAAAACCCAGTGAAATTGCTCAAACAAGAGGGGGAGTGGGAGGAGGGGAGAGAAAGAACATGAATCATGTGACCATGGAAAAATATCCTAAATTAGTTAATTAAATAAATAAACTTAAAAAAAAAGATAATGCCTCAGGGAAGGTAAAGGCCATCAGCAAAGGCCCAAGCGAGGCTTGATTTAAACACAAAAAAGTTAGAGGTAGAAAGAGGAGTTATGGGATACACAGGTTTTTACAGGCATATATGTGTGTGTGTGTGTGTGTTTATGCATATACATGTGCAGAATTCATGACAAAGGACATTTGCATAAATAAAGCTTGTAGCTCAAACCTGGGGTCAAGAGGACCTGGGGCTGGGCCATCAGGTCCAACCCTCTGCTTCGGGCAAGCTTAGGGCACCCACAGCATAGCCTTAAATAACTGCCAGGCAGAGCCAATGAGACTGAAGGAGCTTTTCTAAAAATGGCCAGATTGGACCCAGCAGCTGGGGCTCAGGCCAGTCACATGCAGGTCTAGAATTAGAATCACCCTCCTCCCTCCAGCAGGCCCATGAGCCGGAGGAGGGGCGAAGGCAGTACTGGGGGTCCCTAGTCCTGTTTATAGGAAGCTCTGAGCCCAGCACAGAGATGGGAGATGTAATGTATTTCTCAACTCGCTTCCTGTCACATGTATGGCCCTGGGCAAGCCTCTTAACTTCTCTGGGCCTCAGTTTCCTCATCTGTAAAATGGGGGGAATGAAATGAGATGGTCCCTTCTGGTTCTAAATAAGAGACCAGATAGTATATAGCCCTCCCAGGGTATGATAGAAGGAGCCCTTGTCTTAAGACTCAGGGATGTAAGTATGAATGTTACGTCCATCAATGTGTGACTTTAGGCAAATCATTTTCCGTTTCTGGGCTCCAATTTGCTTATGTGAGAATGGAGTAAACATTCCCACTCCCTCCTTCAGAGGGTTGTGGTGAAGAAAGTACTTTGTAAGCTATTATGGAGGTGAAAAATTGAAAAATTCACCTCCACACTATGAAGCACCATGGAAAAGGGAACTTTAATCCCTCACTCCCATTCTCCCTACCTTTGGATATGTATTTTTTAACCTTTACTTTCTGTCTTAGAAACAACTCTAAGACAGAAGGGCAGGGGCTAGGCAAACAGGGTTAAGTGTCTTGTTCAGGATCACACAGCTAGGAAGTGCCTTAGTTAAGATTTGAACCCGAGTCCTCTCAACTCCAGGCCTGGCGTTCTGTCCACTGTGCCACCTAGCTGCTCTTGCCTCTGGGGATTTATATCTTTTCTCCCTTCCAAGATGACTCTGACTTGAACTTACTGTATGGCCTCAGACAAGTCATATCCTGTCTCTGGGTCCAAGTTTCTTCATCTCCTTGATTTCTAAGATCTATCTAGTTCTGACACTGAGTTTAAAAAGACATATTAGGAGGTTCTCTCTTCTCAGGAACCAGAGAAGGCCCTGAAAAAGTCCAAAGAGGATAAAGACTGGACCTAGGAGTTCAATGATACAGAAAAATTCTATCAACTCTAAGTTATAGGGAGGTAGATTTCTTTTTGGGTCATGAGGGGATGTAGTAGATGAGCACCAGGTCTGGAGGCAGGAAGACCAAAGTTCAAATCTAGCCTCGCATACTTACTAGCTGTGTGACTCTGCTCAAAATCCTGTTTGCCTCAGTTTTCTCATCTGCAAAATGAGCTGGAGAAGGAAATGGCAGACCCTTCCAGTATCTATGCCTAGAATATCCCAGATGGGGTCATGAAGAGTTAGACATGATTGAAAAATGACTAAACTACAACAAAGTTTCATTTCAGTGCAAGGGAAAAAGATAGGAGCTGGTCCCATGATTTACAGACTGTTCCTTGAGTGTACTGGGAACTCCTGAGTTCCCTCCCAATGTAGGTTCTCACTTGGTCTGCAATTTATATTCTTAAGAGTTGCCTAGAGGATCACATGCACTTGTACACACACACACACACACACACACACACACACACACACACACACACAGCCAGAGTCAGAGAAAGGAGTTGATCCCAGATCTTCCTGGGTCCAAGATCAGCTTGCCACTGGTTTGCCACAGTGCCTCTAATCTATAGAACAAGACCTGGTTCTCCACAGATAAGGAGACACTCACAGATAAAAGAGACACCAACACTCAAAGGAGAGACAAATGGAATTACAGATGCATGAATTTTAAAGAAGAGGGCCAAGATTATGCTTTCAAAAAAAAAAACAAAAACCCAGTGGGTCAGGCCAGACAGGTCCACCAGCACTAGAGGTGTGATAATTAGATTAAGTCTACACTGCCCATCTTTAGATTTAATAACAAAAGGTGAGAACATCTTGAATTTTTGGGAGGTATGTAACCCACATGTGCTAGAGTGGGTGACCAATCAGAATCGACTGACTGTCCCCTAGGCAGTCCTAAGAGAAGTGTCTGTTGTGATTGGACACGCAAACTAGGAGGAAGGCACAGGAAGTGAAGCATAAGTGACCCCTTTAAAAGAGAGTTGAGTGAGTCAGAAGTCTTGTGGCTGGGGAAGGAGCTCTGCTGGTTCTTGGAGGAGTGCTGGCTGGGACGCTGAGACTTTGGTGAGATTGCTCTTAATATCTTCTTTGGAATTCCACATGGTGAGTTTAAGGACTGAATCTTCCTGAACTTCTCTTAAGAAACTTCCCTTTAATAGACTCTATGACTGAAGCTTTTGCTTCAATCACCTCCCCCCACCCCCTCAGCCTCTGGCCCACCTGGATTAATTAGAGGATCATAATAATTTACCTACTGTCTTAGATTCTTATTTCCTTATTTCTTCTACCTCTTTTCTATTGTAAATAAATAATACTGCTGTTAACTGTGGCCTCGAACAAATTCATTTTTATTGGGGGTGAGGGGGGCATCAAAGTGGACAGTCTGACCCATGCAGGACAGTTATTTGGGAGAGGAGATGGCTGTTCCCACTCAAGATTGTGGGTAACCTGGGGTTCCCTAGTGATATCCTGGGGGTTGGTACCACATCCCTCAGTCCCTAGCTGCTAGTGTCTTCCCCTCACTAGTTATGGCTCTGTGGTGAAAACTTCCATGGATGAGAAGAATAAGTCCCTAATATTCTGGGGGTGGGGAATGTGCCTTTTATTACCACTAAGCCCTCCCTGTCCCCTAGATAGTGATCCTCAAAAACTGCAGGAGGTCTGCAGGGGAATTGGGCTTTGGGCTGTGAGGAAGAAAAGGTTTGTGGCTGGGAACTATTAAGCCATCGACCTCCATAGCCAAGGCCATGAGAAGACATTCCCTCTCTCTACCACCTGCAGGTGTGGCCTGGTTGGAGGCCAAATGGATCAGTTCACTTTGTCTTAATGAGATTTGACACGTGCTCCATTGAATAAAGGAAGAGGTAAACATTTTTATTTCTTAGAATAATTTTGAAGGAATATGTGGCCAATGTGGTGGGGGCCACAGACACAGAACTCTAAACATCAGGCCATATTCAGACTGTTCCCCCTACCAGTTTCTTCCCCAATCCCTCTGACTCTTCCTTAGACAGACTGGATGTTGACTTTCCTATGGTCAATGGCTTTCCATCAACTGAGGCTTCCACATCCAGTTACTCTGAGTTAAAAAAATGAAATTTGCTACTCAGTGTCTCAATAGTGCCAGCTGGGAGAGATGATGGCAAGAGGGCAGGGAAGGAAGTGAAGGAAGTCTTAGTTCTAGGTTGGCTGGAACTCATCCAGAATGGGGTGTCAGATCTCTCTAATCCCCATCTCCTAACTACTCTTGCCTCCCCAAGCCACTCCATCCTTTTTTAATAATAAAGAGGACGTTGGCTGCCATTCTTAGACAGCATCCAGATCAGTCAAATGATCTAAGAAACAAAATCCACTTCTAATTTAGGACAGTCCTCAATATGTCAGTTACTCTCCCTGAGCCTCGGTTTCCTCATCTGCCAAACAGGAATAATACTTGCACTTTATCCCTCACAAGGCTATTGTGGGAAGTGCTCTGTAAACATTAATGCACTATAGATATGAGAATTATTTGTTATTTCTATTCCAAAGGAATGACTATTTACAAAACAATACATGCCAGAGAGTAAAATCTAGGATTGTTAACCAGGAAGGTCAGAGGCATCTCGTGAAACTGGTAAATCTTTTAACTGCCCCATTGCCACTGCACATGGAAACTCACTGGACATCTGTCCCCAAAGCATTTGCCCCACCCAGGGGTACTTATGAAAAAGATAGTGATTGGGAGGGGATATGGAGGACCCTGGGCTTTGGTCTGGGGTATGGGTAGGCTTGCTAGTTTAATTGGGCCATAATGGGTCTGGGATTGGGTCCCACTATCCAAATGAGATGGAGGCTAGAGCACTCATCTCTAGCTGCCATCCAAACCAGAAAGAAGCTGCCAGGAATTGTCCTGTGGATCCAAGGCAAGTTCTGTCCACCACCTCCTCCCAAGTCTGGGGTGCCATTGTTTAGCAAGCTCAGTAGACATTGCCCTGGGTCCCACTTATATAAGGCACTGAGATCTAGGGTCTCTAGTCCCCAGCCTAGAACTTCCAAGGAAGAGGAGTATCTGTCCCTGAAATGCTCCATCTGCCCTCCCACCCCACTCCCCTGTGGTACAAGTGTCTTCAGTCCCAGGAGTCCACTGCAGCAGAGGACATGCATGAAGTCAGCCTCTGTCTCCAATCTTCCTTATTTGGCTTTGGGCTTGGGCCTGAGACCTGTAGGGAAGGGAGAAGAATAGATAGTTTTGTTAAGAGGGATCCTCCTTTTCTTTCCGTCCTCATGCCACAGAGCTGTCCACATCCTAAGGGGGCACAGGATGGACTGCAGTGGGGAAAGACCCCTGTTAGTGGGAATCTCAGCCAGGGAGAAAGGGGCACAAGGACACTGCTCGGGATCTACGCACCTCCGACTCTGCTTTAGCCTGAACAAATGGCTTCACAATTTTCCAGCAAAAATCTGAGTGCAATTTCATTTAGCCTTGGATTGTTTTACTTTCCTTTCTTAGGAGGATAGGAAGGGACCTTAGAGATCACTGAATCCTGCCCCTATATTTTACTGAGGAGAATGAGTCTTAGGAAAGGGAAAAGACTTTCTCAAGGTCACACAGTCAGTATCAGTGCTGAGATTCAAACCCAGATCTCAAGTATATAGTGGAACAAAGCACTAGGTTTAGATTTAGAGGACCTGAGTTCAAATCATGGCCTTGCTACTTACCACTTCTGTGACCCTGGGCAAGTCATGATCTCTTGAGGTCTCAGTTTCTAAAGTGAATCCATTTAATAAAGCTTAGCAGTAATAGGCTAGGAGAGAAAGACTAGCCTATTGGTGGACCTGGAGTTGCATCTGCCCCAGTACAGGAAAGGCACAGTCAGCAAAAGCGAGACCAATGGTTACCTTAACATGGGAATGTTGGCATTTTAAGATAACCAGCAATCTTTCCTCATCTGGGGAGGAAGAAAGGGGAGAAGATAAGGAAGGAGGGGGGACGGACAGGGAAGAAGAGTCCAACCGGCCACTAACAGCATGTCTGCCACCAGTAGAGAAGCCTGCCAGCTCCCAGGGGAGAAGCACCACATTAGCGAAGAGTTGTCGACACAGGACTGGGGGAGAGCATCGGCCCACCATGGCCACCCAGGTTAGTCGACAAGAAGCATCTTTGGCCACATACCTACCTTACTGGACCACACAAGGCCATTTTGTTTTAACATCTCCAGAATCAGAATCAACCTCTGCTTTTGAATAAAAGACACATGAGATACCTTGTCACACAGAGCCAAAAAAAGGGTACTTGTAGTTCTATCTGTCTGAGAAGGTGAACTCCCAGAGGGCAGAGACATGGGGGGAGAAAAATATGGGGCTCTACACCAGTGATGTTAAACTCAAAGAGAAATGGGGTCACAAATCCTCATATAAGCATCCCCACTGGCTATGGATTGACTTAATTTTAACATGTAATATTATCTATGTTTTATTTGATTTTTATTCTATCCCATTTTAACTGGCTCAGACAGTACTTGGGAGTGTTATGGGCACCTCTGCTCTACACTATTCAATAATTAGTCGATAAACATTTACTTAATGGCTGCCAGTTCTTGGCCCCGTGGATAGCTCGAGTTTGGTTTTTTGGTTTTTTTTCCAGCCTAGGAAACTAGGAACTGCTCTGGAGAGCAGTTTACCACTGATACTTATGTAGGTTGGTGTGTGAGTCAGTCCTGGATATACACTGAGATTTGGAAAGCACCTTACCTGGCACCTGAGGCTTGCAATAATCCTGTGAGTGAAGTAATGAATAGAGTACATTGGCATTTTCACTTTACAAATGAGGAAACTGATCTAGGGAAGTGTCTGAGATGGGTTAGAACCCAGAGCTTCTTGACCCCAAGTCCATCGTGTGTGTGTTTGTGTGTGTGTGTGTGTGTGTGTGTGTGTGTGCATGTGTACACATGCACATGCATGTGTTTGTATAGTCCCTTCCCACCGAGAGAGAGATATGAGAATTTCAGCCAAGAATTCCTATCTGAGAGATAAGGGAAGGTGACTGAAGGTAAGAATTAATATTAGGTGTGGCATTGTCCTTCATGTATGAAAATGAAATTAATAATAGTATTTCTATAGTGGTTTAAGGTTTGTGAATTTCTTATTTGATTCTCACAACAACCCTGGGAAAGAGGTGCTGTCATTAGCCCCATTTTATAGAAGAGAAAACTGAGGCTAAGAGAAGTTATGTGACTTGCTCAGGGTCATGCTGCTAGTAAGTGCCTGAGGTAGGATCTGCACTCAGATCTTACTGATTCCAAGTCCAGCACTGTGCCACCTAGATAACTCACCAGGGGGAATGAATCAGTTTAACTGAGACCCCCACCACCCTGCGCTCTCTCTCTCTCTCTCTCTCTCTCTCTCAAAAGAAAAAAAAAGAAACCTGTATCTTCTATCTTAGAATCAATACATGTATTGGTTCCAAGGCAGAAGAGTGGTAAAGGCTAGGTAATGGAGGTTATGTGACTTGCCCAGGGTCACATAGTCAGGAAATGTCTGAGCTCACATTTGAACCCAAGACTTCTTATCTCTAGACCTGGCTCTCAATCCACTGAGCCATCTAGCCATTTACCTCCTCATTCATACTCTCTTGAGTATGGTCTTTTGTCACTAAAGATGTGTTTGTGGGAGGGCTGGCTGAGGTCTGATCTCAGTCTAGGGGTAGAGTCAGGGCTGTATTCTGGCTGAGCATCCAGCCCCAGGAAGACCAGGTATCACATGGTCATACCAGGACAAGAAGAACCATCATGAGCCACTTTGACTTAGTGGAGAGGCCTGGGAATAAACAAAAGAAGTTACCTTCATGGCTCCTAGAATGCCGCTTCTTCCTCCGTTTCCCAGATCCCTTCTTGGTACGCTCCTGAGATCGAGGGAGGGTCCCAGAGCCTGAGGAATCAGTAATAGCCTCTTCAGAGAAAGACCTGTCCAGAGATGTGTCTAGCACTGAGTCTGGGGCTGTGTCTTCTTCCTCCTCCTCTTCCTCTTCCCCCTCTGGAGGAGTTGGCTCTGCTTCCTCTGACCTCTGACAACTATTCTTGGGTCCCTCACTTGTTCTGCCGACCTGGTGCTCAGAAGCTTGATCTCCTGCTGTAGTGGCATCAACCTCACTTCCCATGCCTGTGCCCCCAGAGAAAGAGCCACTGGAAAACTTGATGGGTTTCAGAGCCTTGGAATCATCAAACTGTATAATACGAGGGTCATCAGGAAAGCTGGGCATTGGGGTGGAGACTTTGCTGCCCTCTGGGTTTCGGCAGCCAGAGCCACTGACTTCAGAGTGTCCTTTGGAAATTCCACCAGTAGACCCAGGCCCGTCTGGGTCGTCCTGGTCCCAGGTCTCTCCAACAGCAGCAGCAAGGTCAAAATCCTGCCCAGCGTTGGTGCCGCTGCCAGTGTCCTTTATGACTTCTGAGAATAAACACAGAGAAATATCAGGAAAGGCATAAGCACTCCAGAGGTGGAGATGGGCTAAATCACCCTTTCACCTGGTATATGAGCCTTCACTCATGTCATTCCTGTGTCCTGAAGATCCTCCTCTCTCTTTTCCCCATTCCCCATTTTTTGGCCCATCCTCCAAGGCCTAGCTTGAATGTCACTTTCTTTAGGAATCAGCCCTGACCGCTTTTAGCCCTCGCTAGCTGTTGTGGTTGTAAACTCAGGGGTCCCCACTTCACTTGGTTTCCATAAGGTATGCAATCACTGGCATCAGAATGTCCTCTGGGGAATCATCTTCAAAAATCAAAAATTTTTTCAAAAAAAACAAAACAAAACCTCAGGAGAATCAGAGGGGACCTTCAAGACCATATGGTTGAAGGGGCAGCTGGGTAGCTCAGTGGATTGAGAGTCAGGCCTAGAGACAGGAGGTCCTGGGTTCAATTATGGCCTCAGACACTTCCCAGCTGTGTGACCCTGGGCGAGTCACTTGACTCCCATTGCCCACCCTTACCACCAAGGAGCCAATACACAGAAGTTAAGGCTTTAAAACACACACACACACACACACACACACACACACACACACACACACACACACGACCATATGGTTGAATTTCCTTGTTTTACAGCTGAGGAAACTGAGGTCCAGAAGGGCTAGATGATTTGCCCAAGGTCATACAGGTAAGTTAGTGCTAAAGTCAGGATTGAAACCCAGTGCTCTGACTGGAGTTGGAATCTTTCCACTGTGTCATGTGATCCACAGCTAATTTTCAGAATTTGCAGGTAACAAGGTTGTGTGCTAGTGACTTGCCCATTCAGATTTGATTGGTGCTCCTCCCCTTTGAAGGGCACTTCCCTACAATCTCTTGTCACTGACATCCTCAGGACTGTGGAAAGACCCTGGGCAGGGAAGGAGTGGATAGGGCCTTAATGATAAAAATCATGATAGTAGATGGCCTTTATATAGCACTTATAAAACACAGTGCTTTACATTTGGTCCTCATGAGGTAGATGTTATTTTTATCTCCATTTTTACAGTGAAGGAAACTGAGGCATCAGGGGTTAAGTGACTGTCCCCAGGGTTGCATAGCTAGTTAGTATTTGAGGTGGGGTTTATACTTGAGTCTTCCTAGTTCCAAGTCCAGCATTCCCTCCACTTTGCCATTTAGCCGTCCATATTAGTGGAGTAAAACAAACAAACAAACAAACAAAACCCCAGAACAGTACAGAGCCAGGGTCAGACAAGCTGAGGGGCTATCAGTGCAAAGAAATGAGTCCAGGGCCAAGGCCAAAGTGGCATATATATCAGTCTGGAGTTGTCTGCTGGCAGAGTTCTCTATAGACCACAAGGAGGTAATTGTGGACAAACTCTCAGAGACATCATGGGCAGGCTGCTGACACCTGGGAGCCTGGCAGCTCTGCAGAGATGGAACACAGGTGAGCCGTCCTGCTGGAGCTCTAAAAGGAAAATGACTTGGACCCAGTCAGGGCCCTGGCTTTGAGACCAAAGCCCAGTGATGGTATTGGGTTCTATTCCCTTACTGCTTTTCTGGGTGAACTGTCCAGGTCCTTGAAGGTTCAGAACTCTAGTGGGGATGAGTCCTGTCTGGGCATTTCTAACAGAGAGCAAGGAAACTTTAGGGAGACCCAATAAGGCTTTTCTGCCTGACTGCAAGTTGTGCCAGCAGCCTGGGAAAGAGATTTTGTTGTTATTCAGTTTGTTCAGTTCTGTCTGCTTCTTTGTGGCCCCATTTGGGATTTTCTTGGCAAAGACACAGGAGTGCTTTGCTATTAATTTCCCTAGTTCAGGGTTAAGTTGACTTCCTCAGGGTCTACTAAGTATCTGAGGCCAGATTTGAACTCAGAAAGATAAGTTTTCCTGATTCCAGACCTGGCACCTATCCATTGCACCACCTACCTGCCCTAGCACTGTGAGGCAGGGCAAATGTAATGATCCTCATTTTACGGATAAGGAATCCAAAGCTCACAAGAGTGAAATGACTTGTCCATGGTCAAACATCTAGTAAGTGTCTGAGATCATATTTGAATTTAGAGAGATGATTCTTCCTGACACTGGGTCTGGCAACTCATTCTACTATGCCACCCAGCTGCCAGGAGAGAGAAAGTAATTGGTTAATCTCACTTGAAGGGCTGCTTATGATGACAGCCTGATCTCAGGTATGGTTTTTGATTCATTACTTGCTAAGTTTCGACTGAGATGTTTTCTTTTCTCCCAGTGAAGTTAGTTAAAATGATAGGGAATAACTGTTTTGGAGAAGATGTGGCTTCCTTCTTGCTCACTCTCTCCCTCTGTGTTCCCCTCCTATACCTTCCTCCTAATGACAGGGTAACCTTGAAGTTCAGAGAGGAATTCCTCATTAGAAGAGACAGGAAGTAGAAAAAACAACTCTTGCAGGACGGGCAGAAGTAGCAAAAATTCAAACAACCAACCTAGTTTTCTTGAGCTCTGCTGTGTCCAGTCCTAGATTCAGCTAGAGAAATAAAGACAGAGACTAGATGGGCAGCTAGGTGGCTCAGTGGACAGAAAACCAGGCCTGCAGAAGGAGGCTATGGGTTCCTACCTGACCTTATGTTTCCTAGATGTGTGACCCTGGGCAAGCCACTTAACACCCATTGCCTTAGCCCTTACTACTCTTCTGCCAATTCTTAGTAAGACAAAGTAAAAGTTTATAAAAAGGGATGGGAGAGAAAGAGCTAATGGAGTCATGTCTTACCAGCTTCTTTTTCCTTTGAGGTTTCAGTAGGGGCAGCTTTTAGGCCATTCTCTGAGTCCCCTTTGCCCTTGGCAGTCTTCCTCAGCTGGAAACCTTTCCTGATATCAGCCAGGAGAGCATCGATGACACACACTTCCTCCTGTTTCACAGCTCCTTTCCGAACTACAGAAATCCCAGAAGTCCCCCAGTCACCCCACAGATAAAGCCTGTCCAGCCCTGAGCACTATGAGGCCAAAAGAGTAGAAGATGTAGCTTCTGCCCTTTGGGAGCCCCAAGACTGAAGGGTTCGGAAAAGGAGGCATGACTTCTGCCATCCAGGAGCCCTCAAGAGGAAGAAGAGAATCTAAAAAGGATGTAAGGGCATTTAGAAAGAATATAAATAATTTCAAGTGACTAAGGTTGAACAGGATTGAAGGGCTGCTGGGATCTCTGGCAGAGTTATCGAAAGCCTAGCAGAATTAACCAGGGAGGACTTTCTGTAGCAGGTGAGCTTTGTAGGTATGACTTGGGAACCTTTGAATCTTAAGACTGAGTTGGAAAAACTGGGCTTGGGCTTGAAGAATAGTCAAAGGAGAGGATTCTTTTCTACCCCGTAGCCTAAGCTGATCTCTTGGCCCAGATACCCCATGGCCCTGACCCTTCTGCTTACTAATCTTGCCATCTTCCCCCCGGGGTCTTTTGGCTTCTTCAGCTTCCAGCTGCTTTTTCCTCTTCTCTGCTTTCACAGCCTGCTCTTTCCAGTCCTTGTTCTCCTAATAACAAAGAAGAGAGAAGTGCTTCTGTCAGTCACTGTGTCCCCAGGGTCCTGGACTATGAGTTTTGTCAGACATATATATTTATAGTATCCTGGAATGTCAGAATTCTTAGAGATCTCCTAGTTCAACATTTTCAGTTTCAGAAGAGGAAAATTAGGCCAAGAGAAGAAAGCACTTGGCCAAGGTCTCACAGCAAGTTAGTGAGTCTAAAACATGGGCCTTCTGACTCCTAGCCCTGTTCTTCCCTCCTTCACATGGCTATGTTTCTGTTCAGTTGTCTTGGTATTGCATACAAGCATGTCTATATGCTCATCAAAGATGGAAGGTTTCCTGAGAACAAAGACTCTGCAGTATGTTTAATTCTCTTGTGTCAATGTGACCCTGAAATACAGTAGGTACTTAAATGCTTGGAGGCAGCCGTTGCTCAGTGGTTAAGAGCACTCGACCTGGAGTCAGGTAGACCTGAGTTCAAATTCAGTCTCAGACACTTCCTAGCTGTATAATCTTGGACAAGTCACTTATCCTCAGGTCACCTGACAAAAAGATCCACTGATCTACTAGAGATGGAAATGGTAAACTACTCCAGTGTCCTTGCTAAGAAAAACTCATGGATAGCTATTGTGGGGTTACAAAGAGTCAGAGAGGACTGAACTATTGAACAACAACATTAAATGTATATTGACTGAGATGGGAAGGGATCTTATTTGCAAAGAGCTATCACGTGATTTCTCTAAGGGCAGACCATAATGTTTACATCTTTCTTTCTGTCTGTACAAGATGAGCAGGGAACCTGTCTCCATAGCTCCGTCTATCTGATTCACTATGCTTCCTGCAGGCAAGAGCTGTGACTGTGGAGTCCTCTCTGTCTAAGGTGAACAGGCACCATGTCTGTCTGTATAGCTCTCTCCAGTAGTGCCCAGTCTACCACAACTTCCTGGGTATGGAAAAGAGAGCCCTTGAAGAAGTGTGTGTGTGTGTGTGTGGGGGGGGGGGGAGATAGAGAAAAAAAAGTTAGACCAAAGTTATCAGATTAAAGAAAGAAGCCATGATGATCCAGTCTTTTAATCTCATTATTACAAGTACTCCAGGAATCTATCAATTATCAAATATCTGTATCTATCTGACTGTCCATCTATCCGCTCACCCACCCATCCATCCATCTATTTATCTGACTCTCTCTCTCCGTCTATTTATCTACCTGCCTATCTGCCTATCTATCTATCTATCTATCTATCTATCTATCTATCTATCTATCTATCTATCTATCTATCTATCTATCTCTGTCTGTCTGTCTGTCCATCTCTCCATCCGTCTGTCTATTTATCTGTCTGTCTATCCATCTATCCATCTGCTTGTCTGTCTAACCAGTCTATCTGTCTTTGTGTCTGTCTGTCTATCCATCTATCTAATCTGTCTGTCCATCTGTCTATCCATTATCTATCTTTTAATCTCATCATCACAAGTACCCCAGATGGGAATGTTTTTATTGGTGTAAGCAGTTCCAAGTGTGGAGACTCCCTCTACTGATGAAGATGGGGAATTCACCTATAAGTTATAATAGCCTTAGGGGTTACATAATGAGAGGTTAAGGAAGATTTGCTCACAGAGAATATGTATCAGAGGAAGCATCTCAATCTAGGTCTTCTGGACTCTCAGACTAACCCTCTATAAATTATGCCACAAAAGCCTCTCAAATAATATTAGATTCCATTTCTATAACAAAATAGCAACTATTCATAATTCCATAGTGCTTTACAGTTTATGAAATGTTGTCTTCACAACCACATTGAAGTGGGCTGTGTAAACACTGCTATTCCCATTTACAGAAAAGAGTCAGAGAGGGGAAATGATTTGCTCGAGTTTACTTGGCTAAGGAGTATCAAAGTCAGAATTCCAATCTAAGTCCTTGGACACCATGCGAGCTGGGAGTCCTAGGCCTACTTCTGCCATTAATTTCTTGTGAAACAAAGTGGCTGTCCCTGTGCATGCTTCAGGCTCCCCAGCTCTAAACATGAGGCTTAGCAACTTTGTTCTTCTTCCCCAAGATGGGATGGATGTGAAGCTGAAATTATAGGAGATATGAAGGGCTTGAGAAAGTTAAAGGTAGCCTATAGACATCAGGAATCACTACTACAGCATATCTTGCTTATTTTGTATCCTCAGCACTTAGCACAGTATCTGGTACCTTGTTTGGTCATGTCAGACCCTTCATGAGCTCATTTGGGTTTTCCTGGCAAAGATACTGGTGAGTGGTTACTGGATACTGGAATGCCATTTCCTTCTCCAGCTCATTTGACACATAAGGCAAACAGGGTTTAGTGACTTGCCTAAAGTTATTCAGCTAGTAAGTGCCTGAGCCCAGATCTGAACTCAGGAAAAGATCTTCCTGACTCCAGGCCTCTTACTCTATCAACTATACCTCTAGCTGCTCCACATCATTGTTTAATTAATGCTTTTTCTATTTATCATCTACCTATGTACCTGCCTGCCTGCCTATCTGTCTGTCTGTCCTCTATCTAATATATCTATCAATGTATTATGTCTACTTGTCTGCCTATCAATCTACTTACATATATTATCTGTCTTTGTCTATAAATTATCTATCAATCATCTATCTATCCATCTCCTCTATTCTTCTCTCATCTGTTTGCTTATCTACTATCCATTCATTTATCCTTCCTTCCTTCCTTCCTTCCTTCCTTCCTTCCTTCCTTCCTTCCTTCCTCCCTCCCTCCCTCCCTCCCTCCCTTCCTTCCTTTCTTTCGGAGGGTCTCACAAGTGCTCACTTCTGCAAACCCTGCAAGTACCCAATGAATATCTGTACAATTGTAGCACTGAGTGTAAGCTCTCCCCCTTTCACAAGACACTCACCTTCAGGGCTCTGATGAAAAGTTCTCGAAATGTCTTCAAGGTGCTGAACGTGTCCTCCAGGGAGAGCTTGTGAGCATCCTCACAAAGGTAGTCAGCCAGCTCAATCTTCTTCCTCTCAATGACTTTAAACTCTTCCTCTAATTCCCTGGAGGCTGAGATGCTGTCCTGGGGAAAGTCATTCATTCATATTCCAGCTGTATCTGGACACCCCAAGCATGAATCCCAGAACCTCTGCTTGAAGATCTGCTCCATTCTACTCTGGGCCTGTTTTCAGTGAATGTTTTTCACCTTGGGCCTAAATTGGCAGCTCTGTAATTTATAATCATATAGGTATGCTGGAGCTAGCCTGAACCAGCTCAAGAGGGGCAATTGTTAAATTTCCAGTGTGAGCATTTATACCTTGGAAATTGGCAAATGCTACAAATCAGGGATTGATTTATTATCTTGTTGACTGTCTAGATTTAATAAAGTCATACAATGTTAATAATAAAGTGTTTTCTTGTATATTTTTTCCTCTCTCTGGATAATCAATGGGTAGAATCTTATAGGTGGAGAAGATGTCAGAAGGCATCTAATACTCTCTCTTATCCAGTATGGGAAGCTTCTTTGATACTATCTCCAACAATTCAGCTTGAATACCAACCATGATGGGAAGCCCACAGACTACCAAAACTATCTGCTCTCCTTTTGGACAGCTCTAAAAGTAAAGGAAATCCTGCGTGACCTCAAGCCAAAATTAGTTTCTCTGAAACTTCTACCCAGTGCCTGTTCCTTCCCACTAGGATCAAGCCTTGAAAAGATCTTGAATGCAGTCAGTGATGCTTAGCTGTAAAATTGGAATTTGGGAGATGCCATCTAAAAGTATATATATATTTTCTATGGACACGTGGTCCAACGGGTTTCCGGTTCCAGTTCTTTGGGCGTGGGGACGCCTGCATCACCACGCAGAGGACAGTTTAAATGGGAGGAGTATCCAAAAGGAAGCTTTCTTGGCTAGCAGGCGCGGGAAGTGACGAGAGGTAACAATAATGGCTGAGGCGGCAGTTTTGAATTCTTACAAGCGCGTGGTCTAATGATTTTATCCCTATCAGCATGGCTTTAATTAAAATACTAATTTCTATATTTATATCAGTCTTTATCATTTTTAATCGTAATTTAGCCAAGCTGCTGTTGCTAAGAACAAATTCACTGTTAAGTTCAAGAGCCCTCCCCTGGAAAGTGGCTGATACTAAAGCCCATTTCCCTCTTGCTGAAGACAAGGTCAGGAAGGGCCAGAGAATTGGAGCTAAGAAAGAGGAACTCACTGCCCCCTGCTGGAAACAACTCCTTAATGGTCTGATTCTTCATTTTCTTCCTTTAAAAAAAATATCCCTTGTGTTCTTTCTTATGATTGATATTAGATTTGGATTCCAAGACAGACAATTAGTAAAATCCAGGCAATTAAGATTAAGTGACTTGCCTGGGGTCACACAGCTAGGAAGTGTCTGAAGCTAGATTTGAACCCAAATCCTTCCAACTCTAGGCTTGGTGCTCTATTTACTATACTACCTAGCTGCCCCTCTTCTTCACTTTCAATCTGTTCAGTTTCACTTTTGAGGAACTAGGTTTTCTAGAGGACAGGCCTGAATCGGCTTTCTTTGTCTCTCCCACACTGTGGGTTACCTTCAGCAGCACCCAGTTCTTCTCCCTCTACTGTCTCCCCCAAAGTGGGACTGAGCACCATCTCCCCACCTTCCCTCTTTCAAGTTTCCATCCATGTCTGGTCTTCTCCAAAAGCTGCTTCCCTAATACAATGAATACAGGTCTATACCCAGCACCCAAGAATCTATTACCCCCCCCCCCCCATTCAGGCTGAAACTTTAGGTGGTGGTCACTTGCCTGGAGTGGCTTTGCATACTGCTCCTGCACCTCAGGAATCCCTGAAGATACCTTCCGCTCCATCTCCAGCAACTGCTTCAGGTTGGTGCTGGCTTCTGAGTGGATGATATCAATATTGATCCTGAGAGTCAGGGAAGGGGGTAGGGCGGAAGGAGAGACCTCGTGAGACCATGGGTCAGAGATCATCCAGTGTCAGAACTGGAAAGGTTTGTCTCCTCTCTCCTGCTATCCATTCCCTACTCCCTCCCCCATATTACAGATGAAGAAACTGAAGACCTACAGAGCCATGATAAGAGTCCCAAAATGTAACAGCTAGACATCATTAATGATACCACAATCACCTCACTGTCAATGATACTTCACTGTCAATTGTACAGATGGGAAAACAAACCTATTTTGAGACTCAAAGGTAATAATGTGTATATAAAAGTAGATGATGATACCCCCAGAATCACAGAATGTCAGCTGAAAGTGAATGTAGATGGACATTTAGTCCAACCCACTCATTTAGAGAGGAGAAAACTGAGGCCCAACCCCCACAAAAACAAACAATTTGCCTAATCAAAGCCATATAGTTAGTCATTGGCATTGCCAGGATTAGAATCCAGGTCTCCTGACTTCCAGTACAAGGACCTTTCTAATGCATACTCTCCCAGATATGAAAAATTATTCTCATTCCATTAAAGCAATTTCTCCAGAGCTTGTGGGAAATCTTTTGTTTGTGATCTAATTGTAGGATCAGTACAGGAGTGAAAATACTTCTCTTCTGGCTGATACCCCATGGCCCAGGTGCAGCTATGCTCTCTTCCACTGGGACATGAGAGCCATGGCCAGGGACATTTCTTACCCAGCAGCCCGGGAGATGTGCTCTAGGTCACTAGGGAGCAGCAGGAGGTCAGGGTAATTTTTCTCCACTTCCTGGAAGAGAATATAAATATCTCAGCATAAACTATTACGATTAGAATTATCTTGAGGGACTGATTTTTGGGTAAGAATATATTGATTATAACAGGTTTATTAGTTAGCCCAGCATCAAAACCGATAAAGTGATAGAGGTCTCCATGGTTGTCTCTCAGGATCAGGGATCACTCGCCCTGGGTCAGACAGCTTAATAAATAGATTTTTAGGAGCTCATTATTCAGTTCCTCCCTTGACCATCCCAAGACAGCTTTAATTGGTGAAGAGCTAATTAAGAGAATATCCATAAACCTACCACTTCCCCATCACCATGTCATAGTGAACACATACACAGGAAAAGAACCATTGGCCCCTTCATTTACTAACCACATTCTGTTAAAAGGATGATATTCCTTGGGATTCCCAAGGACAAAGAAAATGCAAAAAAGTAATAGACCAGATGGTATCTCTGACCCAGATCCAGATCCAGGAATATGCAGTAAATTCTCCTGAATATATAGGAATTAATACAGCATATGAAAAACAAATTCTCACATTGAAGGCAAGGCCATTGGCTTCTCTACAGCACAAATCTACCTCAGCACCCACCACAGAACTCTTCATATAAAAAGACTCTTAATAAATATTTGTTGAATTGAATTTCAATCAAAGTCTCCTCTCCCTTAATGCCTTCAAACCCCAGCTTCTTTCTGAGCCCTCAGTGGATTTGCTAGTAGAGGGAGAGCTGCTCTATTTCCTGCTCCTGTCTGATCTAGACATAAGCCACATCTTATGGCTCTTCACCCCTAGAACAAACCAATCCTTCACTCATTTGGAGAGAAATGTTGTTCTCAGGTTTATTACCTTATGTCTTTTCCTCACAATAGTCCCAAGCCCTATTCCTTCCAAAGGCACCTCCCCTTAGCCTGTCTATGGAGGGACTTTAGGGTCTATCTATCTGAATGGCTGTAAACTGTGGCCAGTCTGTCTGCTTGATCTTCACTGGGCATGGCCAGCTCAGCTTGTCCTAGACTTTCTAAGAGCAGGGACTGGTGCCATGGAGTTCATAGGATGCTCCTTGCATAGTGTCTAGCTTGGGTCCTCCCAAAATTTTATGGTGACCACTCATGAATATTAGAGCAGGAAGGGATGTTGGGGACTGCTTAGTTTAGACTCTTCATTGTACAGAAGGTGAAACAGGCCCTAGAGGGGGAGAGCCTTTCTCAAGACCATAATCAGTAAGTGCCAAATCCCTGACCCTAAAGTTGGTGCTTTAAATTCCCATCTCTAAAATGCGCAATGGGCCAGATAATTTTTACAAAAGTAAACAAACATACTATCAATGCTTTCTGTCTTTACATAACAGTTATTTCCCAGCCCCAATTTAGATGACAGTTTCCTTGTGACATTGTATGTGTGTGATTCTGACAATATACACAATAGCCTATCCTAGACCAGGTGATTTTTCAAGATGTCCACCTCTAACATACTATGATTCTGTGAAGTAATTTAGAAGCTGGGAATTTAGGACACTCTGGTAGATAGATAGCAAAAGGAAAAGAGAATCCTGAAGTGGAAATCTTATGCCCTTATGCTTAAACTTTGTAGGGAAAAGAGCGTGTCCTAGTGGATAGGGATCTGTCCTTAAACATCTAGAAGACCTAAATTTAAGTTTAACCTTTTATACATACTGGCCATGAAACCTTTGGCAAGTCACTTAGCTTCTAGGCAACTCTCTATAATTATAGATCTCAGAGAAAGTGCCATTCTGCTTTGGCTTGAGGAACAAGTTTCTCCTCCAGGAGCTCCCTACACTAATCAAATCTCAAATCTAATTAAAAAAATATTTTTTAAATCAGGCAACAGTTGGGAATGTGGAAAACCAGGATCCCCCCTGGAGAATGTCTAGCAAAGGCTTCCAGGATCCCTACCTCCAGGATGTGATGTAGCAGGGTCACACGGCTCTGGTTGGCCTTGGTTTCTGTGAGTTTGAGCAGGGTACTAATCTTAAAACCGTCAGCATCTCCTGTATGACTCCCCTGGAACAGATCAGGGAAACCATTATTAAGTCTCCCGTAGGCAGCAAGGAGGCAGGACAGTCCCTGTGGTTTGCAGTGGGCTGGCAGGCAACTTACATAGTTGAGGAAGTTTCCAATTTTGAGAATCATTTGGCAGAAAACGGGCAAACGCTGACTGGTGAGGAGACCTGCAGAGAGAAGGACGTTTTAATGATTCAGTTCAGTGAATGAGCTTGGTTTCCAGGTACCCAAAAAGCCATCAAGGGTCTGTGCAGGATCTCTGCCAGAGGCCCTGAGGGATACGTTTGGGGAGGGTGTAGTTGTTCTCATCAGTCAGGGATATTCCTAAACACTCTCAATATCCTTTAATAGTTTCTCACTGGTTTTTCATCAAAAATTTATCTAAATCCTTCTAGAACTGGATGATGTTCATCCACAAAATAGATCATAGAATCATGGTATGTAGAGGTGGGAGGGATTTGGAGATCAATTCATCTCATAGATAATGGAAATTAAGGGTCAGAGGGCCTGAGTGACATGACTATGGCTATGGTAGGGAAGAGCAGATATGAAGGCAGTTAGGTTGCTCAGTGGATAGAGCCCTGGGTTTAGTGTTAGGGAGGCTTGAGTTCAATTTAGACCCCAGACCCATATTAGTTGCAACTCTGGGCAAGTCACCTAACCAACCTCTGTTTGCATTAAAAAACTGAAGATTTTGTCTCAGTTACTCATCTGTAAAATGAGGACACACCCAAGAAGAAAAGGGTAAACTACTTCAGTATTTTTGCAAAAAAAAAAAAAAAAAAAAAAAAGACAAATGAACAAGAAGATATGAGATAGATCCATCCTCCCTCCCTCCCTTCTTTCTTTATATACTGTTCTGGGGGGAGGGGGGGGAAGAGAGGGGGAAGGCAGCTGGGTAGCCCAGTGGATTGAGAGTCAGCCCTAGAGATGGGAGGTCCTAGCTTCAAATTTGACCTCAGACACTTCCCAGCTGTGTGACCCTGGGCAAGTCTCTTAACTCCCACTGCCTACTCTTACCACTCTTCTGCCTTGCAGCCAATACACAGTATTGACTCCAAGACAGAAGGTAAGGGTTTTAAATTTTAAAAAATGTGTGTGTGTGTGTGTGTGTGTGTGTGTGTGTGTGTGTGTGTGTGTAGTTCTGGGGNTGTGTGTGTGTGTGTGTGTGTGTGTGTGTGTGTGTGTGTGTGTGTGTGTGTGTATGTAGTTCTGGGGTCCATCCAGGAGTCCCTCCCTCAGAGGCCCTGTGGTTCCACTTACTCTCACAGGCCTTACGGATGACCTCAGCTTTGGGTTTGATCATGTCCAGTATGATGACTGTCTCTTCACAGAGCAGCATGCACTCAATCCGCAGCTGGTAGCTAAAATAGGAAATAAGTAGGGAAATGGGTCACGGGTCCATCCAGGAAGGTACTGCTACCCCAGAATGGGCTCAGCTCCACTGGGAGCCACAGAAGCTCAGAGTTGGAAAAGACCTGAGAGATCATCTAGCCCAAGCCAAACTTGAACAGGAATTCCTACAACTTCTCTAAACCTGTGGCCATTCAGCCTCCTCTTGAAGACCTTTATAAGATAGGGAACTCACTACTTTTCCAGGCATATCATTCCACTTTGGGACAGTTCTGACTGCTAAATAGTTTTTCTTTACATTGAGCCAAAATTATCCTTTCTATAGTTCTTTTCTCCCTTCTCTTCTCCTTTCTGTTGTTTTGGATTTTGTCCTGTGGGGCCAAGAAAAACAAATTTAATCTGAATGACAGCCCTTTGAATATTTTAAGACTGTGAGAATGTCACTCCCAAATCATTTCTTCTCCCATTTGCCCTTTATCTCCTACTCAGGCTGGATCCTGACAATTGCTATGAATCAAGTTGATTTCCATTCTTTCTGCATATGCATTGTACTTCTTTGATAGAGGGAAGATGTAAATGAACTAAAGTATTTTAAAAGTACTCAGCTATTCCTTTCCATAGTTCCCTGGTATCAATGGAAAACATTCAGATTATTTAAGATTGAGGCTGGGATTAGGAGAATGGACCGATGAGCTCAAATCAGACTGTAGAGTAGGTGGATGAATTTCATATTTAATTAGGGATGAGATCATTCTAGTCTGTGACCAAGAAGGCAGCAGACCTCTACTTGGTTCCAGACCAAGGAAGAATCAGGGTTCATCTAGAACAGTTTATTTAAGGATTAGGCTAGAAATCACAATGCTATTTAGTCTTGGGCTATGGAGTTTTCTTGAATATCCACATCCAATATACTTCCCTGTATCTGTTATTTCTGAATTTGTATATTATTTTGCCTTTGCCAATAAGCCCTAGAAAAGGTGCTTGTGAAGTCGAGAATACAAGGAGCTAAGAGAGAAGGGAGGGAAAGGGAGAAGAAAGGCTAAGAAGAGGCACCCAAAGGTGGTAGCAGCAATGTGTGAAAAAGGAAGGTAATTAGAACTTGGATACTACTTATTTCAGAGGCCATGGGCCAGGAAGAACAAGGTGTTAGGTCCTTTGGCAAGGGATCAAGGAAGATTTAGAAATTAATAAAGGCTGAATTTAAGGTCCTCTGGAGTAGCTCTGAGAAGAAAAAATAATGATATTCTAGAAAGCTGACGATGGGGTCAGTGAGTCCTAAGGTCAACCTAGGCCCAAACTTATTTGGCTTTAATTCATAATGCACATAAATCATAGAATCTTAAGAGTGACAGAGATAGAAGAGACCTGATAACAAAGAATGTAGAATGTCAGAGACAGAAGGGCCCCCTCAAACATAGAATGTTACAAGTTGGAAGGACTACTACAGACCATTATGAAGGAAGAAGTGGGGGCTCAGAAAGAAATAATATCTAGGTCAAGGTCCCAAAGCAAAGGAGTACCAGAGCTTGAACTAAAATCCAGGTTTTCTAGGATTTCTAGGATTTCCTGCTAGCCTAGGGTACTATATACCACACCATGAAGCAAGGGGTGATGGGAAATTCCAAAATCCTTCAGCATCAATGCCTGATGGCTAACTTATGTTAATTTTAGGACTATAGATCTGGAATTATAGGGGTCTTTAGAAGAGGCTCTAACAATATAATAACAATGTCCTTGGGAAAAGGGTTACAAAATACTTGAAAAAAATAAATAGAATTTTAGACATCATAAGAGAACTGCTATTTTAAGTGTCATACATTCATTTTATTTATCTGCTTTGTAAATTTTCACACTGAGTTTTCTTAAATGAGTTTACTAATACATACAAGATCTTTATTTAAGGAATAATTAATATGTTCTTTTCCAGAGTATGAAACATTTTCCCCACACTCCTCTCCTCTCTGGGTTTTCATGGCACAGTTCTCTCTTGGTTCTCCTACCCATCTGGCTGATCTTTCTGTCTCTTCTGAAGGATCATCATCTATGTCCCACCTCATAACTTTAAGTGTCCCTCAAGGCTCTGTCCTTGGCCATTTCCTATCCATCCTTTACACTTCAAGTGATCTCATTTTTCAAAGGTTTATCATTATCTCCATGAAGATGACTCCTAGTTGTGTAACAACCTTGAGAGCAATACCCACCAGATGTGTTATAGGCATTTTGAAGGATATACCCTACAGAGGACTCATTATTTTTTCTTCCTAAGCCCTCTTCCCCCACCTTCCTAATTTTCCTATTTTTGTGGAGGGCACAATTGATCAGGCAGGTTCAAAATCTCAGTCTTCCTTGACTCTTTCTCATCTCTATGTAGTTGTGAAATTTTGTTGATTTTAACATCACAACATTTCCCTCACACATAAAGTCAATCCAGCTACCACACTATTTCAGGGCTTGATAACTCTCAACTAGTCTCCTGATGGGGCAGCTGGGTGGCACAGTAGATAGAGGTGCTGGGCCTGAAGTCAGGAAAATGAGGCTTCCTGAATTGGAGACATTTACTAGCTGTGTGACCCTGGGCAAGTCCCTTAACCTTGTTTGCCTCAAGTTTCCTTGTCTATCAAATGAGCTGGAGAAGGAAATGGCAAACCACACTAGTATCTTTGCCAAGAAAAGCCCAAATGGGATCACAGAGTCAGGCACAACTGAACAATGATAGCCTCCTTATAGTTCTCCCTGTCTTGAGTCTTTTTCCAATCCATCCTTTACACAGATGCCTAAGTATTATATTCCTAAAGTCCAGATATGACTATGCCCACCCCTTGCTCAGGAAGACCCAGTAGTTTCCAGTTAGCCCTATGATCAAAAAAGGATTCCTTGCTTTAGCATTTAAAGCCCTTGACAATCACTCCAGCCTGTTTTCCTAGGCTTATTACATATCACTCTTTCCTGTTTAAGTTTCAGCCAAACCAGACTCTCCTATTTCCAGTTTCTAGCATACAACATTCTATCTTTGCAGAGTTGGTTCCTTGTTGTCTGGTATGCATGCCTTCTTCATTTCTGACTTTTAGAGTCTCTTAACTCTCTCCTAAACTCCTACTGAGTACCAGTTTTCTATGGGAAGGCTTTTGCTGATACACCCTCCTAGCTACCAGGGCATCTCTGAAATTATTTGGGACTTAAACTAGTATATATTTTCCATGTGTTATTAGAATGGAAGCTGCCTGAGAGCAAGGATTCACTCTTTCTTTTTTCTTTTTTTAGTCCCTTACCTTTTATCTTAGAATCCATACTAAGTATTGGTTCCAAGGTAGAAGGTAAGGGCTAGGTAATGGGGGTTATGTGACTTGCCCAGGGTCACATAGCTAGGAAGTGTCTGAAGCCAGATTTAAACCCAGGACCTCCAGTCTGCTTGCCTGGCTCTCAATCCACTGAGCTACCTAGCTGTCCCCAAGAACTCACCCTTTTATCTTTATCTTTCTCTTCCCGGTGCCCCTGACACAAAACTGGTGCTTAATAAATGCTGGCTGATCCTCATCTAAATTGCCCTTGTTTTGGGGAGTTAGGACCCACAAGGCTCAGTACTACTGTCTTGTTAGAAGGACAAACCTATGGAAAGGAGGAGCGTGGTCTCAGCTGAGCTTATCACCTTCAAGCACTTACCTGGGAACATCTAGGAGGAGGAGATAGAACTGGTCAGCATTGGCTAACTTGGCTTTCTCCTCTTGGAATGATTTTAGATTTTCCATCTGGTAAGGAAAGAAACCACAAAGGGATGAGGGCTCCCCACCCAAGGAAGACCGAAGTTCTGGCAGCCCAAACTGCTGAAAGCAGCACCTTCTTGATGTCCCCACATCATCCCTACATTCAAGCTCTGTGTGCTCTAGGGAGCATCCTCTGATCCCTTTCCAGCCCTGCTCCAACTACTACAATTCTTCTGGCTAAATAGAACACTCTGGCTCAAGATCACACTTTGCCCCCTTTTAATTTAATAACTGATGTGTGTGTGAGCGATTTCTCCGTCAGGGCAGGTATTAGACTTTCTCCTTCCCCTTCTTTGTCTCTTCCAAACCACGAAGCCTTAGACCTTGACTAGGATCTTCACTTTATCTTGTTTGTACCCCCTGCATGGACAAGCACAGGATTGGACACACAGAGGATTTGATAAAGTTACCCATCACCTTATAAATAAAACAAAGTTGAGAATCCCTTCTCCTGGCACAACTTACTTCATGCTTCTCTGGGAGCAGTTTGAGGAGCTGCTTCAGAACTTCCACATCAAACCTGGTCCTGTCCCCTCTACGGATCATGTCTGTGATCTCCTCGTTGGGGCTGTAGAAGGGGCAGTTAGGTGTGACTCAGCACTCTGCTCAACAAAGCCAGGACTGGCCCCTCATGTGCATCACAGTCTCCAAGTTGGAGGAGACCTCAGAACCCATCCTGTCCTGGCGTTGACTGGTTCAACCACAGAATGTCCTCTATCCTTGAACTTTTAGCCTCTTTGTCCTATTTGCTCCTTCAAGCCCTGACTACTGAATGAGGTGCCTGTTCCATTGCTCCCATTCCCAAATCATTATATGCTGATGTTTTGGAAAGTAACTTAGAATTGTGCTCCCCAAAGTGCTAAACTTTGCATATCTTTGATGCAGCTATACTTCAATTAGGTCTATACCTGAAAGAGATCAAAGGAAGAAAAAAAGAATCCTAGGTACACAAATAATTATCATACCTTTTTTGTGGTGGCAAAGAACTGGAAACTAAGGGGATTCTTATCAATTAGAGAATGGCTGAATAAATCATGGCATATAAATTGTGCCATAAGAAATGTTGAAGGGGATGGTTTCAGAGGAACTTGGGAAGACTTAAATGAATTGATAGAGAAAGAAGGGAGTAGAACTACGACAACAATTTAGAGAATAACAAGACTTTAAAAGTCTTAAAAAATTAAAAAAATGGAGGAAACTAGGTGGCTCAGTGGAATGAAAGACAGGAGGTCTCAGGTTCAAATCTGGCTTCAGACACTACTACCTGTGTGACCCTGGGAAAATTACTCAATTGTCATTGCCTAGCCTATTGCCAAATATTGCCAAATATTGCCAACACACTCTTCTGCCTTGGAACTAATTCATAGTATTGATTCTAAAATGGAAAGTAAAGGTTAAAAAAAGTCTTAAGAACTCTGATATGTACAATAACCAGTCAGATTTCGGAGGACCAATGATGAAACATGCTCCTTAAAAGAGAGGTGATGAACTCTGGGTACAGACTGAGACATGTATTTTTTGGATATGGCCAATGTGGGAATTTGTGTTGCTTGATGATTTATATTTGTTACAAAGATTTTTCTTTTTTTTTAATGTGTGTGTGGGTAGAGATGAGAGATATTTTTTTGTTAATTAACAACTTTGTTAATTAATAAATTAAATTTAAAAAATTATATGCTACTAGAGGAAGTCACAGAACTGTCTCTTTCTTCTCAACAGATGTCCTTTCCTTGTACTTAACTTTGCAGATGAGAAAATTGAGGCCATCTGCTCTGGGGTCCCTCTTCTCCCCTAATCTCCTCCTTAAAACTTGTCTATAACATTTCCTGTTTTCTCTTCCTTAGATCTAGTCTTTAAGATCAAAGGCTCATGGTATCATAGTCAGAACTGGAAGGGCCCTTAAAGTTGATTCAATCCAACTCTCCTCATTTTATTGCTGAGGAAACTGAGGCAGATGGAGATTAAGTGACTTGTTCAGGGTCATACAGCTGGCATGTGTCTAAGGCTAGATTAAACTTGGATCTTTCTGATGCTAAATCCAGTATTCTATCCTCTAAACTCCCAACCCTCCCATATCTCTCAAGGAGTTTTGCATATGGAACCTACAAATTCTCATTCATATTCTCTTGCTCCTCTCAGCTCCCTTCATTCCATTCTTCCTTCCCCCCATCATCCAAGTGTCCTTCTATGTACTAGGTCTTTCCCCACTTACTACAAACATGCCTATATTTGAAAAGGAGTCTCTTCTATTGCAAACCCAAGTATTCATCAGGGATTCTGATGTATCTTGGAAGACACAAAGTTCTCCAAGGGAAAAGGAATGGTGAAAGTGTCAGGCAGTACAAGTCAGGCTTGTATGTAGGCTTCCCACATGGGTGCTTTTTTGTGACAAAGGTTAGCTTGCCCTTCTGACTCCAATACTTACCATTTGAATTGCTTCAGAAAAATGTTCAGATTAAGACTTTTCTTGGCATCTAGAAATGTAATCTGGGAAAAGAAAACAAAGTCCAACCCACCCCCCCAAAGCAAGGGTCACATGAGAAGCAGCAAGAGGCAATGGAAAAAGCCCTGAAACTTGGGAATTCGAAAACTTGGGCCACATGATCCTAGGCAAAGTCCCTTCTCCAATCTGAGACTTAGTTTTCTCATCTGTAAAATGGGAAGAATAACCTTGTTCTACCCTACAGGGCTATCAAAAAGAAAGCACTTTATATAGTCTGAAGTGCTTTCCAGATGAGATCTTCCTCTCTCCATGTAGTACCTCCTAGGCCAACCCATCCAGCCAGGCTACCTCTTTGGGCTCCTTCTTGGCTGGTGCTGCCTCCTTCTCCTTGGGCTTTGTGATTGGGAAACAGAAGCGCTTTTCAATGCTGCTGTAATCAGGCTCCATGGCCTCATTGCTCAGGCTACTCACTGATGCCCACATGGAGTGACTGTCTGCAAGATAAAAGATAGGCAAGGTGTCAGACTTGATTTAATGTTTTGTTGACTGTCTATACTTCAGAAAATAACTGAGAAAATGTTAATAATGCAGACTTAACTCAAAAGTATGTTCTATATATATTTTCCCTCTCCCACCTTGGAGAGTTTGGTAGTTAAACATTTCTCAGTACGCCCCAGAAGAAACCCAACTCTCTCATGAAGCAGCTTATTTCCAGTGCCTTCTTTCTGTTAATTATTCCTTGTTTATCCTCTACATAGCTTATTGTGTCTATTTGTTGGCACATTGTCTCCCCTATTAGATTATAAGCTTCTTGAGGGCAGGGACTATCTTTTGCCTCTTTTTTTATATTCCCAATGCCTGGCATAGTGCCTAGCACATAATGGGTACTTGATTCTCCTTTCTTCCCTCCCTCCCTCCCTTCATTAGCTTTAACAAAGAGCCAGTTCTACAAGGTCTAACGCTACAGGTTGGATGCTTTACACCAGGGGCATCAAACCCAAATAGAAAGGGGGAGGGGTCCTAACTGGTACATAAGGATCCCTACAAGTTGCATATCGATTTAGTTTAAAAATGTAATATTATCTATATTTTATTGTAGTTTTACTTATTTTGTTAAATATTCCCCAATTACATTTAAAAACAAAAAACAACTCTTACCTTCCTTCTTAGAATCAATGCTGTGTATTGGTTCCAAGGCAGAAGAGCAATAAGGGCTAGATAAAGGTTAAGTGACTTGCCCAGGGTCACCAAGCTAGGAAGTGTCTTAGGCCAGATTTGAACCTACAACCTCCTATCTCTAGACCTGGCTTTCTATCCACTGAACCACCTAGCTGCCCTAGTCCTCTCTCATCCTATTACATTTTAATCTGATTCAAGCCACTCTCAGGGAGTGTTGTGGGCTACACTTTTGGCAATTCTGCTTTATAGGTTTTCATTTGCATTAGATTAAAAATATACAAGTTACATGCAGTTAGTTAGCTCAGTGAATTGAGAGCCAGGCCTAGAAATAAGAGGTCCTGGGTTCAAATTTGACCTTAGACACTTCCTAGATGTGTGATCCTGGGCAAGTCACTTAACCCCCACTGCCTAGCTCTTACTATTCTTCTGCTTTGGAATCAATGCAGAGTATTGATTCTAAGATGGAAGGTAAGAGCTTGAAAAAAAAAAGACTTATTCCTCCTTTTTGGTGAGGGAATGTTAATCTTTCTATAGTTTCTTCAGAACAAAGAGCTCTGAGTTTCTTTATCTAGTCTGGGTTTTTGGTTAGTATGCTTTTGAAATCTCTTGTGGACATTTAAAATGTGGATTGAAAACAGGATTTGGAGTCAGAAGGTCTGGAAAATCTCTCCCTGTGCAATTACCAGCCTTGTGACTGTGGGCAAATTATTCCCCCTCTCTTGAGATTTCCTGATCTCTAAGGACAATAAAACGTGGAGTGCTTATCCCCCAGGGTTGTTGTTAGGCTCAATGAGACGGTTCCCATCTCTGCAAATGCTGGCATCTTAAAGTCCTATGTAAGTGTCAGTGAATAGTCATGATGATGTTAGCAATAATTTATGGACCATTCATATAATAAACTTTCTCAGAGGAAGTTGGAAAAATTCTTTGCTAGTAATTCATGGGCCATTGAGAAGCTTTTAATTACAGCTTTAATCTGGTCTTCCTGTTTTCCAGCTTTGCAGAGAGTCTATATTCATCTTCTTCTGTGTAATTGTTCTCTTGTTCATTAGATACAGGCTCATTCATAGTCACAAAACCAGTAAGTATACAGGCTGGGATCTGAACCCTTCTAGATCCCAAATCCAATATCTGATACACTGTTCCCCTTTACCACACTCCAGACTACTATGAATCCTGTGGTTTGGTAACACACTGTGTGTCTATTGCCCAAGGACCAGCCTTAGGGCCAAAAGGTCCTTCCCCAAGGGTTGGCTTAAGAGGAGGAATTTCTTCAAACACAGGAAAGTAGTGAAATCATCCATTAAACCAAGGGCTTTTTTTTTTTTTTAACTTTTATCTTTTGTCTTAAGAAGAGAAGTAAGGAGGGGCAGCTGGGTGGCTCAGTGGATTGAGAACCAGGCTTAGAGACAGGAGGTCCTGGGTTCAAATGTGACCTCAGACACTTCCTTAGCTATGTGACTCTGGGCAAGTCACATAACCCCCATTACCTAGCCCTTACCACTCTTCTGCCTTGGAGCCAATACACACTATTGATTCCAAGACAGATAGGGCTTAAAAAAAAAGAAGAGAAGGGCTTGGCAATGGGGGTTAAGTGATTTGCCAGGGTTATACAGCTAGCAAGTGTCTGAGGCCAAACTTGAACCCAAGACCTTCTGTTTCCAGGCCTGGCTATCTACTTAAGCCACTTAAATGTACTTAAACTAGGAGTTCTTAAACCTGAGGTCCAGAAACCTTTTTCGTTTTTTAAGTATCTTGCTAACTAGTTTGATAATTGGTTCCTTTGTAATTTTATGTATTTATTTTATGCATTTAAAAACATTATTCTGGAAAATCCATAGGCTTCATTAGACTGCCAAAGCAATCTGTGCAACCAAAGATTCAGAATCTCCTGGCTAAAGGATGGTAGGTCGTAGATGAATGTTGCTGAAAAGAGGACTCATACTGCTGAAATGATGGATCCTTCAATTGTTGAAGCAAATGTTGTAAAGTAAAAGGGCTCTTGGGTAAATCCTTTCCTTGTGGAGGACGATATAAACTAGTCTAATTCTGGGGAAGCAGACTAAGCTTTGCAGAGATGTAGCTGGAGTGATGGTGCAATCTGCCTCCTAACAGCTGATAGGAGGTCAACAATGAAATCTGGGATTAGTGGGGAAAAGAGAAAGAGGAGATTTTTCATTCCATCCCCAACTCCTGTAGCTGAGGGCCAGATTAAATCATGTAGAGGAAAAAAAGGGGACAAATTGTAGATGAGACAGGTCTGAGTAGTGTCCTTCTTCTCTGCCTGCCTGCCTCTCTAGTTGAGTCACAGAAGCAGAGGACTTGAGTCAGAAGAGAGCTTAGTGATCATTTCCCTTATTTTCCAGATAAATGGGAGGCCCAGAGCAGAGAGAAGACTTGCCAGGCTCTCTGATTCCAAATCTACTCTTCTACTTTGCAATATCCTGTTTCTCTTGTGACTTGCCCTTCCATAAACTATTCTCCAGCTCCCCAGGAAGAGGCTGCCCTAATACTAGACATACCTCTTACCACATTAGAAGGGAGTTTCTGCCAATTCAGCTTTTTCATCCTCAGAGTGGGAGGGTTGACTTTCCTGTGGTTTGGAACTCTTACAAGGCCCAGACCATGGTCCACATGGGCAACTACTATTTCTTCAGTGCCATTCATTGGAGGGGGTGGTGGAGGTGGGACACATGCCATGCCAGGTAGAGGGGGAGGAGGAGGGATGCCACCCAGGCCAGGCAGAGGGGGAGGAGGAGGGATGCCACCCAGGTTAGGCAGAGGAGGAGGAGGAGGGATGCCACCCAGGCCAGGCAGAGGAGGAGGAGGAGGGATGCCACCCAGGCCAGGCAGAGGAGGAGGGGGAGGGATGTCACCCACACCAGGCAGAGGGGGGCAGGGAGGTGTAGTAGAGGGAGTATTTGTCATGCCAGGCAGAGGGGGAGGTGGTGGAGGAGGAGGAGGAAGGACACTGGTTTTACTGGACATAGGGGTGGCTGGAGGAGGGGCCCATAAAAAGTTAGGCAGAGGGGGAGGGGGAGGTGGTGGGGGAATACTGGCTTTTCCAATGTGGGGGACTACAGCAGGATCTGGGGTACATGTATGTAGCTCAGGGGTGGTAGAAGCTGTCTGCATTTGGAAGGCTGTAACAGTCTCTAAAGTGCCATTGTCAGATGATGGTCTAGAGGCCTTTTCCTTCTGACTCCCCTTCAGTGATGGGTCTGCTCTATCCAGGTTGGTTTGAATACACTTGTGGGCTGTCTTGACCAGGTTACAGATCTTGGGACTCTGTTGAGGCCGCACCTTCATGGACAGGAGTCTTTCCACTATTTCTTCAATGCTGCTTTCTTGGACTGCAGAGAAGGGACAAAGAGGGAATGAAGTTAGGGAGATATAAGTATGATGGGAGAAAGAGGGGAGGAGGAGAAGAGGAGAAGAACAACAAACCCTACAAGGGAGTGACAAATCCCTACTAGAGCTAGGCTAGAGTGGAGCAAATGGTGCCCTTTTGCAAAAAGGAAATTGAAATGGGATAAAGTTCTAAAATCTTTTTAGCCTAGAGAAGAAAAGACTTATGTGAACATATAGGATTATAAACTTAGGACCTGAAGGAATCAGAAGAATTATTTCATAGATGGAGAACCTTGAAGTACAGAGGTGAAATGACTTGTCCAAGCTCACATAGTTAGGAAGTAGCATAGTTGAGATTTGAACCCAGATCTTCTAACTCCAAATTCAGTATTCCTTCCACTAAACCACGATTTAAATCTCTTCCCTTCCTCACCTCCAATTATTGTCTACAAGTCTGGAAGGGTTGTTGTCATATAGGGATGGGATTAGGTTTTTTCTATTTAGAGACAGCTAGGTATCAGGTAGCCTCAAGTCAGGAGGACCTGGGCTTAAATTTGCCCTCAGGCACTTCCTAGCTATGTGACCCTGGGCAAGTCACTTAACTCCAACTGCCTAGCCCTTACCACTCTTCTGCCTTGGGACCAATACACAGTATTGATTCTAAGATGGAAGGTATGGGTTTGAAAAAAATATATTGTAGCTCTTTGTGATGGCAGAGAACTGGGAACTAAGGGGCTATCCACCAAATGGGGAAGGTTTTTAATAAATTATGGGATATGAAGGCAAGGGAAGATTATTGTACCATAAGAAGAGGAGTAAGGGAGGAAGAGCAACAAGCATTTATTATGTGTCTGCTATGTACCAGGCACTGTACTACATAGCTACTTCTGTCTTAGTATAAATTCTATGAAAGAAAGGCAAGAGTTAGACAATAAGAAATAAGTGAC
The DNA here is from genome assembly GCF_016433145.1 of Gracilinanus agilis. NCBI lineage: Eukaryota > Metazoa > Chordata > Mammalia > Didelphimorphia > Didelphidae > Gracilinanus > Gracilinanus agilis. Next base: position 424,438,543 of record NC_058131.1, on the reverse strand, counting down.
TTGTTCAGGGTTATACAGTTAGGAAGGTGTCTGAGACCAGATTTGAACCTAAACTTGAACCTATTCAAATATTATTTCATTTGATATGACAAAAGGGACAGTTTTCAGAGATACTGAAGGAGACTTGTATGAACTAATAATGCAAAGTGAAGAAGCAGAAGCAGGAGAACAATTTATAAGTCATCTGGGAACAAGCCACCATCAAGAGAAAACTCCAAAAGACTCAAGGATATTGATCAATGCAACGATCAGTACAGTTGCAGAAGACCGACAATGAGCCAGCTGTCAAGTAAAGAGAACTTTAAAATGAAGGGCTAAGACAAGATGATCTCTAAGGGGCCTTCTAGCTCTAAAATCCTATGATCCATAGGGTATGTGTCTTGTCTATACATCCTCAGGGCTGCCCAGCCCTTTGTCAGCAGGAGTTTCATGGCAGAGGGTTTAACTTGCCCTCTGGCCCATGACTTTTCCCCAGTTGGGAGCTCTTTAAAGCTCTTTACTTCAGGAGCCTGAGTCTCTGGAATGGAATGTTCTAGGATAGACACTTGGTGCTGAAGGACTGGCCTGTGACCTTGGGCAAGTCCCTTTCTTTCCCTGAGACTCATTTTCCTTTGAAAAGTGACATGACCAGATGATCTCTTAGAACCCATAACATTTTTTGATCTTATCATCCAACGGTTCTGACTTCTGCTCCTAAAGCTCTTGGTTGGGCTCATATTTTCCAAAGGGTCTCATCTAAAGGTCCTGGTCTTTTCCAGCTCTGAAGCTTGTTATTTTAAGATGGACTCATTGACTAAATTCTAGAAAACAGAACAGAGACATCCTGCTTCACCTAGCAGGGACGTTAGGGAATTGATTCCCGCCCTCCCCCCAAGTTAAGATCATAAAATGAGTCAGGAAGATTTTATAGAAATATATAAATGGCAGAGGCATCTAGGACATTTGTTGAGACTATTTGAGAATTCTGGAAGGGATGCCCTTCATATGATTTTCTGCTTCTATTCTCTCCCAAAGGGCTAAATGAAAGGCTTGACTAACTGATATAATATGGGACTCATTTATGGCTGAAATTTTAACCTGAAATTCTGAATCTGAGAGCCAAGAGTTCTAGCTTAGAATCCTGGCTCTCCTATTTACTAGCTAGGTGACTGAACAAGTCCTCTCTCTCTGAGCCTCAGTTTCCCTTTCTTTACAATAAGGGATGTGGATGGGATGAGATTCCTTTTGACTCTAAAAAATTCTGTGTTTGAGATCTTATAGGTACTGAGTGACCCAGGGAGAAAGATGGAGGAAGGACTCTGTCACTTACTGGTTATGACCTTGAGCAAATTAATTATTCTCCTAAGACCTTGGTTTTCTCATCTTTAAAATAAAAGACACACATGTGTACATGCCCTCTCCCAGCCCATTTGTTCCAAATCCAGTTAATATCTGGAGAGGGTCCTAGATGGCAATGAGGCAGATCAGCAAGGGTAAGGAAGTTCTGTAAATATTCCCTAACCATATAACATTCTGAGGGTCAGTATCATTACTCTCCCAATAACCTGAGCTCCTGGAGGGCAGGGACCATGTTTTCTTCATTTAAACAGATCAGATAGGTAGAAAATTTTTGATTCAGTCCAAAAGACAACTGCACAAATACCACATAGAGGAGGCACAGAAAACAGTACCTGTAAAAAGGAGCTGGAAGTTTTGGTGGACTGTAAGCTCAATGAGCCAACAGCATACCATAGTTAAAATAGTAGATAGGAATTTAAGCTTTATTAAGTGAGGCAGCATACAAAAGACTGACTATTCTGCTGCCTCCGGCTTTGGTCAGGGCATATGTGAAGAACTAGTTTCCGTTCTGGTGCTACATCCTCCTATGCCCACAGGAGGGCAACCAAGAGGATGAGGTGCCAGGAGAATGTGCCGTAAAGGTTGGTTGTTGAAACTGAGAATGTTTAGCCTGGAGAATCTGAGGGAGAAGGACAGGCCATGCCATGATCACTGCCTTTTAGCACTCTGGAGAAGAAATACTGGGCATGTTTTACTTTTACCCAAGAAAACAGAAGTGATTCTGCAACAGAAGTTGCAGAAAGACACCAAATCAATGTAAGTAAAAAGTTAGTAGCAGAGTTATTCCTCTCCCCCAAAGGAGGATGGGTGATGCAATATTTACCCTAGAAAATTGCCCTGAAAGGAGCAATTAGAGGGCAATTCTGAACCCCTGAGAAAAATGACTTCTAAGGGCCTTTCTGGCTCCTGAGCTTCTGTGATTCTGTAAAGGAGGTGAAATGGTAAAATTTCAATCACCTTGCTAGGTAGATGGGAGAGAACTCTTTGGCCCAGGGACCACTGTGATGATCCTTCTACCACACTGAACAGGCAGCCTATTTCTTACACAGGACCAGGACTGAAGAAAAAGCATGATGGTTAGAAGATCAATCTTGGGGAGATGCTGAAGACAGGATTCCTGTTCAGGTCTGAGTTGGACTAGGTACTCTCTGAGTAAGACTGGGGAACCTGAAGGGTAGCATAAGGATGGCAATAGAAAAGAATTAGGGCTGAAATCTCCTTTCTCTCCTTTCTTAGATCCAGGATGAGATAAGAATTAGAAGGAAGCTTAGAGACCAGTTTATTTCACTCCAATTCCTCAGGCCTTCGAGCTTTTCTTTTCTTCTCAGGAACATTATACTACATGTCCCAATATTTCCTAGATACAGGCCAAAACTTCAAGGGGATACTTAGAGGCTGGTGGACTGCTAAGAAGAAATGAGTACTATGATAAAGGTCTGGTTTTATAGAAAGTTGGAGCAGACAAAGAACCTCTGGAGTCAGGAGAGGATATGGAATTGGGAAAAAAAAATTGTTTCAGTCCTGGTTCTATCACTTACTGAAGTGAAAATTCTGAGCAAGTCACACTCACAATCTTCATCAGTTTCTTCAGTTATAAAATGGAGATAATATTTGTACCATGTATATAGCTCACAGAATTTTGGTGAGGAAAGTACTTTTTAACCCTTAAACAATTTTCAGTTGTTTTTCAATTGTGTTGTGACCTCATTTGGGTTTTTTTAGGTAGATACTGGAGTGTTTTATTTTCTTTCTAACTCATTTTATAGATGAGGAAACTTGCCTAGAATTGCACAGCCAATAAGTGCCCAAGGATAGATTTATTTGAACTGAGGAAGATTAGTCTTCCTCATTCCAGGCCTAGCACTCTATCTATTGTGCTACCTAGCTAACCTAAAAGTGAAGATGTGAGTTATTATTATCATTTTTATTATCTGATTCAACTTTCTCATTTTACCAAGATGGTAAGTGAAGAATAGAGAAGGGCAGAGGTTTGCCCTGAATCATGGAGAAAGTCATTGCAAGAATGATACTTTAGAGCCCAGGTCTCTTCAACCTTTGTCCCGTGTAAGTACTAGGTTGAGTTTCCAGTGTGAAGAGAGGGTCAACAGTGGTCTCCCATCTGCCTAGCAAGGTGACTGAAATTCTGCCTTTACAGAATCACAGAAGCTAAGGAACTAGAAAGGCCCTTAGAAGTCACTTTTCCCAGGGGTTCAGAACTACCCTCTCAAATTGCTCCATTCAGGACCATTTCCTAGGGTAAACTTTGTATTGCCCATCATTTACCTCTTAGTATTCCTGAAATTATTAGATCTCTTATGAAATAGGATCTGAAGCAGTAAGAACTTGGGTGGGAAGAGGGCTGGGAAAGGTTCAGAGCAGATCTGTCTGTCTGTGGGCCCTAGGGAAGGGAGAAAGCGGGGAGGTCACGTTGGACAGTGTTGTCTAGGACAAAACTTGGAGAATGGAGATGGTAACCTGGGATCAATACTTACCATCACTGGCTAAGAGCACCGCTCTATTCACCAAGATTTCTAGGGCTTCCCACAGCAGCAAGCTTGAGTGGTGGGTGGGTTCCAGGTGCAGGAGACCTTGCAGGACAGACAGTAGTTGGACTGAGATGGGGGAGCAGCTCACCTGGAAACCAAGAGGAGGACCTGTGGTCAGAATCATCCCCAACCCCCTTCCTCACGGTTCTTCCTCCATGACACAGTGAGGAAGACCTCTGCTCCAGTTTGGGCCAGCCAGCCCTGCCCCTCAGGCCATGACCAAGGGCTGATTCAGAGTCTCAGATTTCCGTTTCTACCTTTGCCTCCTTGTTTCCAGAACTCAAGCCCTGGCCAAGGCCATGGAATTCTGGAATCCCAGAGTCAAAAGGGACCTCAGAGGACTCTTATCCAACCTCTCCCCTAAAAGCAAGAACTGCTTCTATAATTCCTGATAGAATCATCTAATCTGAGTTTACACACTGATAGTGACAGAGAACTCTGTCTACACTAAAGTCTATGCTATTTTGAGGCATCTTTAAATGTTAGAAATGTTTTCCCCTCATATTGAACTTAAATTTGCCTCCTTTCTAATTCCTCCCTATCCTTCCTGGATCCACCCTTTCTTCTACATGTCAGCCCTTCAGAACTGAAGGCCTTTCTTTGCATCCCTAGAATTTAACACACTGGCACATAGTCTTATTGACTGATTGTGATTAACAATGAGGTTTAGTGGAATGCTTGCAGTATTAGAACTAGAGCAAATTTGAATCTAATTTCCAGATTGGCTATTAACAAGCTATGTGACTGTATCCAAGGCACTTCCCCTCTCTGGGCTCAGTTTTCTCGTGTTTGAAATGAGGCTCTTCGGTTAACTAATCTTTAAGCTCCCTCTCATACCTAACCTCCATCCTGTGTTCTAAGAGTCCTTCAATGAATCTGTCATCTCTCCAAAGCCTTCTTTTCCAGGCACAGCATCCCTTAATGATCCAAATGTGCCTTAAAAAGAAAACCTTTACCTTCTGTCTTAGAATCACTATTAAGTATTGGTTTTCAAGTCAGAAGAATGGTAAGCCACTAGTCAATTGGGGCTGATTAGTTGGGGTTAGTCAATTGGGGTTAAGTCCCAATTAAAAGTGACTTGCCCAGGGTCCACAGCTAGAAAGTATCTGAGGCCACATTTGAACCCAGGTCCTTCCACCTCCAAGCCTGGCTGAGCCATCTGGCTCCAATTTTTCTTAACGATCCAGGACACATTCCAGTTTGTCCAAATCATTCTTAAAATATAGTGACCAGAACTGGTTACCATTTATATTCTTGGCCCATTGCCTAACCATGGTCAGACCAGAGCAGGAAGCATTAGAGTTATCATCTACCTTATTCTGGACTCTAAGATTTGTATCAATTTGGTGCTGTCCCCTCCCCCTTAAAACCATTGCCTTTTGTCTTAGTATCAATTCTAAAACAGAAGAGTGGCAAGGTAGCCCTTGGTGGCAACAGGGGTTAAATGACCAGGGTCACACAGCTAGGAAGTGTCTGAGGCCAGATTTGAACCTGGGTCTTCTCAATTCCAGGCCCCCTGTATCAATTCAACTTTTCCCACATTTTCCCACTATCTCCATCAAAGGTTATTCCCTGGTAAGTCATCAAGACTTAAAGTTACCTTATAAATTATTTCATCCTGCCCTCTCCTCCCACCTTCCCCTTTCTAGTTTTATAATGAGGTTATTGGGACTAAAGGAGACCTATTTGCCCAAAGTCACACAAACATCAGAAGTGAGATTTGAACACCAGCCTTCTGACTCCCTGGGGAGTGCCTCTTTCCCTACACCAACTCTCCTTTATCTTTGGCTCTCTCATTGTCTGGAGCAAAGGCTACCTCCTTCCCTTTTTCCCTTGGGTTTTCCCTGACCTTATTAAACAGAGTGGAGAAGACCTCCTGGTGGTTGCTCATGTCAATCCCATCAAAGATTCTGAGCAGCTCTTCATCATCCTCAGACTTGGCTTCCTCGAAGGTCTCACATTGGATCAGAAGGTCCAAATCTTCAATGTCTCTGGAGTAGGATGAAGAGCGGGAAGAACTGAGAAGAATGATGGTGGAGGGGGAAACAGGAGAGGGACAGAGCCCCACTGCCCACCTCTAACCCATGTGCCCAAGGACAAAATGTCAGCCACCACTACTCTGGCAATTGTTTCCTCCCCAGCAACCAAGGTCCCTGGTCTCAGTAATTCCACATATGCATCCTACAAGGATAGGAAAAAGTCCAGGCTTCTACTGGGCTGGTCCAGGTTGAGAGCATTGCAGGACATACTGCTGCCAAATTACTGTTGCCTAGGCATTCAGCAGCCAGAGAACAATCGGTTCTCATATACAGGAGATCAGCAGAAAAGGCCTCTTCTAGGGAGAGGTAGAAGCAGACAAGGCCACATAGGGATGGTATTCCAAAGCCCACAAAAGTCCAAGTTTGATTTGTTGCTTTTTTACTGGTCAGTCATTTTTCAGTCATTTCCAACTCTTTGTGACCCCTTTTGGGTTTTTTTTTTGGCAAAGATACTGGAGTGGTTTGCCATTTCCTTCTCCAACTCATTTGACTGATGAGGAAACTGAGGCCAACAGAGTGAGTGACTTGCCCAAGGTAACAGCTAATAAATGTCTGAGGCTGAATTTGAACCCGGGGCTTCCTGATTCCAAGTCTGGTGCTATATCCACAGTTTTGATATCTTGCTCTTCTCAGGAGTGTAGGGCATACGGGAGGCCATTTGTATACTTTCTTTCCCTGCCCTGAGATTGTAAGTTCCTATCTTTTAAATCTCCAGAGCTGCACAAAGAGAAGGAGGTGCTAAATAAATGTCTTTTGAGTTGAACTCTATCCCTGTCCTATTTCTAAGCAGAGGTTAAACTCTGAGATCTAAATCTGTGTCTCTCAGTCTCTTCTCCTTGTCTCTTGACCCTTACATAGAGCAGGGCACATAGTAGCTGCTCAAGTAGGCCAACTGACTGACTGATGTCTGGGGTTGTTTTGGTTTGGACTCCTGGTCTTTCTCAAATGTGATCTTTCAAACACTAATAACTTAAAACCTACCTGGGTTTATCAAGCACAGGCCATATCAAAGTTATCTCATTGCCTATTCTAACTTGGTTACTAGACTGGTAGACCAGGGAACACTCTAGGTATAGAATATCTGGATCTTGGCAAAACTTTTCCCAAAGTCTCTTAGCCTAGGGGACAAAATGCAGAGATATCAATTGGATTATAGTATAATTATGTAGATTTGAATCTGGTTGATCAGCAAGAGCCAAGGAGTTATGATTAATGATCTGACATCAAATTGAAAAGAGGTCATTCAGGCAGTCAACAGAATCCAATGTCCCTGTACTATTCGATGCTGTTATCAACGTCTTGGATCTATGGCATTTTCAGATGATAGGAAGATAGGAAGCTCCCATCCCCAGTAGGCTAAATAAAACTCCATCCTATCTTTTGCAGGATTTCTAACATGCTGAATGATATCACCAAACACCAAAGCTTTAATGATGGGCCAAATCTAATGAGATTATGCTTAATAAAAAAAAATGTAAATACATTTCTATAACTGGATTTTAAAAAATCAATGCTAACAATAGGACAGAGGAGGCCTAGCTAGATGACTATATATTTTTTAATGGAGTGTAAGCTTAACAGTTTGACGTGACATTTATCAGACTGTGTACGTAAAGAGGGATGGTGTCTAAGACGAGAGAGATGATCATTTTACTGGACCCTACCCTCATCAGACTCTGTCTGAACTACGGAGTTCAGTCAAGATAAAATGAGTAAATTTGAATGAAGGTGGGTGACCAGGATGGGGAAGAAATCGGTGATCAGAATGTATGAGATCCAGCTGAAGGAAATGAGGAAAAGAAGATGTAGAAGGGATATGAGAGTCGTTTTTGAGTGTTTGAAGGACTGTCTGGTACAAGAGACATTCAACTTATTTTGATCAACTCCAAAGGGCACAACTAAGAAACACCAGGGGTAAAGCATCTTTGGAATAGGCATAATTTTATCTTAATTTCTTACTAACTTGAAAGTATTAGAAGCCTTTCCCTCAGAAATTATTCTTAGGGGGTAAAGTTGTATATTCTCTCTTCCTCTCACCACCACCCTTTAAAAAAATGTCAGATTTAAAAGTTGTTAGGAAGAGAGGCCCAAAAGGCTAAAATGGGGAAAGAATACATCACTAACATCTACTTTTTGGTTATAGATATAGGACAAACAGCTAGATACTAAGGAAAGAGAACTGGTTTGAGTGTTTAAATACTCCAGTAAGACTGATGGAAACAGCCTGAAAAAGCAATAATTTTCCAGGTTCCTTCTAACTAAAATGTGTTGTAGAGAATAAAACCATGACTAGGACAAAAAGAATTTTTTCTGCTTTCTGAACGAGTACAACACTTTTCAGGGGCTGGCTACTTAACCCCAGCTCCCATTCCCCAGTAGGCTAAATAAAATTCCATCCTATCTTTTGCAGAATTTTCTATAGTATTAGCAGCCTAAAATATTATCTCCACAGCGAGGCTCCTCAATGTCTAAACATGATCATCTTTTTAAACATCTCTCATCTCAGTCTTATGAGATCTTGACTTGTATCACACCAATAGTAAATGTAGCAAAAAAAAAAAAAAAAGGAATCAAGGTAAAAGTTGTGTCAGGAGGCAGGCTTCAGTTTGATAGAGGAGGAAAAATGTCCTATTACCAAGAGCCATTCAAAAGTAGAGTGCTTTGAGTTAGAAACTTTTAAGTTTTCAAGGAGCAGCTGGATCACATGATTAGAGATTCAAACACCAACTCCTTCAATTAACAAATGAGGAAACTAAGGTTCAAGAGATAACTTGCCTAGAGCTACACAGCTAGGAGCTATCTGAAGCAGAATTCAAACTCAGTTCTTCTTTTGTTAATTCCTACCCTCTGGTGATTATCCCCAATTTATCATATTTGCATCTTGTTTGTATATAATTGTTTGCATGTAGTTTAGATTGTGAGCTCCTGGAGAGCAGAGTGGTTTCTCCCCTTTTCTTCACATCCCCAGAGTTTAGCACAATTCCAGGGACATAATAGACATTAAAAATATGCTTGTTGACTTCATGGCTTCCAGGGCTCTAGCCTGTGCCACCTACCTGCCAAAGAAAACATGGCTCAATGCCACCGAATAAGTGGTGCTGTGGTAATTGTATAAGAGTTAAAGGTCACCAGAACCTCTTCTCTATCAAGGGGAGAACCAACTTTCTTCCTTTTCACACATGACAACTTTTAGGCAGGGGTGTGCCAATTCCAAATGGCTGGAGAGAGCCAATTGTTAAAACTTCAGTTTGAGCATTCATACCTTGGAAATTGATAAATATTACAAATCAGGTCTTAATGTATCATTTTGTTGCTTGTCTGGATATAAGAAAATGATGGCTAAATTGTTACAAAAGTAGATTAAACTTTAAAAATGTGTCATAAGTATGTCCTCCCAGAGCTGGCTTGTTAAATATTTACTAGCACACTTGATGGACACACTCTAGAGTAGATTCATGAGGTAGCACAGAAATCTCTGAAGAGATTCAGACTCCATGCCAGTGAAGACAAGGGAGAGGAACCTTATAATAAGGTGATCTAAGATCATATAACTAGTTCAAACAAAGCTCAATTCAGATGGGGAGTCTTTACAGCCATGATACTGAGACTGATTCATCACTAAAGACATTGGCAGAAGATGGTTGGCACAAATGGGTTGTGAACCTACATAGCTGGAGGAATATTCATGCTGACGAGATCAGATATCCTAATGAGCTGGCATTTACTGTTCTACTCCCCATTTCAGTGAGTTTAATGAATAAAGGTGGGCTTGAGTTACAGTACAAACAAGGGTGTGCTGGACACAGTTCCTATTAGCTCTTAAGAGCTAACACTTACATTTTTAGTGGGAGCACATATACCTTAGAAATTGGCAAATGCTACAAACCTGGCCTCAAATCCCTACTAGCCATGTGACTTTGGGCAAGTTATTTTTATTGTTGTTTGCCTCAATTTCCTTAACTGTAAAATATGGGTAATAAGGGCAGCTGGGTAGGACAGTGGATAGAGTGCCAGGCCTGGAGTCCAGATGACCTGGGTTCACATTCGCCTTCCTATCTGTGTATCATTCAACCCTGATTGCCTAGCCCTTGCCACTACTCTGCATTAGAATTGATACTAAGACAGAAGGTAAGAGTTTTAAAAAATGTGGGTAATCAGTGGAATTGCACATTGGCTATGGGAGGGGGATGGGAGGAGGGGAGGGAAAGAACATGAATCATGTAACCATGGAAAATTCTTAATTAAATTAAAAATTCTTAATTAAATATAAATTTTTAAAAATTTAAAAAATGGGTAATAATAACACCCTTATCATTGTTCCAAGACCAAAAGAGATAATATCTGTGAAGTGTTTAGCATGGTGCCTGGCATATATAAGCTGCTATATAAATGTTAGCTATTATTATTGTCCTTGTTTTGTTGATTGTCTAGATTTAAAGTGATGGATAACATGTTAATAATGCCAATTAAATTAAAAGTGTGTTTGGAGAATTGCTTGTTAAACATTTGCCAGCATAACCCCGAATAAGGGATCATAGCTATAAATTAAGATTTTCATGAATGAGAACACAGGCAATATAGTACAGGAGAAAGAGCACTGGATTTTATAGATTAAGGACCTGGGCTCAAATAGAAATTTTGTACTTTTGAACTACATCTCCCAGCATCCCTTTCCTCTTTCATCCCCACCTTGTGTGCTTACGTTGTATACATAAAGTTAGTTGTAACTTCTCTCGCTCTCTTCTCTCTCTAGACCTCGGCTGAGTTAGCTCCCTATTTACTCTAGTTTTTTATTTTCTCTTACTTCAAGTTGTTATTAATAAATCTTATTAAATATAATACTTGGAGATATTTGGGTATTAATTTTTAATCTAAAAAATCTAGAGTCTGTTGGTTATTAGCATGGGTATGAGTTTAGACCTTTCTCTAGGTCTCAGTTTCCTCATTTATAAAATGAGGGGGTTGGACATGATCTCTAAGGTCCTTTTCCTTATATGTCAATTTTAAATCTATGATCCTATGATCCTTTGTTGAGATACTCCTGACTCCAGATGCAATGTGGAATATAAGGCTGAGTGTCAAGATGCCCCCTGCTGAAGAAACAAGGAATAGCTCTCTCCAAAGGGTACCCACTCTGAGAGGAGTTTTTCATCAACAGCTGTTTTGGAAAGGTAGGGAGGTGGTGAGACAGGAAGGAAGTCTGGAGGGGGTTTGAAACCACACACTTAATTCTAAAAGTGAAATGGTCTGAGGGATGGGGAAAGCTGGAACTTACCTTAATTTGGTTAAAATATCCAGCAACTGGAGACCTGGGAAAATTGAACCAAAAGCAATTATTGCACTTGCTACCTCAGACAAGTCAGTGACTGGGTAACAACCAATCTATTGTCTCGACTTGGAAGAACAACATCAATAGATGAACACCGACCTATCTTTCTTTAATTGCTGTGAGGGTGGTGGTGGGGAGGAAGCAGAGGAAAGGACTGTTATCTTGGGTTTGACAGATGAGGAAAATGCAGCCCAAAGAGGGAAAGGAATGGCAGCAACCTAAGATCAAAGACAAATCTGAGTCTGGTCTCCAGATCCCTAATCCTTGGGGTGGCGGGGTAAGGGTGAAGCCCTTATTTCCACTACACCAAATAATTAATCTATAGTTAATTGCTTGCCCTCTCAGAAAGGGAGGAGAGAGGGAGAGAATTTGTAACTAGAAAATTTTTAAAACAGTTTAAAATTGGTTTTATACTTAATTTGAAAAAATTATATAATCATATGATATCTCTATATGACTATAATTAAATTATAGTTTATATACACACACACACAAATTATAGTTTACAAATACACACACACACAAAACAGAAAACAAGGTCTGTGCCATGTAGGCTAGGCTAGCTTGGATTGAGATCCAGGTGTAGAGACAGGAAGTCCTGGGTTTAACTCTGGCCTTAAATATTTCCTAGCTATGCAACCTTAACCCCCACTGCCTAGCCATCAATGCTCTTTTAGCCTTGGAACCAATACACAGTATTGATTCTAAGATGGAAGGTAGGGGTTTAAAAAAAAAGATTATGTGTAAAACTCAAAAAGTTTGTTTTAGGAATGCATGGATTATCTGCTTGAGAAGGATTAGGCAAGGAAAGGAGGATGTTTTGGGACAGATGAAGATGCTAGCTAAGAGTCTCCAGGGCAGCAAGGAGAGGAGCACCAGTTACAAAAATAAGAAAAAGAGGCAACAGTTCAAGGGAAAGAATTTAAACATCAGTTACAAAAAAGCGATTAGGGTCAAAAGATCTGACAAGTCCAGGCTCAATCATATATTAGCTATGTGAGCCTGGACAGGTCCTTTCCTTTCTCTGGGCCTCCATTTCCTCATCTTTAAAATATTTTCCCTCCCTCCTTCTTTCTCTCCCAGGTCGTTGTGGTCCAAGGGCCTTGTGGACTTTTGGGGCTATAGAAAGGAACAAGTTGTTTTTATCAGTGGGTAAATGCTTGATCTCAGGTCAAAGTTTCCTTCCTGGCTATGGTTTTTTCCTCAGGAAGGGAGGAGAAGGGGCAGTGTTGACTACCAATGAACTCATTCCGGAGTTGAGTTCGGGCCCTGAGCTCCTCTGTGCCCAGGATGATGGCATTGATGACACTCAGCAGTGTGATGATGTAGGGAACGTTGTCTGTGCTGGAGAGCTCATTCATGATTACACTGAAGCGGTACTGCTGACTCTTGACCACCTAGGTGTAAGGGACATGAGGGAGAGAGATCAGAGGCTTCAGCTGGGTCCCATTCCCTCCCATGCCAGATCACTCTATTAGCACTATTCCTTAGTGTCTAATTAGGAAATCTCTATGGATGGTATTAAGGATTCTTCACTTATGTCATTCCATTTCTCCTCTTAGCTTAGGAGCTCACTGAGGACAAAGCCCTCTCATAGTAGGGAACTGCCTGAAAACAGAGTCCTGTCTCTCCTCCTTGGATTAGGTATTGTCCAAGGGAAGGGCTATAGCTTCCTCTTTCTCTGGCTCGTTCACTTATCCTTGTCCTGGACTCTGTACATAAGGCTGCCAGGAGTGGTGTATGTTTATGAGTAACTGACTAGAGGGTCTATCTTGTTAGCCCAGAATTTCCTGACCTCTCAGTTCCTATGTGTCCACCAGTGTGATTTCCAGGCTCCCTCTGGGATACTAGGGGCCAGCGCTTTATCAGTTTTACCTTATAGTGATCCAGGGCATCCAGGGTTTGCTTGTGGCCTTCAGGGGAGTAGATGGAGAGAGCAGCTAATAGCTCAAATACTTGCTTTTTAACCATCACATTAGATGTGTCCAGAGCTGCAGAGAGAAAGAAGATGAGAACATGAATGGTATTTGTCTTTCTTGTGTGAGAACTTATTTTTTATATACTACATTAATTCCTACATATTCAAGAGAACTATTGTGCATTTCTGTGTCTGGGATCTGGATCAGAGATACCATCCAGTCTGCTGCTTTTTGCATTTCTTTGTCCTTAGGAATCCCAAGGAATGTCTTCCTTTTTAATAGAATTTGATGAATAAATTACAAAGACAAAGGTTCTTTTCCTGTGTATGAGACCTGTCCACCTGTGGGGATGGGGAGGGGTGGATAGTTTGATGGACACCTCTTAATTAACTACCACCAATTGAAGCTGTCTTGGGGTGGTCAAGAGAAGGGCTGAATAAGGAGCTCCTAAAAATCTTTTTTTTTAAATTAAGTTTATTACACTTTCTGACCCAGCTTGGATTATCCCTGGTTACTAGAGTCATGGAGACCTATATCACTTTATCAATTATGATGCTGACCTAACCAATAAACCTGACATAATCAATAAACTTGTATTCTTATCCCCCCAAAAAAATTAGTCTCTCAAGATAATTTTAATCATAATACTTGACTATCTTAGTTAACAGTGAGCTCTGCCTTACTTGAATTTCCATAATACTTTCAGTTTAAGTCACTCAAGAATCTCAGAATGCCTTTCTTGGAAGGACCTTAGAGATCACTCATTTAATAGATGAGTGAACACAGGCCAAGAAAAGGATAGTAATGTGCCCAGGTTCACCAGGCTATAAATTTTGCTCTTCAATTGTCTTCTGTGTTTTCTCTCCCTAGAATCCAGGTTCTTTGAGGATAGGGTTGAGGGAAGAGGGGAGGGTCTACTCTTCCCATCTCTTTAGAACTCTGAGCTCTCAAAGGGCAGGGCCTAGCTGTGTTGCTTCAGTTCCTCTCCCATAATGGGGTCAACACCAGGCTATTCTCACTGCCTTAGGCTTGAAATGGATCTTCAGATATGTCTATTTTATGTTTCTTCTTGAGGAACTAGTGCCCTTTCCTGGCTTATGCAGCCTTATGGGTCAGGGTCTTTAAATCCCCATCATCTAATTGGCTATCCTGGTAAAACCTTGGTTTGGCACTGGCTCCAAAAATAATGGGGTTGCCGGGGGGGGGCCCTCACAGCATCTTCACCCATGGCCCATTAGCTCTAGGTTCCCTGGCTGTCAATACCCAGCCCACTCTAAGGATTTTTCTGTGAGAATTTTTCTCTTCCTGTTGGCACATGTAAATGTGTCTGGTTTTTTTTTTTTTTTAAACTCAGCACCAACTGTTATTTTGATAGACGAAGGCTGGATACTGAGCTTTGTCTTCCTCAACCCCATCAGTTCCAGGCATTTCAAATGCATGTGGGTTTTCGTGGTTGTTTTTTTTTTTTCCTCTGACCCGCTTTCTGAAGCACTTGGGTAGAAAGAAAAAGTCCTGAATAGATGTTAACTAAGCCAGGCTACACCCACAGGTACTTGGGGTGCTTCCTCTGTGTCTCACTTGCTAGATGTCTTCCAGCTACTCAGTGGAGGGCATTCAGGGCATTGGGGGAAGCCATTCAGAGAAGTGCCCTGCTTCCCTCCTCAGTCTGTGTGAGGGATCCAAATTATACCAAGACCCCAGCTTCTCTAATCTGGTTGTGAAAATGGACACAATCCCATTGGCTGAAAGGCCTCCCTGGGTCTTGGTTTTCCTGTCTGAAAAATGATGGAGTTGGATTGAATGATTTCTAAAATCTGAAATTTTATATTCTACTGTTTTTTCTCCCTAATATGCTATACTATATATCCCAAGATTCTTCCATTCCTTAGGGGCAAATAGGTGGTATGGTGGATAGGGCACTGGGTTTAGAGTCAGGAAGTCCTGAATTCAAGTCCAGTTTCAGATACTTACTAGCTGTGTGACCCTATGCAAGTCATTTAAACTCTCAGTTTCCTAAAATGTAAAATGGGGATAATAATAGCTTCTACCTCCCGGGTTGTTGTGAAGAGTAAATAACAATTGTAAAGCATTTAGCACAATGCCTGGCATATTGCAATATATAAAAGTTAGTCATTATTATTATCATCATCACCAGACCTCACTTCAAATCTATCCTCTAACACTTAGTCATTGAATATCTCTGTGCAAGTCACTTCACATCTGTTTACTTCAGTTTCCTCATCTGCAAATTGGGAATGATAACAGCACGTCTCTCCCAGGATTGTTGTGAGGATAAGACAAGTAATATTTGTAAAGTGTTTTGCAAAACTTAGAGGGCTACATAAATTTCATTATTATTTATCATTATTATTCAACCCAGTACCTGCTCTCCAAATATTTACATTTTTATAAGGAAAAACTGTAAAATTGCAACATACTTTGTAATCCTTAAAGCACCTACGTAAGAGCTAGCTTTTATTATTACTCCCAACAGAACGGATATGTTTTTTTCAATCTCAGAGAAAATACAAAGCAATGGAAAAAAAAGGCCAGAAGAGTCTTCCAATCCATAGCCTCGGTTCTGCATTCCCTATGACCATCAATTACTATTTTGACCAATCCCCAAGAGACTTCTGAACGATATACAGAATAACTCAATGAAGGAGGCACAATGTAAGATGATATGGATGTTGACAAACTGTGGTTGATTTGAAGGTCTTTCTGTCAAAAAGCCCAGTTCTGGAACACCAAGTTTGGAGTCAGGAGGACCTGGTTTAAGTTTGGCCTCAGCCCTGGGCAAATCACTCTTTCAGCCTCAGTTTCTTCCTCTGTAAAATTAGGGGAAGGTCTCTGTGTTCCCTTCAAGCTCTGATAGTCTGTGCTCCAATGATTATTAGGCATTCTCCTATTCTCCCTCACCAGACTTCAGCTCTGTGAAGGCAGGTTCTAGTACTTCTAACTCTCCCAGATTTCCAGATTCTCATAGTTAGAATGGAGCATCTAGTCTCACTTGTACCAAATAAGATTTTCCTTCAGCTCTCACTGACATTACTCCAATGATGGGAAAGTCACCATATCCCAAGAGAGTCTGTTCTCCCTTGGGCAGCATTTAGGTTTACCTTATATTTTGAGCTGTCCAGAATTTTGGTGACATAGGACATTAATAAATATCAAACCTGGAGTCTAACCCCAGATAAGATGGTGGCACAGCCTGGGCTGCAAATTACAACTGTTAAGACTGGAAGGCACATCAGAGATTAAATCCTACCCCTCATTATACTGAAGAGAAAGGTGAAACACAAGTAGCTCCTTTTCATATAGTACTCGAAATTTTCTTTTCTTTCCTTTTCTTTTTTTAAATCTTAGAATTAATACTAAGTATAGGTTCCAAGGCAGAAGAGCCATAAGGGCTAGGCCACTGGGATTAAATGATTTGCCCAGGGTCACACTGCTAGAAAGTATCTGAGGCCAGATTTAACCCTTGGACCTCCTGTCTCCAGTCCTGGTGCTCTATGTATTAAGCGACCTAGCTGACCTGTGTTTTAAGTTTTTTTTTTTTTTTTTAACCCTTAACTTCGGTGTATTGTCTCATAGGTGGAAGAGTGGTAAGGGTGGGCAATGGGGGTCAAGTGACTTGCCCAGGGTTACACAGCTGGGAAGTGGCTGAGATTTGAACCTAGGACCTCCTGTCTCTAGGCCTGACTCTCACTCCACTGAGCTACCCAGCTGCCCCCTTAAGTTTTTTTAAAGGGCTTTCTTTGCAGTAACCCTTGTGAGGTATGTAGAATAATTTCCATGTTATAGTGAAGGAAACGGAGCCCTAGGATAGGTCAAACATTTTGCCCATGGGCACAAATCCAGTTAGTGGCTGAGAGAAAATTTGAACCCAGGTCCTGGGACACTGGGGGTATTGATGATAAAACAGTCCTTTTTTTTCCACCTTCAACATAGTCTTCCCTCCCACACTTAGCTGCCTTTGGTACTAACTGCCCAGTTCCTCCCATGCCCCTGACCTCTCTCTCCCTGGCCAGTCTCCTGGTGGTGACAGCTGACCCTTACCCTCTGAAAGCTTGCACACATAGCCCTGGTTGCTCAGGATGTACTTGATTCCCTGGTGGGCATTCATGACAGCACGCACACAGCTGATGCAGGTGAGCTGCAACAAGGCATCGGAGATTCTCGCCACCCCCCGGCCCGACAGCCGGGCCAGAGCCTCCAGCAGCAGGTCAAGGCCACTTTGCTCCAGAAACTGCACCAGCCAGCCATCGTCGCTGCTCTCTAGCCGCTTGCGCAGTCCAGAGTAATTGACAACAGAGGGCATCTGCAGGAGGCGGATGCATAGCTCGGGCTCGGCATTCTCCAGGTTGGCCTCTGTGGGATCTCCATCCTGAGGTCCCAGCTTTTCCTTCAGGGCTGCCCATTTCTTCTGCACACCCTCCTTTCCTGACATCTTGCCAGCCTGGTAAGGGATGGAAAAAGAGAGAAACCAGATATATATGTATACATACATATAAAAATTATTAAAATATTAAATATTAAAATATAGTATTAATATATATTTAAGCCCTTATCCTCTGTCTTAGAATTAATACTGTGTATTGGTTCTATGGCAGAAGAGTGGTAAGGGCTAGGTAATGGGGGCTAAGTGACTTGCCTAGGGTCACATAGCTAGGAAGTATCTGAGGACAGATTTGAAAACAGGACGTCCCATCTCCAGGCTTGGCTTTATCTACAGAGCCACTCAGTTTCCCCCAGAAACCAGATATATTAGAATAGTATATGCCCCCCAGTCACAAGTCAAGAGGTGGGAAAAAAAAGAATCAGTCTAAGGAAGTAGCTCCATCCTAGGAGACAAGAGACATGGATTCTGGTCCCAGTTTCTACTGTTAACTTTACAGTGTCATTGGGGACAAGTTACTTAATAGCTGTGAATAACAGATTTTCATCACAAGATAGTCCTTAGAGATCATCTAATTCAAATTCTTAATTTTAAAGATGGGGAAACTGAGGTTCAGATATGAAAAAGAAAGAAAGCAACAAACATTTACTGAGCACCAACTGTAAACCAGGCACCATACTTAGCTCTTTAAAATAGTATGTTATTTCAGGCTTACAACAACCCTGGAGGGAGGTGCCATTATTATCCCCATTTTACAGTTGAGTCAACTGAGGCAAACAAAGGTGACTTGCCCAAGTATCTGAAACCTTGAATTCAGGTCTTTCTGACTCCAGGCTTAGTATTCTATTCACTGCACCAGTTGGTAGCCTCTCAATTAGAAATGGTCTAGGATTCAGGAGATGAACAGGTAGGTGGCACAGTAGATCGAATGCTGGGCTTGGAGTCAGGAACATTCATCTTTGAGTTCAAATTTGACTTCTGAGATTTAATAGTTTTCTAGACCATGGGTAAGTTACTAAACCCTGTTGCCTCAGTTTATTCATCTGTAAAATGAACTGAAGAAGGAAATGCCAAACCACTCAAGTATCTCTGCCAAGAAAATCCTAAATGGGGTCATGAAGAGTTAGACATGACTGAAAAACAGTTGAACAATCGCACGATTCAGGAGACATGAACATGACATTTGATGTTAAAATTTAATCAATAAAATATGATAGCATCTCCCACTTCTGAACCTTGGCATGGGCTGTCCCCTATGCCTGAAATGAGCACAGGGATTCTACTTCCCATTAAATTTCTTTTAAAGTCCCTTTCCTTTTCCTTAATATCTTCCACCATAAAATGAAGGCACTGGATGAAACCCTCTCTAAAATGTCATCTAGCTCTCAAAGTATTTGACTCCATGATTCTCTAGTTAACAGTAGTTCCAAGAATTGATCCATGGGAGGGTCTGACTGTCCTCTCTGATGTCCCCTTAAAGGTCAGGTCTTCCTCAGCTGCTCTGAGAGACTTTCAACAGTGGTGCCTTTATAACATTAAGAATCAAACTCTTGAAAGGGGAACCAAGTGCCCAGTGCATGACAGGAAATTCTCATGTATCTGCAAGGGCACACAAGTGGGAAAAGTGTCTAACTCAGGCAAGGGCATGGGAATGCATCTGCCTTCCTAGGTAGAAGAGCACCAGTCTTTGAGGGCAGGTACTATATACTTCAGTGGTTCCCAAACTTTTTTGGCCTACCGCCCCCTTTCCAGAAAAAAATATTACTTAGCCCCCTGGAAATTAATTTTTTTAAATTTTAATAGCAATCAATAGGAAAGATAAATGCACCTGTGGCCATCACCTCCTCCCTGGATCGCTGCAGCACCCACCAGGGGGCGGTAGCGCCCACTTTGGGAATCACTGATATACTTCCTTTTACTTGTATCCACAGAATGTAGAACAATTTTTAGCAGAGTAGGTGCTTTTAAAAATGCTAGCTTACTGACAGTAGTTTTAGCTCAGACAGCCTATACTTGTACCCCCACCATCCTCATCCTGCTCATTACTCTTGCTGCCTATCTCTAGCACTCTAGTTCCATATCCACAAACACAGATACAATGACGGCTGATCCACGGAGAAGAGAATAGTTTTATGATTTTTTATAGTCCTCTTCCTTTGGATATCTCAGTCAATAAACATTATGTCCTTATTATGGGCAGGGTTCCATGCTGGAGGGCCCATATATTGAAAATGACATCATCCCTACCCTCAAGGAGCTTACAGTGTAATTGAGAGGATTCAATGTGTTCAGATAAATTTAAAATAAGGTATAAGATGTGATTGAGGCAAAGGAGAGATCTGGACAAAGTGCCCTTGGAAAACAGGAGGGAAAGGTGATTGGGGGATAGACCAGGGAGGGCTTCATGAAGGAGGTTGCTCATGAGGGAGATCTAGAAGGAAGAAAATGGTTTCAATGGCTGATGTTTGTCTTTAGTTTCTGAAGAGAACCAATGACATCATGGGGTAGGTATGTCTTGACTCATACTTGAATTAGATTTAAGTAAGGCAGAATAGCATAGAGTCTTTAGCCTCTCTGTCTTCCAGTGTCAAGACAAAAGTCAGAATGACTGGCGATGCCCAGGGATGCAATGGATGACCTTGGCATATTTGATGTCTGACTAAGCTCTATGCATTCCATAAAGCCTGTTTTCAGCTGCTTTCATGGCATTAGAACAATTTGTTCTCATCTACCCATTCCACTAGGGGAAGTTTTCATATGCTTAGGGTACCAGTGTTAGATGTCAGGGTCACACAACTAAGCAGTATCTGAAGCCTGGAATTCAGGTCTTCCTGACTCCAGGCCCAATACCCTATTCTCTGCACCACTTAGCAGCCTCTCAAGAACCCTTAGAATTGGGCTAGGATTCAGGAGACACCCCCCACTCCGAAAACTCACCAACAGGTTTGTGGCTCATCAGTTCCCCTCACATGGGTTTAGCCCATCTGCTGAGATGATTTATTTATTAGAGTATGGCTGCTGTACACACTAAACTTTCTTAGAGTCATGGGTGAGAGTTGAATGCCAGATGGATCTCAAAAGTGGACAAGCAGCCCAGAAAAAGACTAGGCAAACCCTCACACCAGAGGTGTTAGCCCTCCTTGAACATCCTACATACTTCCAACAGGAAGAGACAAGGACAGAATATGTTCTAGGCCTGGGCAATGGTCAGCCTATGCAAACACAAAGAGATGGAAGAGGGCGAGATGAGGCTGGGAATAATCTAGAACTACTGAAAGATAGTTTGGGACCTAAATGTAGAGGGCTTGAATGCTAAGCTTCTCTTTTGTCCTATAAACAATAGGAAGCAAGTGCCCGAAAATGCTCAGGCACCTACAACATTGGGAGTATTTATTTAGCATCCTCAGGGAATTACAATGATTCATATCTTCATCTCTCTCTCTTCCTCCCTCCCTCCTTTTCCCTTTCTCTATCTGTCTTTCTTTCTTCCCTTCCCTTCCATTTTAGAACAATACTATGTATTGGTTCTAAGGCAGTCAGGGCTAGGCAATGTGGGTTAACTACATGCCTAGGGTCAGGCAGCAGATTTCTGAGGCCATATTTGAACTGTGATTAGATTAAGTCTACACTGCCCATCTTTAGATTTGATCACCAAAGGTGAGAGCACCTTCCAATTCTGGGAGGTCCTAACCCAGGTGTGCTAGAGTGAGTAACGAATCAGAATCAATGGACCACTCCCTACACTTTCTATGAGAAAGCATCTATTGTGATTGGACAGGAAGGCTAGGGGAAGGCACTGGTAGTGATATATATGTGGCCCTTCCAAGGAGGGAGGAGGGGGAGTGAGGCTGCTTCTGGTTTGGCAAAGGAGACCTGAGGGTGCTTTGCTGGTTCGTGACTGAGACTGTTCCATGTGATGAGTTTAAAGACTGAATCTTCCTGAACTTCTATTAAGAAACTTCCTTTTATAGACTCTGTGAATAAAGTTTGCTCCATTCACCTCCAGGCCTCAGGCCCTTTAACCCTCGGCTGAGGGTTAAGATCTACCTGGATTAATTAGTGAGATCGATTCTTATCTCCGTACTTCTCTCTCTTCTCTCATGTAAATAAACTTCCATAAAAGTCAATTTTGATTTAAGATTATTCTTAATTGAGGACTGACAATAGTTCAATCCTTTGGCGACCATTTTTAATATATTGAACTCATAAAACCCCTTTTTCCCCCTTACAGAACCCAGGACCTCCTGTCTCTAGGCCTGGATCTCAATCCACTGAGCCACCCAGCTGTCTCCCAAATAACATTTTCCCCATCCTTTTTCCCAAACTGAGGGTTTCTCTACATTTTGGATTATAGAAATGGATACTCAGAAACAAGAGTGGAGGCCCACAGATGGAATATCTGAAAAAGGAAGGATGGCCTAGTGGAAAGAAGTCAGGAGAACTGGGTTAAAATGCCAGTTTTGTAATTTCCTACTTGTCTGACTTTGGGCAAATCATTTCCTAATTCTGGGACTCAGCTTCCTTATATGGAGTATAAGGAGGTGGGACTAAATTGCCCCTGAGGTCCTTTTTAGTTCTAAATCTATGGACCTGACTGTAGGTTGATGGGTGCTTTTGCAGGGGTGACTGTCCATTCTTCATTTCAGAGGCCCACTCTCTCCAGGCCCAATTAGACTTTAGGCCAGTGGCCCCTCAGAAGCACTTGGCTCTGAGGACTCATGGGTTTGATTCACTAAAATGGAATGTCTTGGCCAGACTAGGGTGGGAACTTGGCTCAGGCTGGGGCCCAGGTGTTCCTATCAAAATCCACCCTGTCCTAGAGCTCTGTTGATGGAGGCAAGGAGAGGCCAGGCCAGGGGTGTAAGAGGAAAGATTTCTGTATCATACAATATGTTATTGATCTGCTGCCATCACCCAAAACAAAACATCCAAACCAACCAGAGGCAGCCTTTCATCAATTACCTCCCAAGTCCTAAGGTTCTGGGCTACTTATTTCGTGACTGAGTCTTGAAGGGGAAGGGGAAAATGTGGCCCATAGGGAGGAGTAGTGTCTAGCACACATGGGTGGGGAGGGCCCAAGCTCAGAGCCAAAATCTGAAACAGTACCAAGCAGGACTCTTTATAGGTTCCAGTGGGTCAAAGTCCAAAGGTGGGGAGTTAGAATTAAAAAAAAAAACCCCGATTATCTCACTCTTTTCTTCCTTACCCAAACTTTTAGCAGGGTGTAGAGGGAGGAAGAAAGTTTTCTCCCTTCTTCAGGCCTTGGAAATCATCTTTAACATGAGGGATTAGACAAGATCCTTAAAGTTTCCATCCTTCTGAAATCCATGGTTCTATTAAGACTTCATCTCCTCCATGAGGGCTTTCTAGACTGGCCCCCACCTACTTTAGACACTCTAACAAAATCCCTTTCCTCAACCCCCAGGATTTAGGTACCTAACCACTGGAAATAAAATATAGTAACAGACTTGTCAATATTTATTTATTCTTCCTACCTGGGTGATCAGGCAAAGAAAGGTGGGCCAATTACATGGCCACGGTGAGACAACAGCTGGACAGTTACAATGATTCTTTTGAGATAATAAAAAAAAAACTAGAGGAAAGTTTCTAGTACATTGAGTAGAACCCCTTTGGGTGAGAATCACAAGAAGGAGAGGTAGAGAGGCTATGAATTGCATGGGTGGACTGTTTACCTAAGGGAGATCTTGGAGTCATCAAGGACCCAAAGTTTAACAGGCTGGGGGGCAACAAAAGCAAAGAGGCTGTTTTCTTCTCCAAGACCCCAGGGTTCCTGGGTAGTAGTGTTCTCTCATCTCAAACAGCTGGCTCCTGAGGGGTCGACATGGTCTTTCTGTCAGGGTACCATCCCAAATGTTCATTTGGCTATTTGTGCCTGACTTGGGGTATAGCCTTCTGAGTGCCTATGATCTGATCAACCACAGTTGGATACACTATACACTGACCCCGACATAGTGATATCATTTTGGTCCTCTTAAAACATGAAGGACAACAAACAACAACAATCTCTCTGGGCTGGGATTGTCACTCAAGGCAATTTATATAGTCCATTCCTTTGCCTCCCACAAAAGCCTTCTATGCCAAGTCTTCAAGTCCTTTATTATCTCTTCCATCCCATCCCCCCAATGAATGTTCTTTTTGGAGAAACTTTTGATTCCTATATTCTTCCCTGCCCCCTCTTTCATCCTCCAAAGTCTCTGAACATGGGTACCAGGCTGCCTTCTCCATCTGCCCCAGCTTTCTTTGGTCACGAACACTCCTGACTCACAGGAAGTCTTTCCCCCTCCCAGGCATCTGTGGGAGTAATTGGAGGACAAAAGTCTATAAGATTCTGATTATGGCAAAAATTTGCTCTGTGACCATAGTTAAGGCCCTTCCCCTCCTTGGGCCTCAGACAGTGAAATGAGAGGCCAGACTAGGCAGACTCTTTAGGTTTCCTCCTTCCAGCTTTTCCGATACCCTCTGACTTGGTTTTAGTTGCCTTTTCTGAATTCCTACAGAATTCTAGTGTTCTGGGCTGGGTATCTTGCCTGTCCGGCCATATTCTGAGCTATTCAAAGGCAGAGTCCAGAATCTTCTTCCATCCCCTCCCAGAGGCAGCTGGGCAAATAAAGTGGGATGGGGAAGCTAGGGCTGAGGCCACTGAGATTGAGTAATGGTACTTATGGCCTCAGTACAGGTGTCCAGAGTCTTCATATCTTGCCTAACGCTCCTGACTGGCATCTGATTGGCCCCAGTCAGTGCAGGCTTGGGAAGGAAGGAGAGAGAAGCCCAGATCTGTTTCTGTTTTTGTGTGTATTTTTTAAAAGTTACTTAGAGCAATTCAGGTTGGAGGGTTTTTCCCATGACTTCTATTTAGAATTTGGTATCCTGTTCCCAGGCTATTCTGATCCCTCTGATTATTTCAAGCACAGCCTGTCTAGCCTGCCTTCAATGCTCAGTGTTTTGCTGCAGGCAGAACTGTGACATCAGCAAAGGTCCTTTTTTGTTGCTTTAACAAAACAGAGACACAAGAAAACAAGAAAATATATTGCATAAAATTAGCTAGGCAAAATACAACTCAAAAAAGCAATGGTAATGACCAGGCAAGGTTTATTAAAAGAAAGGAGAGCTGAAGGTCTTAAATTTACAAGGAAAGAATTGAACACTGAAAGCAGAAAAGGACCTCCTCCCTACCCCCCAGACTTCTGTTTAAGATGGAATCTTAAAATATGGCAAAGAAGCTTTGACCTCTGAGGATGCCCTTTTAACATTTACTATATTAGAAATTAAAACATCTTCGTATCATTTCGAAAATAGTTTTGACCTTATGGCCCCTTGAAAGGGACTTAGGAGGCCCCAGGAGGCCCTGGACTACACTCTGAGAACCACTACTCCAGTCTACTTTCCCTCCCAGAGAGGGAGGTAGGTGGTAAAGTGGATAAATTCAAACCCAGCCTCAAACACTTACTAGTTGCATGACCCTAGGTAAATCATTTAAGCTCTGCCTATATCAGTTTCCTCAACTATAAAATCAGGATAATAGTAGCAACCACCTCCCAGGATTCTTGTGAGGGTCAAATAAGATAATATTTCAAAAAACTTAGGACAGTGCCTGGCACCTAGTAGGCACTTAATAACTGCTTATTCTCTTTTCTTCCCTTCGTAGGGATCAACCCCTTTACATAGTATATATAGCTGGGGGAGATCTATAGTTTTGCCTTAAGGCAACTGTGCAGTAGGTAGAATGACAGGCCTGAGGTTCAAATCTGTCCTCATATACTTTCTAGTTGTGTGGCAGACCCTGGGCAAGTCATTTAACCCTGTCTTCCTAGCCCTTGCTGCTCTTCTATCTTAGAATCTATTTGCAGAAGGCAAGAATTTTTTAAAAAGACAA
This sequence comes from Gracilinanus agilis, assembly GCF_016433145.1. NCBI lineage: Eukaryota > Metazoa > Chordata > Mammalia > Didelphimorphia > Didelphidae > Gracilinanus > Gracilinanus agilis. The sequence goes on along the minus strand of NC_058131.1, from coordinate 424,413,079 downwards.
CCTGCTGACAGGAGGTGAGAGAAGCAGAATCTCCTCAGTTCACTCTCCTATCAAACCAGGCAAATCTGGAGTTTCCGGGACTTCCAAGGTAGGATAGGAGGTATTTTTAGATCTTCTATGAGCCCAAATTTTTTGGCTGCCTAGCAACATGAAAGGAGGAAAAGCACACTGGAGATTTCCAAGACAGCCTTCCCATCCTTGAAGGCGGTGGTGATGACAGCAGCAGCAGTAGCAGTAGCAGTAGCAGTAGCAGCAGTAGCAGCAGTAGCAGCAGCAGCAGCAGCAGCAGCAGCCCCAGAGTGACAGGAACTCCAGTAAGTGGTCCAGCACCTGGAGGAAGTGAGGGACGAGGGCCCTGGAGAGAGTCCGCCTGGAGAAGACTTAGAAAGGGTCCATAATAAGTGCCTTTGTATTTAAAGGGTTGTTTTTGGAAGGATAAGAGCTTTCCTTTTTTAGCCCCAGAACCAAGGACAAGGTTTGATGAAGACAAATTACGAAGCAAATTTCAGTTTACTACAAAGAAATTTCTACTGATCACAGATGTAGAAAACTAGAATGGGCCACCTCAGAAGGAAATGAGCTCTCCACTACTAAAGGTTTCAAGAGGAGCCTGGATTAACACTTAGTAGGGACATAGGATCATATTGCAAATTTAGACCTAGAAGGGACCCCCAGACACTATCTAATCCATCTCCCTAATTTTATTAATTTTACAAAGGGCAGTTAAGTGATACAGTGGATCGAGTACCTGGTCTGTAATCAGGAAGACTCAGCCATGTACTGCTTTTGTGTCCTTGGGCAAGTCACAACCTGTTTGACTCAGTTCCCTCATCTGTAAAATGATCTGGAGAAGGAAATGTCAAACCACTCCAGTATCTCTGTCAAGAAACCCCAAATGGGTTTGGACACAAACGAAGAAGAGTTGGACACAAATGAAACGATTCAACAACAATTTTACAATTGCCCAGAGATAGTCCAGAGAAATTAGTCAACTTTCCTAAAGTCACACAGATTAACAAATAGTAGAGCTGGGATTTGAACCCAGATCTCTTGACTTCAAATCCAACTGGGTAGAGGGAACTTTTCCGATGCAGTTTGGACTAGATATCCTCAAAGGTCTGGGGAGATGAGAAAAGGGAGGATGGAAGCCATCCCCCTCTTAGAAGAGAATAAAGACTATATTAGACAATAAGAAACAAGGCCAACCCTGCAGATGTTTTCTCCTCCCTTGGGATCCTTTATTACAAAGTTCCTATCAACTCTCATTATCACTGAGTATCCTCTTAGAAACCCCTACGCATCAGGAAACCAGGCAGGAAGTTACTGCTTGATATAGCAAATGAGGTCTGAGGAGAGTTCTGGGATGAATTTGAACAATACCCTCTCTTCCTTCTGAAAGTT